>NW_027040849.1:6987500-7587500 GCF_037179485.1 Ochlerotatus camptorhynchus
AGGCAGTTCCCACTCTGGACCCTACCTATCGACCTATCTCATGGACTGGGGACCAACGAGTTTACTTCCATTCCGAAGAAAGGCGTGACAAGGGATTTTATGCCTCAGAAAATCTAAAAAATCTAAAATCTAAAATTATCTGATGTTCTCTAATCATTCCTGAAATTATCGATATTTTTCAGATGATGTTTTTGGAATAGCCCTGAAATTACTTAATCTCTGAAGACCTCTAAATGTCTCGACGTTTTCGGCACGTCCTTGAAGTGTCCAGAAACTCTCTAACTTCTCGGATGTTCTCTTTAATTTTCGAAACTTCTTGATAGTTCTCGCCATTTTCCTGCCTTATGGGGAAACAGAATCTATATTCGGCCTATGTTCCTATTTGGGCAAAACGCTAAAACTCAGGATTGAAGCAACATGTCACTTATTTTCATTTACTAATGATATTATGCAATTCAATATACTTCATTACCCTTGTAGCACGCTTGTAACAAATCGGTTGTGGCAACTTCTATACAACTTATATCAGTAATAAACAAGGTGCTGCAACTTATTGTGACGGAAATGTCCTACTCGGGTACAGCAGAAAAATCAGGCTGAAGTAGGTTTAAAACTGAGCTTTAAAGTTGGTTGGAAATGCTATCTAACATGAAGCTTTTAGTGTGATAATTTATTAGCTTGAGAATGATCTTATAAGATAGATAGTTTCGTTACAGTACGGCAGTATGAAAATTGAATATGTTGAATAATTGAAGTTGAAAATGAGCGAAGGGCCATTAATGCGACAAGTCCAGCGCACACTCTTTGCCTACCCGTACGATGTACGTGGAGATTTGAAGTATGTTTTCAAATCTACAGACAAAAAGTGTGCGCTTGACTTGCACTGTCGCATTAATAACCCTTCACTAATTTTCAACTTCTATTCAATTTTCATACTACCGTACTCTAACGGAACTATCTACCTACCCTCTTCTAAAGACCATTATCTAGCTTATAAATTATCCCACTAAAAGCTTCATGTTAGATAGCATTTCCAACCAACTCTGAAAATCGCAAACTTCGCATATGAAGTAACATAAAAAAAAAACACTTTGAATGGACTGTGGGCTTTAAGCCCACAATAGGACCATAGGCTGAGAATAGGAACACTAACCCTAACTCTCGAAATTTTTCAGAAGCTCTCATAAATTTCCTGAAAAGCTTTTGAATCTTCCTAGAAATTATTGGAATTTACTTGACATACTTAGAACTTCTTTAAGGCTCCCGCAAATAAAAATGAAATTAAAAAGAGCCATGTTAATGGAACTAACATAAAGTTTTCAAAATTTTCTTAAAATTCTCTGAACTTCCTTAAAGATCCCGCAAATTTCTTTTTTGCACTCCCAACTTCCTTAAAGTTGCCTGCACTTTTTTCATAAAACATCGGTAAAGTTCATGCAATTTTTAAATAAATGCTCCAAATTTACCTTAAGTTTTAGGAAATTCCATAAAGTTTTCATTTTTTTTTAATGGAACTGCCTTGAAGTTATCCCGAAGTTTCAAACTTTCCAGAAGTTTTCCTGAAGCTTATGTAAATTTCCTGAAATGTTTTTGAAGCTAGGGGCTGTTCATTAAGGGGGGAATCTTGACCCCCCTCCCCTGCGTAGACAATTTTCCGTACAATTTTTTTTTAAATTTGTATGGGCCGTGGATAACTGTTAACGCTCCCTAAACTGTCCATGTAGTTTATGACTTCTTCTTCTTCCGCGCATTTCAAGCTTATTGCGTATGGCATATTAGCTTATTGCGTGCTCTCAACTTAGTGTTCTAGATGCACTTCCACAGTTATTAATTGAAAGCTTTCGATGCCTGTACCATTTTTGCATTAGTATAATTGTGTGGCAAGTACAATCATAATCTATGCCCAGGGAAGTCGAGAAATTTTCCAATCCGAAAAATTCCTAGACCGGACCGGGAATCGAACCCAGCCACCTCCAGCATGGTCTTGCTTTGTAGCTGTGCCTTTACCGACTGAGCTAAGGGAGGCCACAGGTAGGGAGGTAGTTTATGAACAGCCCTTTATTTGAACTGTCATGAAGTTCTCCAATCTTCATCAAGATCATGAAATTGCAAGTTAACGAAATGCTGATCTGAACGTAAGTTTTAGGGATACCAATAAACATGCCGGATGAAATAATATTCATTTATTTATATTGAATATATAATCTGTAAAAGTCGATTGAGAATGATGGATACAATATAATCTGAGACAATACAAGGATTTCGATTTTGTTTTTCATATATATGAAAGTTTACGTAGATTTCAGGAGGGTGGGGAAGGGGTTTTTAGAAAAGTCTACTATAGTCTACGAGGGAGGAGCGAGAGGTTAAAAAGTCTAAAATTGTGCTCAACGGGATTATGTATCTCTCGGTGTCGATTACGCTATTTGCAATTCGTCTACTCAATACAAGCAATTGTTTCGGTGCGCTTTGTTCAATGCTCAGTCACCTTGGTCGATGTAATTGGAAGCAAAAATGGATCATGAGTGGCGTTTGAAATGAAGAATACGAACAAGTTCCGCTTTGCCAATCGAATTTGGGTGAAATTGACAATTTAGGGAAAGCACTGGATTAGAATCTCGTTCAGGTGGAAGCAATTTACCGGATTGTGGAGGAAAAAGCACTTTTATAAAGTTCAAGGCAAAAGAATCGATGCTGTATGCATTGATGTATAACTAGGAAACATTCTGTGAATGAAAAGGCAGCATGTCCCATTCGGGGTATTCCGTTCAATATGTGTGTGTTTACGATTTACCGTATGCTGTATAGCGGTTGGAGGTGCATCGTTGGACAGCAACAGTAAGACAACAGAGAAAGTGATAGATCGCATCTGCCATCGTTCTTAATTGAATTATTTTGTATCTCCTTCAAACCGATCAACTTTCATTCATCTGCTCCCTTGTATTCGGATCCTGCACCAATCCCACCGCCAATTACGCAAATTGGCAACCCACTAATTGTGATAATAGCAGCCCACAGAGCGCCACTAAAACACCTTGATTTCGCATCGACGACCCTGAACACCAGCAGCAGCTCCCAGATCGCTGGGTTGACTTCCGATCATCATCATCATCATCATCGTGCACCGCTCGTCATCGTTCGCCACGGGCAGACAGAGTTATGACTCCTTTCTGTCGTCGAGCCAATCCCCTCGGGCGATGCTAAATTATTCATCTGTGTGGCTGAAGAGCTTTGCGGCTGCGATCGTACGGGAGAAAACCTGATCGATTTTTCGCGCTTAATCAGGGCGTGTTGAAATAATGATTGGTTATTAGGAGTCAAATTGCCATTTATGGTCATTTAGGTGCCCGGTGCTGTTGCTTCTGCTACTGCCGCTGCGGATGCAAAAGAAGGTCGTTTCGTGGAGTCGGTTCATTACTAAGTAAACGGGTAAGGTCACTTTGTGGACGCTTTTGAAGAGATCACGACTTCATTCATAAAATGTCTATTGTAGTGTGGACCATTTGAATTCGTCGCTTGAAACTCATGCTCAGTTCGAATGCCGAAAGCTGTCAATCCAACTGTCCCAGTAGCGATGGGGTGTAACATTTTGCATGTGAATAGCTACCAACGATGCGCGAAAGACGACGACGTCGAAAACGACACTGATCGATAAAGCTGTCCAATAACGTCGCGGTGGCTCGAGTTTTCCTATGGCAAGCTAAAGGAGCATTTCGCACGATCGTTATCGCGTCCAGACGATCGTGATCTTCGCGGTTTCGGAGAATCGCAATTCACAACCGGTTTCAAGCGGCCAATCGAGTGGTAGGTTAGGGATCTGCTCGTAAAATGTCGCATTGATTTCTCGCGTGGAAAGACGTTTGTCTTATTGTTAAAACCACTCGCAGTATGAAGATACGATGCGGTTCTCTAAAAATTATCTTTACTGCATTCAAGAATTAATAGTTTGGAACTACACAGCAACCAAGTGAATGAAGTGAAATTTGGATTTTAAAAAGTCCTCTCAGCGAAATGAAATCACCGCTGGCTGTAGAAAACCAAATCGAAATTGATTACCCACTTTCCAGGCCGTTCCCATTCCGGCGCTCGGTATCTGTCTTATTAACGCCCACTGCCAGCCAGCAAATCGATTCATGTTTATTACCCTTGGGAGGCCTTTGAAATCTTACCTAATAATAACAACGATGATATTAATGCGAAAGCCGACGCCTGATCCCAACGCAACAATGTTGCGAAAATCCTCGCGGCCACCACCACCGTTGTCATCGTCAACCCCGGCCGACAGATCGTTTTGACACTGACTTATGAATACATGATAATTATGTTCGGACGGGTGTTTAAAATTTTGACGACCATAAAGCATTTTTTGATCATTCGGGGTTCATCGCTTCTGCCCTGCGGGAGATTTGCGTTGAGGTGGATTTCAACACATTCTCACACACTGACGGTGAAATATAATGCCTATGAACTCGATGACTGTTATCCACGAAGACGGAAAAGAAGAATGAACTCCCCCCACCTCGCTCGGTGGTGTCAAGGTGATGCTGATTTATGCTTGAATGGAGCAAAACTGTCGATTGTTTAGAGAAGCTCAGCTAAAAAGAAGATAGCTGTTGAGCTAAAAGGGTACTTTGTATGGTGAAATAAAGCTTATCAGAAGGATAAATTATCCATTCTTGAGAGCAGCTTCTTCGCTGCCATACAAAGCCTAGTCATCTAGGTATAATAGTGCTTTGGCATTGTTGCTGGATTGCTTCTGTCGGTTTTCATACATTATTACCGGCAGGTAGCAATCAATTCAAGCCCGGATGCAATTCTTTCTGCACTTTCCATCGGCTGCGAGAAGAAACAAATTAAGCACAGTCATAAAAAAGTGATCACAAGATGTACGAGATGGAATGGGAATTTATTGAATGTGGGTACGGAGAAAAGTACGCGAGCGGTTATTAGCGACGTGTCTATGTTTTCCATTGCTTGGAGCAACTAGTGAGAAACTTGCAAAAACGAACAAGCACTTAAGTTAAAAGTTATATCAATCTATTTGGTGCTTAGACATACATTTACTAAAGTAAAATTTATTGGAGTGATTCAAACGGTAAATGTTTCTCCACACAGCAGTTTCGATTCCAAATCAGATCCTGATCATAGTTGTTTATCGAGATGGGCTGGTTTGATCTGTTCACCTTGCAGGATTTGAACTCCTGATCAACTTTGACGAAGACATCATCATTCTTAATAATCAGGATCTTAAGATACAGCCGTGCCTATAGAATATTTTCTTGCTCAATAGGGCCACCTAGTGGCAAAATTACAAATTGATCTGTTCACCACCCAACAGTCCTTGACCTCCTAATTGACTTTACCAAAGACATTATCCTTCTAAATAATCAGAATCTTGAGATCTTTTCCTTTATTTAACGTCGGTCTCTGTTCCGCAATCTAGTGCCAATCACCGACGGACATCGATGGCAATCGAATGTGCAGGAAGGCAGCTTCCACTCCTGCGTAGGAAATCGCACCCATTCATCAACACACATGGGCCGGGACCAACGGCTTTACTTCCCTTCCGAAGGAAGACGTGACCAGAGATTTTTATGCCTCAGAAAAATCCCACCGACCTCAGCTGGGATTGAACCCAGACCCATTGGGGTGAGAAAGCAGTCACGCTTGCCACTACAACACCGGCGCCGGCTAGAATCTTGAGATACATCTGTAGTTCAGAAATCTGTGAAATAATCTTAGCGTGTAGATTGCTGACAGGATATGCTATACACTAATGCAATACAAGTATCCGGTAAGAATAAAAATGAACGTAAAAACTATACGGGAATAAGGATTCCTTACTGTATTTGTAAGAAATGGCCGCAAATAATATGTTTTTAGTAATCCATAAAGTACTCACACAAACATGGAATTACATTTTGAGAACCAAAAATTTAAAACATTCAAAGTAAGAAGAGGTACCTACCCCACAAATAAAAGCTGCATTTCCATACCTTATGATTTTCGATGTTCTGTCAGATATTGAAACATTGCCTACCGACAACATATTTTCACATTCCGAACTAACCATAAATCCATCGAATGGAAACAAAATACTCGCTTATCAACCACCTGAGCACGAGCTCGTCACCTCGCACATCGCACTTTGACTGGTTTATGCGACAGTTTGTTCATGTTAGTCGTCGCATTACTTATGCACTTATGTATAATACGGTTCTGTACGCCCAAATCACGACTTGCACGAGCTTGAACCGAGGAGATCCTATCCGATACGGTCTGCCCGCCACCCTCCCGCAGGTTGGTATTGACAGGCGTGACAACTTCATTTCGACATGTGTGACGATGGTTGGTTGGTTGATATACAGACGAGTGCACTTTGCCTGATATGCGTCTCTGAAATATGGTGCAGCGTGGTTCGGAATTGAAAATGGCAAAAAATGCATTCCGAACCGATCGGCGGCCGGATTGAAGGATAACCCAGGTCGGTCGGTCGTGTGACATTTTCATTACACTTCCAGAGGCGGCTCGATTGAAAGAATTCTTTCTCCCTTGTCTGCAGTTAATTTTGAAAGTAGAAACCCCGATGCGGCCGGTTGACGGCACTCCATCGAGTGACATTAAGTTAATTATAACCATTATATAAATGATCACTTATTAATAATAATCGATCGGAAGCTATGACGGCGTGTGACTACAAGCTGTCGGAACGCTCTCAAGTGGTTGCTGCTGCTGTCGAACAACAAGGCCGATAATGGTGCGGAAAATAAGCAATTAACACCTCGCCGGAGTTGATTCCGACTAGCTGGATGAGTGCGAGAGAATGAGAGGCGCGGCACGTAAATTAAACAAAGCACTTATTTTATTAAACGCATCAAGTTGATTGAGAGTGAGAAAGAGAGATGCGGAGGAGGGGGTGGGGGAAGGAGGTGATTCTTATTTAGGAAGACTGTGTGCTGCATTGATGATATGTAATCGATTGTCACATAAATTATATTATCACCAAGCCGAGACGTTCCTTGTGCTGCCGCCGCATCCATTCACAAAGCGAGTTTATATGTAAAGAGAACCGGATCGATTGAATAATCTATTATGCGAAATAATTACCAATGAAGTGAGAGTGATCGCTTGGGCCCGGGTGTTTTCTGAGGAAAATTACTGACGGTGCAAATAATGTTCATCATGTGGCAGATTATTTCAACCTTTCATCAATCAAACGAAAGAATATTATTAGGTTCGTAACCTCTTTTTTGTAGCAAACACACTCAGAAAAATTGATGTAAGTGTAGGTGCTCTGAGACTGACATATAGGGGAAATGTATGTAATGTCGGCCTAAATGTCCCTAATTTGGGCCCATACATAAATTCAGCAATCGACTAAATTTTCAATAGCGATCAAAAATATCCATTAGTACCGTCCCAATGACGCGTTCATCTAGATAAAATTGATAAATAGCAGATTTTTAGCGATGAGCCCAATCTTAGATCCATAGGCCAACATTAGAGCCATTTCCCCTACGAGCGTCAATTTCGACAAAAAATTGGATCATAATAGACGCGAAATTCAGCTTAATCAAACGTACTTTCGAAGTTCTCAGTCTCGGAGCACTTAAGGTTACATGACATGTATGTTTACGTCTCATCCTTTATGTCAAAGATGAATTCCGTCACGTGTAATATTAAGTATTTCTAAGTGTGAACTTGTATAGGCAAACTGCTGAAAATGTTCTTAAAATCTGTCGGAAGCAATTAATGGAAATCTGAAATAAAATTGCATTCATACAATAGAGCTATAACATGTCCTCATCCTTCAAGGATCCTAATTTTTTTCCAAGCCTTGGATCTAACACAGGATCAAGATCTTAGAAATAACTAATTTTATACGTGACAGAATCCGTCTTTGTCATAAAAGATGAGATGCAATCAAACATGTCATGTAATATTAAGTGCTGCGAGACTGAAAAATTTGTTGCTCGATGAACGGTACGTTTGATTGAGCTATACTTTGCGTCTGTTATGACTCAACTTTATGTCAAAACTGACGCTCGTATATGTCACTCTCAGACCAACTAAATTTACAGTTTTTTTTTCTAAGTCCGTAGTGTTAGTTTTTCAATGATTCCAGCAATTTCACAATTTTTATATCTTTTTTACTTTTTAATTTGGTCCCCAGTTGAAAATTTTTAAGACCCCTAGTTTTCAGTCAGGGATACAAATGTTTCAAATATCTTTTAACATTCATTTTTGTTAAGTTTGGCGTCTTATACAAAATGTAATCGACTTCTTAAAGATGAATCCGACCGACGTTAAATAAAGGAAAAGATCAAAAACATTGGTGATCGAGAAGGGGAAGGATTGTTAGTTCATCATTAGTTTTAGCTAGAGACCGAGTATACCTCTGCATATTCAGGGTTGCCACGGAAAGGAGGTTTATGCTAGTGGAAAGGGTTAATTAGATTTGGATTGATCTTTTAAAGCATGATGACCAAATGATGCATGAATGCATTATCTATTAATTCAGTGATGTAAAGAGGTTTGAGGTTGAACCCACAAGCTTCTGCTCAGTAAGCAAAAATGGTTGCCACTAGGTCACCGAGCCCCTCACTTCACAATAAACCACTGCAACCGAGGATCGTTCGTGTGCAAAGATATACATTGAAATTAACGTCTTCGCCCATTGAAATGAAATAATGTCCTCAAAAGTAGTCAACAATGCAAATGGTCCCAAACGGTAATTTAGCAGGAAAAAAAAAATAACTATCCTGTTTTTTCCTTCATTTGTTTTCCGTCGATCTTGTTTTCCATACTGAGTACCAATGCTAATGACGCCAGGTCCCATATTTGGAACTTACCTATCGATTCATCAACTCATTGACTTGGGACCAACGAGTTTACCCCGAGTAGCACACTTTCATCACAATAAGTTACAGCAATTTGTTTATGACTGAAATAAGTCGTATATAAGTTTCTATAATTGATTTGTGACAAGGGACTAGGGACTTTCCTGCCGAAGGAAGGCGTGATCAGACATTTCATGCCTTAAGAAAATTGCAACGGCGCCGACTGGGATTAAACCCAGGCCCTATATTTATTTTTCATCAACCGATGTATTTTTTTTTTCTCCTTTGGTTTGTTTTTTCCGTCGATCTTGTTTTCCGTGCTGAGCACCAATGCTACCGACGTGCCAGGAAGGCAGCTCCCACACCTGGAGCCTACCTATCGACCCATCAACTCATGAACGGGGGACCAACGGCTTTACTTCCCATCCGAAGGAAGGCGTGATCAGAGATGTTATGCCTCAGAACATCCCGGCGGCGCCGACTGGGATTGAACCCAGGCCTGCTGGGGTGAGAGGTAATCACGCTTACCACTACACCACCGGCGCCGTTGAAGAGGAAATGATGTTTAACCTAATTTATGAAGGGCATATAATAGAGTTTGATTTTGTACTGCTTCTAATCTTTCTTCGTGCGTGATTGAAAATGGTGACCATACAATGCTGCAATATTCCAGTATTGACCTCACATATAGTGTTTTAATTGTGTATGCGTCCTGAAAGTAATAGCAAAAGCGTTTGATAAAGCCTAGCATGTTATTTACCCTGTGAATTCCTTCACGTCGTCGGCATAGATTAGCATTTTTTTTAGAATGAAGGAAATGTCGTTTGCATACAGAATAAAAAGAAGAGGTCCCAAATTAGAGCCTTGGGGACTCCTGAGGTGACTTGAAATGGGGTCGATTTCAATCCATTGAATTTAATTATTTATTGGCGGTTAGTTAAATATGATTCAAGCTATTTCAGGAGTCCTGGCCCAATTCCAAGTTTTTTTTTTCAATTTGAAGCATTAGTATGTCAAAAGCCTTGCTAAAGTCCGTATAGAGGGCTTCTACGTGGTTTCCATTATCCATTGCATTAAATGTATAGTCTATAAATTCAAGCAAATTTGTCGAGGTCGAACGTCCTTTAAAGAAGCCGTGGTTTGAAGAAACAATTTTTCATTTACAATTGCCTCGAAAAGAGAAATTTTTTGAGAAGCTTCCGGATTCCAGTGACTATTAAAAATCCAAAACAATGGAGCAGTGAGTTCCATTGACAGCCGTTTTTAAAATACTGGAGGAATTCCGTCAGGCCCAGGACCTTTTGAGGCGTGATAATTCTTTAAAGCCTGCAAAATATCACTTGAAAATTCTGGATAAAATGCAAAATAATCTCGGTCGTGATCTTCTTCGGAAAATGACGTATAGATCTCTTAAAAAAAATGCAAAAAGATTAAAAAATTTCCGAGTTATCCCCGAAACGTTCGTCAAGATGCATTATTGATGGAAAATCATCAAATTTTAATTTTTACGTGATTAAAGAATTTCTGTGGACTGGACTTTATTTCAGGTTCAGTTTTTTAATTAAATTCTTCAAATGCATTACTGCTGGGTAGATCCAGTTGATCGCATATGTCCAAATAGATAGCCAAATTTTCGCTATTATTGTGTTTTCTTGAAATGTTTATGTGCTTTCTGTTTTCAATTTTTTTGAAGTTTTTTTGATTGTCTGTTATACCAGACTGGACTGGAAAGGTATTTCCTCCGAAATTATTCCTGATAAAATTGGGGTGAGAGGCAGTCTCACTCACCACTACATCGCCGGCACCGCTATTAACTGCATTTCTTTTCATTTTAGAGGGTTACCCAACATTGCATAAATTTATTCATCAAATACACATTCTGCTTAATTAACTGCCATCACTGGCAATTCTGAATAATGCGCACCACGCACATACACGTCAATAGCACTGGATCTGTTCTTGAATTCAGAACATCATCCTTGTGAACACGAAACACGGTTCTCGAAAACCAGAACCGCACCGTGTGCAGGAAAGTTGTAGACACAATAGTTTAAGCAACTTTGCTAAAAAAAGTCATGTCTATCTGTTTATTTAGTCATTCTAGAGCTATTTTTTTGTCGAAGGCAGTAGGGTTAAATACCCCATTTTCGGCCTATTAAGCACAACCCGCACTTAGCCTTTCTTAATCTAGCGCAGTTTAGCACCAAACGGAATGTTATTATTACTGATGGCATCCAAATATATTTACCTTTCCGTATGTACCGTAAGATTTGATAAAGAGAAACCAATCGTTGAGATATTGTCAAAAGTCTAACACTGCTTCTTGACTCCAAACTCGGCCTACGGATTCAAAACTCCTATCGGATGAAGATAAAAATTGATTAGGTCGGAGCGCTTCTTTTGTTTTTGGGAATAATGGGTTCAAACGTTCATATCACGCGTTCTCATTGACTTCGCTCCGTAACTTATTAACTAAAGTATCCTACCAAACGCATAATTGGTAGTGAACTCTGGAATCATGGATTTATTTGAAGTTTTCTGCTCGATAGGCCCAAAATGGGCGATTATGCCGAAGTAGTTCTCTACCATAATCCTCTTAAATGAATATCAACAAAGTAAATATTTTTTCCTGCTAAATTGCCGTTTCGACCATAGTGCAATGTTTTCAAACCTTAATTGAACATACGTGACATTTTACAGAAAATATAAATATTTTCGTACTGTTAATTACTTCTATACTAAAAAAAGGAACCTGACATTGAGTATTCAAAAATGGTCTCCACTAGGTCACTGGGATCCTTACATTGCAAAATACTACTTCGACTGACTTGAACGTTTTGAAAGTAATTCAGATATAATATCACCCCAGACTCAACTATGTTTTTAACCCTGAATTAAGCATACGTCACAAAGATTGGTCATGTCATGAAACGGACACACACACACTTTCAATTACAATTTTTTTGTCTACTTAGCTTGATGCGTTCTTCGAAATTAAATAAAGCATTTCTGAAAACATGACGCTGCAAAGTCTCTAGGCCAATCGGGTGAGATCTTTCCATTTTATCTATTTATATTTTATTTTTTGTCACTGATTTATCAAATGCTCTATATTGACGAATAGAGTTACCAAATCATTCACCCTCCCACTAACACAACTCTTTCCTTCCTGTGACACCTATGAAGGTAGTATGTGTTCCCTGCACTTTCTTAAGTAGATGTTGGATTAACTTTCCCTCCCTTCCCCTGCGATTGTAAGGATGTGGCCAGGTGTATAATGCGATGCTTGTATTGTAGATTTTATTTTCGTGTGGGGAAAATCACTAATCCCAAGTGATATTTTCTGCGTCAACACTCGATATTTTCTGCAAAACGTATTAGTTGACCATTATATAGCCCCCCACGATTTGTACAATCGCATATGCTATGCTATGCTATGCTACTTAGCTTGATGCGTTCTTCGGTTTGTATGGAGCATCATCACCAAATGTTTAATCTCATCTCATCTCATCTCATTCAACCTGACTGTTTGCGCACTAATGAGTGATTTTTATATAAATATGAACAACCCTCTGCCTCATCATTCACTGCTTAGTGAGAGTGATTGAGAAGTAAATAATTCACTCACAGAAGAGCACTTCTGAGTGTGAAAAATTCCTTACTTACATGCTGTGTGAGCAAAAGCAAGTGGAGTGAGTGACCGTTTGTTGTTGGCCCTTTTATTTTTACTGTTGGTTATTAACAGTATGGATAGAGCAATGCTGATTTGGTTTTCTTTATTTAAGAGACTTTCAGCCGTAGGCTGGTTCATCTCTGGGAGCCCCAGAAGGGAACTCCCCAAGTTGCAGAGTTTTTTAAGCGGTTAGGGAGCCCGGAAAGGACTTCCCCTGTGATACGGGGAGTCCAGAATGGCCTCCTCCAAGGTTTGTGAGGCCCTCCAGAAGGAAGTGCCCTAAACTGTCTTTGCTGTCTATGCTGTCTACAGTGATTTGGTATATATTTGTCGATATTTCCAGGTCGTTTACCTTGTTATGTCCTTTTCGTTTCGTTTGTCGGTTGAATGAGTTCTTGTCTGGTCGTAATCCTTGTGGGTAGCAGTGGTCGTGGTTTGTGTTTCTTTACAGATTTTAAATTTAACGACAGCAGGCTTCGTGGAGGGGTCTACTGTCGGCAATAGTATAATGTTCAGTTCGATTAAATTGCATCGAAGAGGTCGGCTTATCGGAGGAAACCTTCGAGGGCTGCAGTTCTGGCTGAGTCATCCGCTAAGGTATCCCGGATGCTTCCAGCAATGCCGTGTAGTATCCGTATTGAGGGCAGTGGCAGATGGCATGTCCGACGGAGTGATGTACTTGGCATACCTCACATATCTTTAAAAAAGGGCCGGTGCCAGAGAAATTGTGTGATATGCGGGTGTGTCCTGTTCGCAATCTTGAGTGATTCACCAGCATTAGATGATTCTTAGGATCCTCCAATCGGACAATATCTCCTTTTACCATCCGGTTGAATGCTTCTTTTGTAGGTAGTGCAATGCTTTCGCACTCAGCCTAGGCAGTCAATAATTTTACACGCTGCTCATGTGCTCTAGAATGATATTTTTGTTCTCATATCAATACAGCTAGAACACCGGGATGATGTTTTGAAAATTGTGTACAGCCAGATAATTTAGCCGGCGTCAGTGGTGTAGTGGTAAGCGTGACTGCTTTCTCATTCCAATGGGTCTGGGTTCAATCCCAGCCGAGGTCGGTGGGATTTTTCTGAGGCATAACAATCTATGGACCATGTGTGTTGAATGGGTGCGATATCCTACGCAGTTGTGGAAGCTGGCAATCGATGTCCGTCGGTGATTGGCACTATATTGCGGAACAGAGACCGACGTTGAATAAAGGAAAGAAGAGCCAGATAATTTATTTGCTCTGCTTCTCAATGATGTGATGCACCAACTAAAGCATTATAATGCCATAGTACGATTTTTCAGCATTTATTATGTAATTTTTTTTTGTCACAGAAAACTAACATTTCTAGACAGAGCTGGAATTAGGGCCTAACAGCTTTTGTAAACAATGACTTCTCTTGATGATTTCTAAAAATTCAAGGCTCGCCCACGCAAACCAACATCTTCATTGGGTAGGGAAAGACTCCCCCTATCCGATGGTTAGGTTGTGCATCTCGAAAAATCATTCTTAATTCTTTTCAAAATTGGTGAAAACCTTTTATTAGGTCTTCTACATGACTTTTTTTTTTTGAAAATGTAGTCCATTACAAGGGTCTTGAATTTCTTTCAATGTTCAAAATCTTATTTGATTTTCGATAAAACGACGAAGTATATTTTCCTGATACGTCAAAGAAATTTACGGATTGTTCCCGGTGACTTCAAATTCTCAGTTTTTTCTCGGGTTTTTTTTTTTTGATTTCCAGATCACTGGTCACACTGGTAGGCTTGTTTGTGGCCATTCCGGAGCCCTTTTCCCCCTTATCGAATGTTATCTATACAACATTTCGAAAATTTAAATGGCACGTTGACATTGGCCAGGATTAGCGGCGCTGGTGGTGTTAAGCGTGATTACCTCTCACCCAAGCAAGCCTGGGTTCAATCCCAGTCGGCACCGCCGTGATGTTCTGAGGCATAACATCTCTGATCACGCCTTCCTTCGGAAGGGAAGTAAAGCCGTTGGTCCCTGGTTCATGATTTGATGGGTCAATATGTAGGATCCAGGTGTGGGACCTGCCTTCCTGGTGTCGATAGCATTGGTGATCAGCCATAATAGCGGCCATATGTGGCTTCTATCCACTTTGTCCTTTATGCGAAGATATCAAAGTAAATGTATGCCCATTCATAAATTTGGGTGCTTCAACAAGCATCATCAATGTGTAACGCTTCTACACTGAAAAGACTCAACATTTTTATAAGATGTTTGGATGTAGCAAAACCATAAAGAAAATAAGAAGGCCTATTATCAGTCATTAATAGGTAAAATTAAAGAAAAATATCGATGCAATGCAAAAAATAGATAGGATTAGGACCCTATGTCCGATTTTGGCATTTTAACATTTGATGCCTACAAATGCACGCGCTCTTTGATTTCCCATCTTGACGCGAAGCCTGGGTGGAGGGATCCAGCAGGGTCGCAGAGAAAGATTGTTGTTAACCGTCTGAAGGGTCGATAAGCTAACTGGGGTAACCCAGCAGGTTCGAGCTTCAGAATAATAATGATCGTTTCTTTATTGAATAATACTTCCTTTTTATACAGTTTGGTTTTCAATACATTGTGTGTGTTCGAAAGAGTAATTAATTAATAGAGTGAGACGGTTGGAGTGACATCAAATTGCTAAGCCTAGCAATATTGGAAATAATGGATGTATTTTGGTTGCGCACCCAGCGTTGCCATTCGAAACCATTCCTGCTGCGCGAACGACCTTCGGTCCACACAGGAAGGGTGTAAAATTGCAAAATTGAATTCTATTGCCCGGGCATTGGCTTTGCAGCCCGGGTGAGTTTATTTTGATTGTTTTGATTGTGAATGGTGCTTGAATAGATTACACGATTAACTGAAGGAAAAGCAGCGATCTTCCAAGAATGGGTACAAAATCGCCCATTACTAGAATTACCATCATTCCGCACATATTTTACCTCAGTCAATTCTAATCATTCACTTCAATCAGTCATTTGCCAAGTCAAGCGCTGCAGGATCGATCGTGATCACGGTATCTTTCTTTTAAGAAAACACCACACTCTCGTGATCAAAAGCCTGTCACACTAAACGAACAATAGATCACGTGCGATCGAGGTCATTCCGAGCAGTGTTACATTTGAACGCGATCAATTTGAGATCTCATGAATAGATCTGAACTTGCGTTCAAGTTAAATGAACGTCCCTGCAGTTTACAAGAAAGAACTCGATGGGGCTTTGCCAGAACAGAAAATGAACGCTCGATACACTGCTAATCTGTGTTTTCCGTACTCTGTGTTTTCTGTACACTCCGTTCCAGTCTTACTCTATGGATGGAGCAGGTTTGGCCATTTTCTGGGCACGTGCTTGCTGATGAAGTGTTCATTGATGTTGTCTCCACAGTTTATGAATGCGCTGTTGCTGCTGATGTGTTTTCTACTGGTGCTGGTGTAAAAAACAGTCCTATTGTTGCGATACGTTAGCAGCGTTAGAAGCATATTGTTGTGTATGGAGACCTCCATACACAGCAATAGGCTTCTAACGCTACAAACGTACCGCAACAATAGCACTGTTTCCCCTACCTTATACGTGGCCCCTCACCCCTTCAAATCAGGCATCCAAAATGCTTATTTTTATATTCTTAGGACTTTGCTCTTAATGTGTTCCCTGATTTTTTTAGTTTTTTATTTCTGTGAATGGAGACTACTCTGCAACCAAACAAGTTGTTTTAATGAGGCCCACCAACTCACCCCCACATCAAAGAGCTCTTACCGAGAGCCCCCTGGTAATGAGGAGTCCATTAAAATTTAAAAATAAATATAAGTTCAGAGTTGGTTGGAAATGCTAACATGAAGAATTAGTGTGATAATTTATTAGCTAGAGAATGATCTTTAGAAGAGGGTAGGTGGATAGTTCCGTTAGAGTACGGCAGTATGCAAATTAAATAGAAGTTAAAAATGATCGAAGGGCCATTAATGCGACAGTTTTTAAAGTATCACACTAAAGCTTCATGTCAGCATTTCCAACCAACTCTGAAAATCGCTAACTTCGCGTATGAAGTAACATAAAAACACTTTGAATGTAGAAATATAAGTTATTTGTGATCTTCTTGACCAACCAGTTTCACTGAGTCCAATGTACAGAAATCGGCTGGCATTTAATTATCCGGTAGAACTGCCATCAAGTGCCGATTGATTCCAATCTTCATAAGATGCTGCATGAAATCTTCTGCCAGCTAGAAATGCTAATCCAATCCCATTCGCATCCATCGACGTGCCGCAAAAACCTTCGATCACCCGCTCTAGAGGACGGCAACGACAACGAGGTTACGCAACCAGCAAATGTAATTAATACGGCCAAGTGTAACGCAAAAGATGGCTCTGCGCGCGTCACGATCAATCATCCGTTTCAAATTGGCTGACATGGCTGGCAATTATCAACACATTTTTCTCGCAGGCGCGCACTCGATCGCTCTTTTAGAACGGCTACGATATCGTCGAGGGGAGGGGGAGAGGCTGTAGAGTGATATCAAGATGATCGCGCACGTGATCATTACTGAATAATTAGTCTCGAGCTTGCCTCGAGCGTGTCTCCGATGGGAAATTTGACACGAGCTTAGTTGTATAGAAGTGCAAACCTGCAAAGCTGTCAGTTCACTTTATTAGCCATACAATTTTCACATCATCACCCCGATGGCATTTTCATTCGGGTTGGAACGAACTTTTCAGATGTTAGAAGCCCGGTTGATGATGATGATGATCGTTGAAAGGGGCATGCAACCAGCCATCGTCAAAGTAATTGTTTATTGCAAATTGTCTCATTAGAATAATAAGATAGTTTGTAGTTGTCTAGAACAACCGGAGCTCAAGTTTATGAGGTAGTTATTCAAATGAAATTATCCAAGCAGACAACTTAAATTTCAACTGAAATGGCCATCGCAGGCGAAGTACCTTTTGAGTGCGATCGTGCACTTGCGGAATAAAAATCGAATTAAAGTCCGCAGCACAGAAAATTACCCTCCGGCACACGATTGCAGGGCGAAAAGTCATAAAAAGTAATACAAATTTGCCCACGGTGAGAAAGATTAAGACAATTTCGAGCCCGGCTGCTAGAGGGCGCGCGCGGTGCTTAATTTATTTTCCACGCAGAAGTGATCTTGTGTAGACAACACGTCGCTCAGGGGCACACCTGCGTGCCTACAAGACTATCGGAAGGATCCGTGAACGGCATAATCCCTGGCAGCACCGGGCAATCAAAGTTGCAATCCGAGTAGATCAACAACATGGACACATTCGCTCTCTCTCCCTTGGTGCTGCGGCACCACAATAATAATAACAGTAATTGGAGACCTGGTACACGTAGAAGCTGCAAGTCGTGATCGTAGGTTTAAAGTTCTTATTTGTAGTACCATGCCTTCTAGGCATTTCACCGAGATGGGAAACGAACTAATATGTATGCAGCCTATAATCTGGCATTGTAATGAGAGAAGTAATTTTCCTACCGGCGACCAACCCGCATGAAGACTTTCGCTTACAAATTGCTACAAACTATGAGGGTCTATTGAATGATGAATGTGTACTAATTGACCAAAGATACTTACCCTCAAAGTTGATGATAAACATATGTCAAGTCACTGTATATTTTTTAAAGACTTTAAAATTAACTGTTCAATGATCGTTTAGTATTAATTACATTTCCAAACCGATTATTAAATATGCTTGAGGGAGCATCCGCTTAGGCTACATTTTCAATGCTTTTTGGGCTTATTTTGCGGCTTTTTATTTTGTTATTAGGATTATTAGGGTGGTCCAAAAAATCGATTTCTTTCGAAAATGAATTATTTTCAAAAATTCATAACTTTTGAACCATAGATAAATAAGATTTTGTCTTGAAAAACATTGATTGTATTTGTTTTTAATATCTGCAATTTTCTCAAGGATTTCCTTAGGTTTATTTGAAAATGCTTTCAGAATGACTTTTTCTTTTCAGGATTCACCTCAATACTCTTATGATTCTATCTGGTGAAATTTTCTCAATGAACACCGGAATTCTGTGCGGAAAATTATTGAAATTCATTCTGCGTTTATATTTGTTTACTTAAACATTCACGCGAGATTTTTATTCAATTTCTGTCCGTTATATTCGCTTTAAATATTCCTGGAAATCTCTTGGTGTGGCATTCAAAATTCAGCAAACTATTATCTGAAAATTTCCATGGATTTCATCACAGAATTCAAAAGAAATTTTCCTCAGAATCTCCATGAAATGTCTCTTAAAATGCTGTTGAGAAGGATCTATTGGAATTTTCTTAGAATTCTCTTTAAAATCTCGTTATAATTATCATGAAAATTCCTTAGAATCTTCAAGTTCACACTACTCCAAGTTTCTTTGAAAATTTGTTAGACATTTCCTTCCTTACCCTTTCAAACTTCTTGATAATAGTACTTTTGAATGCTTTTCAAACTAGGTTTAAATCCCGCTTGGAGAAATATGAAGAATTTGATTCAATTGAGATTATTGTCCATATTTTTATGCAACTCTCCTATTGAATTATCTGTGATTAAGATGATGCAAAATGTATTAATATTTTATGTGAAAGTGTAGTGAAAGGGGCAAAATAAAAAAGTTGTATCAGGACATTTCCACCAATAAAGATTTCCTATTAATAAGGAATAACTATGCAAATATAGCTAAATATTAGCTACAATATATTTATTTTTAGACGCATTGTTTAAGTATATCGCCGAATACTCAATTTTGTTTCGTACCTTGTTATTTTTTTTTGCAGATGTAAGCCTCTCTTCACCTATTTGAATTGATGATTTGTTGGACATAAAATGAAAATGATGTTAGCATCGGCCAAAACTGATCGATCAGGATTTAAGAGATTCAGCCGCAGATGAAGTTTCAGGATTGTAGTCGAATCAACAATAAAATTTCCTTTGAATCACTTGGAATGGTCCTTAAAATTCATTCCGATATGCTTTCGAAATCCCTAGAATACAACTTATAATCCCCATAAAAGCAATTTCAGAACTATTTCAGAATTCATCTTACAATTTTCTTGAAATACATCACCAAATAATCTGAAACATGTCGAATTTCATTCAAAATAACTTTTCCTAGAACTTTTTTATGATGGTGTTCAAAATTCATTTGGCATTTTCCAAGCCATGATTTTTCTCATGTAATCTTTAAAAAAAACTCTTTGTCCGAAATTTCAAATGTTAAGCCATGAACCTCATTGTTTTGAATATGTGAATTTCTATCAATCTATCGATTCGCATTAGTACGCTTCGAATAATTAACACGTAACTTAGATAAATTTCAAACAATCCATGTTTCGAAGTTTCAAAAATTATAACTTATTATGATGTTTTTCCTTTTAATTATACTACTGCTGTATCACTTTCACTCATTGACAATTCACTATTCACTTTCGCTATCACTTAAAAAACACAATAACAGATACGTATTTCGTTTACTACTTGCAAACATCTTCTGTGTCTAGTCATAGTCTATGACTAGACACTGAAGAAGTTTGCAAGTAGTAAACCGAAATACGTATATGTTATAGTTGTTTTAAACTGATAGTGAAAGTTAATAGTTAAAGTGAATAGTCAATAGAGAATATTGACAAATTCTTAGTGAAAGTAATTGTTGCCATACTGGCTGGCTGTAGGCCAAATGATGTTAATAATACTAATCATAATAATAATAATAGTAAAATTACATGTCAAATAATCACAGAAAGAAAAACAAAGCAGCATGGTCAGAATGTAAAAAAAAATAAATGGAAATACACTAATTTTCTCTGTCAGTCACTGCGGCCGGCGAAAACAGATGAGAATCTCCGACGAAGCACATCACGTGTGAGGTGAAAGTCGAATACAGATGCGACTCTGTTGAACACACGCTGTAGTCCGCAAATCGCACCATATGCCCCGTAGTTCGTGCGACGCAGTGGCAGTCTCAGCATGAGGTTGTTACGGAGTGGTCGGGGTTGCACGTTTAGGTCAATTTGCCTTAGGATAGCCTCACAATCTATTCGTCCCTGTAGAGTGTCGGCGATAATCAAAGCTCTGTTGGTGTCCCTTCTAATCCGGAGAGGTTCAAGGTTTATCAGTTGGCAGCGACTCTCGTAGCTGGGCAGCCGAAGCGGATCTCTCCAGGGCAGTCTACGAAGCGCAAAACGAAGAAAGCGACGTTGAACAGATTCGATTCTCTCGGCACCATTGTTGTAATTCGGATTCCAAACCGCAGAACAATACTCAAGCATCGATCGTACGAGGGAGCAGTAAAGAGATTTTAAGCAGTAGACATCGGTGAAATTCTTAGCTATCCTGAAGATGAATCCTAAAGTCCTAGACGACTTATTGATGACATAAGAAATGTGTTGCCTGAATGTTAGCTGTGAATCCAACACCACACCCAGGTCTTTCACCTGATTCACGCGTTCGAGTGTCGTTGCAAGCAGGTCATAGCTGAATACAATCGGTTGCTTTTTTCGTGAGAACGTTATGGTAGAGCACTTTGCTGGGTTCACTACCATTCGATTTAAAGTACACCAACTGGCGAAGACATTAAGCTGATGTTGAAGATTGTGGCAGTCAGCGATCGAGCAAATTCGTAAAAATATTTTGAGGTCGTCTGCATATGCTAATCGAGGTCCTTCAATAACCAGGTTCACGTCGTTGAAGTAGAGTAGAAAAATCAACGGTCCCAGATGGCTTCCCTGCGGTATACCTGATGTGGCAAAGAAGCTAGCTGATTTGCAATCTCCTATAGCAACCATAAGTTGGCGACCAGTAAGATACGAACGGAACCAACTCAAGAGATTACCACTCACCCCAAGTCTGTCGAGTTTAGCAATCGCAATGTCATGATTCAACTTATCGAATGCCGCGGATAGATCGGTATATATAACGTTCGTCTGTACCCGTTCAGTCACACTATCGGTAATGTAGGATGTGAGGCATAGCAGATTGGTGGTTGTAGAGCGACCGCCAGTAAACCCGTGTTGATCAGCACTCAGATACTGCTTGCTGTGAGAGAGCAACGGTTCCATAATAACAAGCTCGAATAGTTTCGAAACAGCACTCAGCGATGTAATTCCACGATAGTTATCCACGGCTCGTTTGCTTCCCTTTTGGTGGACAGGAAACATGTGTGCACATTTCCAGCAGAGGTCCAAACTACGGTTGTTCTCGTTGACTACGTAGTTAATTTGAGAAAGCGTTGCTACGCTATAGTTATCGAGAAGGCCGATAGCTCCTGCATGAAATACAGAACGTTCTGGATCTGGATAGAGGAAGCCGCTATGGGATGGTCTCCACGAAACGCCTGCTAGGTTAAAGTCCCCAAAAATGAATAGCTCATCAATTGGAGTCGCTCTTTCCATTACTGTGAAGACTGATTGACAGTGAGTCTCGATGAGTTCAAGATCACGAACTCGATCTGGTGGCATGTACAATGCGCACAACAATAATGTACGATCGCCCAGTTTAATGGCTGTCCAAACCTGTTCCACACTGTTCCACGATTCATTTTCGATTGCTCTCGCCTCCAATCCGGAACGGACAGCCACAAGAACGCCACCACCAGTAGATTTTCGGCTGTTGTTTGGATTCCGATCGCAACGAAAAACCTCATAATCGGATCCGAACACCTGGCTGGAAAGCGTTCGCGAATCGAGCCACGTCTCGCATAGGACAATCACATCATAGCAACGATCCGATACAGCAAGCCGGTAGTCGTCAACATCAGAATTCATTCCGCCGGCGTTTTGGAAGAAAATCACGATGTTCTGCTTGCGGCTTACAATCGAACGTCTGTTCTCCCTAGAAATCACGGAAGCATCAGGCAGCGAATGAACATTAACAATACCATGCGGATACTCGCCATAGTGACTGGGTTGGAAGACCCCCTCTCCACATCCGACTACAGGTCCGGAACGACTATGGTGAGCGGCGGCAGCAAATGGCTGGACTGAGACGGAGGGATCAGGGGCTTCCACGAGGCTTTCTACGGCGCGTTCCGGGCTCCGAGGTACGAGAGTTGATTCGGCGGCATTCAAGGTGCTGAAATTTGGATCGGCATCAGACATCGTATTTGCGCTAATAATTATGTACTCGCCTGTTCTAGCAAGTTGGAAGACCCCCAATCCACATCTAAAGTCAGGGCCAGGACGACTATGATGAACGCTGACAGGAATTAGCACGACTGAGTTAGAGGAACCGGGGGCTTCCATAAAGCTTTCAGCAGTAATATAATAATAGTAGAATTAAAAGGAAAAAACAATGTAATTAGGTATACAATTATTCCACTAAAAAACTCATCACCAAGCTCATCAATCAATTTAGATTTTTAAATGATCTTAATTGGGTTCTAAAATTTTGAAAAACGTGTCATCATCTTAAAGAGTTCCGTTTACTGAGCACAGTGTTATTTTTTTTTTTCATTCCCATAGCCCAGGGAAGTCAAAAAAAAATTCAACCCGAAACATTCCTAGACCGTACCGGGAAACGGACCCAGCAACCTCCAGCATAGTCTTACCGACTGAGCTAAGGGAGGCTCCCCAATGCACCTTTATATTCCCTCCAATCAACGTCCCATTCTCGAGTTCATAATATCTCTGCCAAAGGACCATCCTTTAATCAATTATCCAAACGCTAAACGTCTCGCGGGGAACCTTCCACACTCAATCTTTTCGGTTCGTCCGAGTATGTCTCCGCTTCTGGCTGGATGTCAGTACCTCTATCCTCCTGGATTGTCAAATATTCACGAAAATATGTTCGATCCAAGCGAGATCCAATCCGCGGTCGTCCGAAAATGGACGGTTCGCGTTGTATCGAGCCATCCAGAGAGTCGCGCAGAGAAATCCACCAGCCAATAATAAAATAAAATAAAAACTGCAGAACGTCTAGACTTATTAATGATTTGACTGTTTTCCCCGCGCGTTGCCCCCTCCCATCCGGAGAGCCCATCAGAAATGCATGTGCTGGTGCATTTTTATTGTTATTATCTTATGCAATTTGTTTATGCCAGACTGATCGAAGAATGAAAGCGAAGAGCATCTCCTGCTCCGCACGTCCGTCCGTCACTCGAGCTTGGAACTGGAACGTTTAGGAGAACATTTTGTGCTTTCTGCTGTAGAATGGGAGACAGGTTGGCGAAGAAGAGCGTTGAATTGAAGTCGAATATCATATCAAAAACCAGAGTAAAGAACGCAGAGAGAAGTGCATGCACACACACTCCATTGCCGACCTGCAGCTCCTCCCGAGGTGATGTCTGACTTCTCTGCTGTGTTATGTAGGTAGTGCATGATACTGGCTGGTATGTATATGATGATGACTGGCTGCCTTCCCAAGCTGAATCGAGCAAAGTCTGGCAGCAGACGGATTCTCCCAAGTCGTGCAGATTGCAGTCGAACATGCATTTCATGACCGACGGAAGTTTTCCACAAACATGTTTTCCTCCGCACTCTCACTCTCTCACTCACATTGCTGCTTTTCGGGAGGAGTTCGGTCAAATTTCAGGTAGATACCGCCGGGAGCAGGCGCCCACGTGGGCTGGAGGGTTGATTGATGCTTATCATGCTTGCACCTCGCACGAGTGCCTCCGAGGAATGATATACACGATCTGGTTCTGCGATCTTGATTATTGTCTTGAGTCTTCACCGGGTACAGCCAGTTGTAGTGGCCAAACCGCGAAATAAGTACGAAGAAAGCCCTGGTAAAAGTGAAAATGCCTTAATTAAAAATTAATTTAGAGCAAAAGGATTGGGGAACGGAACAAAGCCCAACCGTGTAACAGATCCAATGAG
Source organism: Ochlerotatus camptorhynchus (assembly GCF_037179485.1). Taxonomy (NCBI): domain Eukaryota; kingdom Metazoa; phylum Arthropoda; class Insecta; order Diptera; family Culicidae; genus Ochlerotatus; species Ochlerotatus camptorhynchus. Next base: position 7,011,836 of record NW_027040849.1, read on the forward strand.
CATGACGACGGGTCGATGCAGCGATAAAATGGGAAATAATTATATGTATCTTGTGAGTTGTTTGGAGTCAGCGAGCACACTTCAACTTCGCATGAACGTGTTAGGTTTCCTGGGAGATGGATTATGTTATTGGCACATGTGGCAGTCGTTACTTCATGGGGTCGAATACAGCTGATTTTCCGTATCAGATCGGATCATGCTGGAAAGTATGCGGTAACCTCTTTCTGGGCTATCAATTAGCACAGACAGCAGTGTTGCAATAACGCAATTCGTTGGACAGGATCTTATTATGAATGTTTGTATGAGTAGTGGAATTTTGCAGGCATGGAATAGTTATTCTGCAAAAAATTAAATACAAATGCTTAAAATAATGAAAAACTTTAAACTAGGATCATATCAAAACAGAAATAATACTCAAAATCCTGTATTATAAGTAAACAATAGCCAAGGACTTCGGTATCAAGCCAAATAGATAATGCATGCAAGTCAAGAAGACGTCCAAGGCAAGTTTAAGGACAGAGCAATGAATTTACCTTTTATAAATTTATCTTTGACCTGTATCCAAGGTTGTGCTGGATGTTTCCAAAAACAGAACATTTGGTCACCGAAATACGTAGATGCCACGTTCGGAAAGAGCGGAGCAATGCTCTCCAAATGTAATTTTGAATATTTACCTACCAAGACAATCTCTACAGATTCGACGACACGAATCATCCCCGCCCCACAACGGAAACCGGACAAGATCCGCTCTCCAGCCTCTTTTAAATACTTCCCTCCACTCCACTCCTCCTGCAACTATCTGGTCTCGTGTATGCAATTAGGTCGCGCACTAATTCGATCCAAATTACTTTTTAATAACCTGCCCATCAGCTGCCCCCTGGGGCACTTTTTCCACCATAGAAAGTATCACATTGTAAATCGGATGATCTTGCAACCCGAACCATGTTGCAGGCCCAATAATCGCCGGACCAGCCTCGCAACCAGTCAGTCATTCAGTTCTCGCCAGTACCTGGCCATTTATTATGATTATGTTTATACTGTGTGTAAGATTCGTCATAAAACAGCAAAATAAAACCAGTAGCTTGAGCGACTACCACCACTTGTGACGAGAGGACAGAGAGAAGGAAGTCGAAAAGCCATTCATTAGTACGCTTGGACGCTTGACTCCTCGGACCCTCCGGGATGTGACCGGACGAACGGAGCGGGCAGCAACGGACGGAGAACCATGTGTAATTTAAGATCTTGTTTTGACACTTGCGTCGGCTGTTGCGTGCCGTGGCAATTATTGCTTCCAGCCTACGGCAGGAGCATGGACCAAAAAAAAAAAAAACGAAAGAAAATGCTCAGACTTACCAATGCAACGTCCCCGGTAGGCAACTGGAATGGCCCGACCGGTGAGGCAGGCCTTCCGCTTGAGCTCGCAGATGTTCCGATAGGTGATTCCATCGGTGCCGCAGACGACGGCCTTTGTCGCTGAAGCCGATGTCCGGGTGTCCACCGGTGGGCAGTCCATCGTACAGGTCACACAGTGAGGCGTGGAGTTTTGATCTTCGACGCAATGTTTACCGTCCGGGCACTGAACGAACCGGCAGGATGCTGGAATGGTGATTCGAGAGAGTGTGAATAATTATCTGGAAGTATTCATAGTATTTTGCGTATCAAATGTTGAAATATGGAATCCTAGGGAAAATAAACTGCGATTACATTTTAAAAATTTAAAGTGGTTTATGGTTACTTTCTTCAGTGCGAATGTTTTTGAAATTGATTATTAATATTATTATTTTTATTCATTAACGACTCTCAACCATTGACGTGGCATTCGATTCGGGTTTTTGAAATAAAATCCTGAAATTGTGTTTGTTTTATATAGTTAAAGATGCTAATTTCAAATAACAGACTAAAGTGGTAATTTTTATACGATAGATGAGAAGTCCTCATGCGATGAAATTATAGAATTGATAGTTCCGGTTAGAGTACGGCAGTTTGAAAATTGCATATAGAGAGTAGACAGCGAGCTAGGACAACTTAAGGGAAAATACAAATCGGTTTTATCATCTCTCTTTACCATACTCCCCCTTTGGAGAAAGATGGTGAGGGGTGTGTCCCTCCCCCCCCCCCCCCCCGCCACCACTGGCAAAAAGAGATGATCGCCGACCGCTCAAGTACCGACGATGTGTTCGAAACAGGTCTACCGATTTTTACCGCACTCCAGTTGTTATTTGAAGGAAGGCATCCAGTCTTAGGTGTGGAAATTGCAGCTATTGTTACCCCTACCACGATATGTGCTCCTGTCATCGTCGACTTTACTGGTTACTTTTTGTATTAGAATCGGTTTCTAATTACATTTCATGGCATTCCAATCCACGTTGTATCTTAAAGTGCTGAAGATCTGTGCTGCCTATAATCGCATATAAGTCCCATACCTCAAGCAGCACACATGTCCTATAACAGTTTATATAACCTTAATATGACTGATTTTGGGTGTATAGCAGTTTACTCAACATAATTCTATGAATTTGTGTTACTTGAGATGGATTTCCGTCAATTTTGAGATAACAACGGTATCGACTATCAATATCATGCTCATGCTCATGATAGCAGAAATAGTTTTCAATGTGATGTCACAGGAAGATATGTTTGCTCTCAATTTTGATATTTTAACCGTTAAAACGACCAAAACGACAGCAACCTGAGTAATCATTATCAGTGAAATCACAACATCAAATTTAGGTTTCAATTTGATCTCAGACTTTGCTCGGGAGGGGTGTTGGGGGTTTGAAATCTTTTATCGCGTTTTGAGTTCATGAAGGTTGTTTTTGCGCTTAAATTTTCGAAATCTTTGATCATTTTTTTAATACAGAAATAACGAAGAGATAAAGCTAGCTTTTTTTTAACATGCATTTATATTTTTAAGCGTTAAACTTTTTTTTTTCTTTGATTTGTTTTCCATTGATCTTGTTTTCCGTGCTAAGCACCAATGCTACCGACGCCAGGGAGACAGCTCCCACATATGGACCCTACATATCGACCCATCAACTCATGAGCCGGGGACCAACGGCTTTTCTTCCCTTCCGATGTTATGCCTCCGAATTGGGATTGAATTCAGGCCTGCTGGGGTGAGAGGTAATCACGCTTACCACTACACCACCAGCGCCGCTAAGCGGTGAACTTGGAAGAGCGATTAATTTTAATCTAATGAAACATTAGAAGACATGCTTAGTACAGTTCATTCGGATGAGATCCTTTCCAGTTATTTGTTTAAATTGAATTCAATCTTTACCAACGTCTCAAAAAATTTATTGAGGAGCTTGGGTGCTTGATGGCTGCCACTTTATGTTTACGACGTGTTGATCGGTGGTTAGCGTGACTGCTTCCTCACCCCAATGGGTCTTGGTTCAATCCCAGCCAAGGTCGGTGAGATTTTTCTGAGGCATAAAAATCTCTGGTCACGCCTTCCATTGGAAGGGAAGTAAAGCCGTTGGTCCCGGCTCATGTTTGAATTGGTGCGATATCCTACGCAGGTGTGGAAGCTGATCGGAAATCCATACCAAACCCTTCTCAAGAGCACTTGTTGTCGTCGTCTGTGAGGTCATCGCTGATATAAGGAGCTTGGTGGTCTAGTGGGAACCGATTTGCGTATTTAGAAAAAAAATTATGGGTTCAATCTCAAGCTCTTTCACATAATAGAGCTTTAGTGAGTTGGATTTATTCTTAATAGCATGAGCATGAGCATGATGATTGACCGCCCACGGTTGCTACTGTGTTATTTCCTGATCAGCTATAATTACACAGAGAACCAATGATTGGGACTAGCAATCATTCTCAATGTGTAAATACTGGTAATCTAAAACTAGGCAATACCAGCGCCGGCCGTGCTCGAACGCAGGTCAAGAAAGAAATGGGTAGGAATGTGTTGACGTGACACTCGCTTTGATGGAAGCCGAGAACACCTCTGCACTTTCACGAGGAATCACTGGGATATTGGGTAAGAGGGTTGGGATTGCAGCAGGGTTCGTTTTGGTAAACGATAAGCTTAATTGATGTCCTAACGATCATATAATGCGAAGGAGCTTGGGATTGAGCCCACGATATTCTGCTCTGTAAGCAAAAACGTTTGCAATTAGGAAAACGAGCGCCTTTTATTACAGTACACCAATGATCGATTTGTTGTTATTCCAATGTATTCACATTAACAAATAAAGCGATTTAACGAATCTTGAATGTGGAGGGGCTTGAGATTAAACTAATGATATTCTACTCAGTAAGCAAAAATGGTCACTCTAAGTTCATCGAGCCTCTCATAACACAAGCTACGATCGCGTTTTTATTGCAAGCATTCAAAACCGGCCCCGACGGTGGCGTTGATGACGATGTTAAGTTTCACAAAACACTCGATAATCAAGTGATCTTCTCCATCTGGCAAATGGGAAACGATGGAAATAAATCTCGATTACTCCCTCGAAGGGACGCATCCGGTCCTGCAAACAATGCATCCGACCCCACTCCATCGCAACCGGCATTTCGCCCACGCATGTCAACATCACCATCAGATAAGGGAAATTTTTCCCTACCTGATAGGGACGCCAGCACGCGCGGGCGAGCCACCAGCCCACTGGCGTGCACGGAGTGGGGTAAAATGGGGCAATTGCCCCCCCCCCTTTTATAAATGAGGTTTTTATTTTTACATTAACAAAATTATGAAAAAAAAAATAACTTGATTTCTTGATAACTTGATTTGAAGGTAAAATAACTTCATTTCTTAATATAAGGGCACTGAAAACCTTTTATTGCGTCAATTTCTTTGAGATGGTGCCTGAAAATTGCACTACAAAGGTGCATGAACGAGCAAACTTCAATGAAATTTTTTGGTCAAAAAATTACCCCACAGTAGTGCATACAAAAACATTCTGGTGTAATTTTTTTTTTCAAGGTTGTTCATAAAGGGTCAAAGGAAGAGGGTAAATTTAAGGTTGAAAAAATTCACCTTCGTGGTGGTAAATCGATGAAAAAGCTTTCATTGAAATGATATAAAAATATCATCAAGGGTGTGCATGGAGGGACTAATCGAAATGAATAACTCTGGTGGAAAAATTGAATCACACTGAAAATTTGGGGTTGCACATTTAACTGAAAATTCGCGTCGCTCTTATAAATGAAATTAACAGAAAATTTCTGGTAGAAAACTTGCTTGGTCTGGTAAATGAAGGCACAAGCTTTATTTAAAATTAAGCTATATTGAAAATTTCTGGTGGAAAATCTGCCCCGTTATGGTGAACGGGCTGATTTTTTGGTCTTAAATTTGGTGAAATTTTTGGTCTTTAATTTGCATTCTTCTGCTGAATAGAGAAACTTTAATAATTATTTCTGGTGTAGGATTGGAGCGAAGCTGCTTTACTGAAAATTTATGATGAAAAATCTGTTAGGGGCAAGCTTTATTTGATGGAAAATCTGCAACATTCTGATGATAGGAGAAGTAAGCTATATTGAAAATGTCTGGTGGAAAATGGAAAAAGGAAATCTGCACCAATCAGAAGATTGGAAAAGCAATTTTTATTGAACATTAACGGTGGAACATTTGCATCGTTCTAGTCAATTGAAATTTTCTGGTGTAAAATTTCTGGGGACAAGTTTGTATTGAAAATTGCTGGTGTAAGATTTGCAACAATCTGCTGCATGGAGGGGCAAGCTGAATTTAAAATTCCTGATGTAAAAATTGCACAGTTCTGGTGGATGGAGGGGCAAGCTTTATTAAACATTTCTGGTAGAAAAACTACAAAGTTTTGGTGAATGGACGGACAACTTAAACTTGACTTCCGAGAAGAACCTTAAGAGTATTGAATTCTGAAGACAGTTCCAAAAGAAAAGATTTCTGGGGATGATTCCATGATAATTCTGCGAATAATTTCTAGTGAATCCTGCAGATAGTTCCAAAATAATTTCGAAAAGAATACCGAGAGAATCAAATTTGATTAAAATTCCAAAGGGATGTTGAGGAAAATTTCAAAGGTATTCTGGAGGATACCTGAATTTCTGAAGAATACAGAAGAAATTCTTCTGAAACTTTAGAGGAATTTCAGTTCCAAGGTGCCTGAGAAAAAAAAAAGTTCTAAAATATTCAGAGGAGAACCTCAAGGATATTGAATTATTCGGATCGTTCCAAATACTATTCCAAGATAATTTCATAAGAAATACCGAGAAAATCAAGAGCTTTGAGTGTGTTGGTTTCTTTCTTTGATTGTGTTGGCTTCTTTTCGTTATAATTGCTTATCTTTTGACAGATACGCGTATTTTGTCTACTACTTGCAGACTTCATCTGTGCCAAGTACTCAATTTTATGAGGTTCATTTCGAAATATTTACAACTCTATGAGTTCTGTTGAAATTTTTCTCATAAGTTCTCTGAAATTATTTATAGAACTCTTCTTGACTTTTACTTAGAACACATTGGAACAGAAATTCCCTTAGAGTTTCAGAAGAATTTTCTCAGTATTATCCAGAAACTATTCCCGGAATGAGCTATACATTATCGGTACTTCCTTGAAATTTTTCTCAAAATCCCTTTGGAATTTCACTCAAAATTTAATTTCCTCGGTATTCTTTTTGGAATTATCTTCGAGTTATCTGCAGGATTTACTAGAAATTATTCGCAGAATTTTCTTGGAATACTCCCCAGAAATCCTTTGGAACTGTCCACAGAATTCAATATCCTTGAGGTTCTTCTCAGATTTTTTAGAACTCTCCTAAGAGCTCATTTGAAATTCTTCTCAGAAGGCCATCGGAATTATATTTAGAACTCTTCATGATTTTTTTCTCAGAACACCTTGGAACTGAAATTCCTTTAGAGTTTCAGAAATTTTTCCTGAAATAAGCTAGAAATTATCCTCGGATTTCACTTGAAATTTTGCTTAAAATCCCTTTGGAATTTAACTCAAAATTTGGTTTTTTAAATCCCTTAAATTTATCGAACTTCTTAATTTCTAGTGAATCCTGCAGATAGTTCCAAAATACTTTCGAAAAGAATACCGAGAGAATCAAATTTTGAATAAAATTCCAAAGGGATGTTGATGCAAATTTCAAAGGATTTCTGGAGGATATTTCTGAATTTCTGAAGAATACAGAAGACATTCTTCTGAAACTTTAGAGGAATTTCAGTTCCAAGGTGTTCTGAGAAAAAAAAAGTTCTAAAATATTCTCAGAAGAACCTCAAGGATATTGAATTCTTAGGATCGTTCCAAATAATATTCCAAGATAATTTCTTAAGGAATGCCGAGAAAATCAAGAGCTTTGAGTGTGTTGGTTTATTTCTTTTTAATTCCGTTATAATTGGTTTTCTTTTGACAGAAACGCGAATTTCGTCTACTACTTGCAGACTTCATCAGTGCCAAGTACTCAACACCACTGATCAAGATTGGATTGATCAAGAGCAATATACTGTTTGTTCACTGCTATGCGCACTGTTTGAACCTTGTACTTGTCGACGCAGTGTGCATGCGAAAGGATGATGTGACTTCAGCTGACTCCAACCACCAAGGCAACAGCATTGCAGCAAATGTATCATTTCGGTTAAAGCCCTACTATCACAACCATTTGACGAACCGAGCATCATCGACATCGTCGATGGGATTGAATTGCCAATTTCCATTGGCTGTCTGAAAGCAGTTTGCATTGAAGAAGATGAACCACCACCGGAGCAAAAAATAAATAAAATTAGCTAAATTGAACTGTAGGGAAACAGTAGTGGGTGGACAGCACCATCCACCACGCACTTTGGAGTACTCCCCATCCTCAGATTAAATGCACCATAGAAAAAAATTACCCCTCCTTAACAAGATTCCTGTGCACGCCACCAGCCACACCAAACCAACCATCAAACGCACTGCTCACAAAAGCAGACACGTCCCCTTGAAAATACAATGTATAAGAAAAATCTTCAACTGGAACGTTTTCACCTAATCAATATATCTGGGAGTGCGTTCCTGATGCTTTAACGCATATTTCCTCTATCATTTTTAAATAATTCCTCCTCCAACGATTCCAACCGTACAATCACCAGATAACACTTTTCTTTTTCAAATCACTCTGTGCACAAAAGCAATGCACATCGCAAAAACCTAACAATAGATCAGTGCGGTCAAGTCACACCGGTAACAAAGGGAAGCGAGAGCACACCAAGCACCTAAGTAATAGGGGAAACATCAGCACAAACCTTTGAAAAAAAAGGTTTGGATACACTGTACTAAAACTCTATTTCTAGATTGATTGGGCAGTCATCTTCTGAAAAGATTCAAAAGAATAGGTCTGAAGAGGAATTCCACCTGCTTTGGAAAATGCTTGTGGTGACCGATTTTGCTTCCTGAGCAGAAAATCATGGGTTCAATCCCAAGCTCTTGCACATTATAGAGTTACACTCTAAATCGGATTTCTTTGATAATATGATTTAAAGAAATTCGGTTGAAGGGCTGGTTACGTAAAAGTTGTAATTTTTGAGTTTTAGGAAAGAGTAGTTGCTTTCGTCGTCGGTGTGGTCGCCACCAAGATAACAATAAGTTGAACGAAGACTTGGTCGCAATTGTTTTGGGAAATAAGAAGCTCGGTGGCCTAGTGGCAACCGATTTTGCTTACTGAGCAGAAGACAGTGAGTTCACTCCCACGCTCCTTCGCGCTATTGAATCGTCAGTGCATAAATCCAGCATATCGTTTACCAAAACGAATCCTGCTGTAATCCCAACCCTTTTATCCAACATTCCAGTGGAAGTGCAGAGGTGACCTCCACTTTCATTAAAGCGACCATTACGTCAAAATATTCCTACCCATTTCATTTTTGACCAGCATTTGGACGTGGCCAGTGGCCAGATCGACAGTATTGACACATTAGGGATGATTGCTAGGCCCAAGCAACATATATTGGTTATCTGTGTAATTACAGTTGCAACTTATTTTAACTTGAAAAAATTATCACTATGATTTTTCAAGTATTTACATGGGAATTCCTCTTCATAACTTCAACGCCCGTTTTCTAGATGCCTACTTATTCCATGTGGGACTGATATTCAACTATAGGCAGTGTAGTTTCCATTGTATATTTATGATAATTCCTTATAGCGTAATTTTATTCTTTAGAGCATTTCCACGTCAAATAGCAAATCGGTTGGACGTGACCAGGGACGCTAGATTTGAAGACATGTCACAAATTTTGTGAAGATATTTGTCTCCCGCAGATAATTTGATGACATTTCTTGTTTTGTGAAAATGTTTGAAGCCATGTTGGAGTTGATAAAGACTTCAGAATAAAATTTGAGCAGATATGTGAAGATTTATCCTGTAGGAATGAATGATTTGTCTTCATAATTTCAGGTTCTTCTTTAAAATTTTGGTTATGAATATTGTAAGGGACTGTTCATAAATTTCCTCAATTTTGCGTGTACTATTTTCTACGAGGCCCCCTTCTAAAACCTCAAGAAAAAAAAATCCACGTAGTTTATGAACAGCACCTAATCACAATCAGTTTTATTTTTGAAGTAATATTTGCATATATCAGGACTCAAGTGATCTTTTGAATACTTGCTGAACAACCTGTGATCTTTTTGGAATATTAGAGAGACGCTATTTGAATTTTTGGACTCTTCATCGAACTGAAGTCTTGAAAAATAATCCAGAGGATTTAATAAAAATTTATGATCAGCTAAAGATCTTTCAAACAATGCACATGATGATATTGTTCAGCCAGCAATCCAAGCAGCGCCGGTGGTGCAGTGGTAAGCGTGATTACCTCTCACCCCAGCAGGCCTGGATTCAATCGCAGTCAGTCTTCCCAAAAGGGAAGAAAAGCCGTTGGTCCCCGGTTCATAAGTTGATGGGTCGATAGGTAGGGTCCAGGTGTGGGAGCTGCCTCCCTGGCGTCGGTAGCATTGGTGCTCAGCACGGAAAATAAGATCAACGGAAAACAAATCAAGAAAAAAAAGGCAACTCCCTTGGGAGAATATCTTGAACTTCTAAAATGTTTCCAAAGCTTATAAATAATACAACTGAATTTCTTCCGAGTTTACAGAACTTGCACGAATTTCCTTCATTTCTTACAATTTTCCCTGAATATCTACAAAGTTCTCTTAGCTTATAGATAACAAATTCTGTGAACTTCTTCCAAGATCCATAAATATTATTTTTCCAAGCTCTCTTAATTCGACCAGCAAATCAGATCATCCCTGAACTTATCCAAACTTTCTGGAACACGCTGATGCTTTTTTACGGAACATCTGGGTGAATGCTTGAAATAAAATATGTGACAAACTGCTACAAAGATCTCTAAACTGAGCTGAACTTCTGCAAATTTGTCCAAACGTCTACGTCTGCACTTCGATTAAGCTTTACTAAGCTATGAAATTAAATGATGTTCTCTTAACCCATTAACCCCCGGTGATCTATTTATAGATCAGAATTTGTTTTTCTACTTTCATGTCTTATCAGAAATTGAGAACAAAAATTATGTTTTCAATATCACTTGAATGATCCTTGGAATATTCCCAACTTCTTGTTTTCAAATAGTGTGAGGATATTCCTTGGGTTACTCCTGAAAAAAAAAACCGCGCATTGTCCGGAGGTCGAAAACGACTTGGGCGTTAACGGGTTAACATCTAGTCAGTAACGCTTGTAGATCACCTTTTCGTAGTGCGTTACCGGTATAAGATCTACCACATTGAACTCTGACCCAAGGCTGTTCTTGTTGACGGTTATGAGCCTTGGTTTTGAGATTGGTCTAAGAATGTTTCAAATGATACGGAACATCACAATTGAATGAGGATTCTTGTGATAAGAGCAAGTATTTAACTGTACCGAAACGGGTTGCTTATTACTTTTCTACAGTAATGAGGTGCTACGGCATGCACTTAACAAAGGACACGCACATATCACATAAGATCAATTTATTGGTCCCAGTGATTATGACCCGACCAAAGGTAAAAACACTTCTTTGAATTGCTCTTGTATTCTGCAAAATTGACTTCCCTGACACTAGTGATGCCGATGCATTCAAACTCTCACGTTGAAATGCATTTGATGCTCTTAAAGATTCGCGAGTGCTCGAAGCTAAACTGGTACTGGTTTCATTCTTTATAATTCGATAAATTTCAATACGCTGAGCCCTCGGGACGACTCGAATGAGTAATTGTTGACATATGTAGCACGAGTGAGTTTCCTTCATCCCACTAGCAACTGTACCGTTTCACCTTTCTTCGATGAGCATCATTTAGTAATTTAACACTTAATCTACGCCACGTGCTGCCAAAAACAAGTGCGCGACCACCGCACACGACAGGATTTCTGTAGAAAGGGACAACATGAACGACCGCCAAAAATTCTCAGATCCCGCTCAGATTTGCTTGTTTGCCAAAGTCAGTACGAAAGACAAACAGATCGTCGACGACGACGACGGTGGTTACATGAACTGTGATGTGTAAATTTCGCGTAACAACGTACTTATGATGATTCGACTAGCGTCGCGGTGTCATCACTCTTGTCGTAGTTTGTGGCAGCAGCGTGCGCTGCTGTCGGTCGGTTATTGCTCTTCGGTTCTGTTTGCTCTCTAACGGGGCAGGAGTTGTTTTTGTAAGAAATTGCAAAATTCTGCGATGATTTTATGCACCATTTACCGTTGGTAATAACGGTGAGTCTGTTTGGGCCCGTGCCGTGCTTTCAATACTTACTCTGACAGTGTCCCTTGTAGGCCATCACGAGGGTTGTGCTCTCCTGCCGGCAGGCCCGCTTCTTCAGCTGACACTCGGTTTTGTACGTTTTGCCATCGGTGCCACAAACGGGGTTGTAGAATCCCGTGTGTTGCTGTCAAGTGAATGAGAACAGCTGTATGACAACTTTATGCAATTTGAATTCAACTCAGCGGACTCACCGTAATTTCATTGCCAAAGTCGAAATCACCTCCACGCAGTCGACCCCGGCGGTTCTGTGGCACGTAGAACATCTCCTCCAGGTGAGGAGGCCGTCGAGGAACCCGCGCATCGACGGTTTGGTTATCCTTCCCGGACGATTCCAGTCGTAACAATCGAGGTTTTCCAAAGTCTCGACTGTGATGTTGTGGTGTTCGCGATGAAGATTCATCGTGAACTCGGTGGGTCGCTACATCGGTTTGGTTGTAGCCATTCGAGACTTTCCGGTTTCGGTGCCGCACGTTAGCGCTCGAACTCGTCACCAGAATGGGCTGCTTCATGTCAAAACGGCTCTTTCTAGCGTAGCTATTGATCTGCACTGGACCGTCCGCCATTAAAACCATTCGATCGGTTGGTCTTTCGGTGTGATTCACCATGCGTGAACCGCCATCCCCTCGGCTTCTACTATTAACTAATGTCACAGTTTCCAATAAATTATCCTTACGCTTAGAGTTAGCTAGCTTACCATTACTACTTCTTTGGCTTATCGTTTTCTCACTTAGGCTAGTTTTTACAGTCCTCGAATGGTGCTGGTGGGATGACGGTTCGTCGCCCAGTAGCCGAACGCTACGTTTGTTGTTGGATCCACCCCCTTGCTTTAACGGTGATGGTGGTGTCATCCGGGAGGCTGCAACTCGCGGCCCGGACGAAAAATACTGTCTTCGGTTTCGTTGGCTTTCGCTCAAATTGATCACTTTGATGCTCTGATTGGTCAGCGGCTTGGCCTGTTTCGGAGCCTTGCAGTTTGGCGCACAGATGCACTTCGGTCGACCTTTCTTCATGACGCAACGCTTGTTGACACCGCATTTGGCCTTCTCGCAGCTATCTGTGGATGGAGAAATACCATTCGCTATACGAATATCGAGCGTGCTTCAGTTCGGTTACTCAAATCACGGTAAACTAAACAAAAACGGCAATTGGAGGGAGAAACAAACGATCGAACGGAATGCTGAGTGAGTGAGTGCTGCAGTCCCTCCAATTGGCGGCGCTTACCCAAACAGGACGAGCAGTCCATCCCGTCGTTGAAGGCGTTCACGAAGAAGATCTGTACGTCGGTGATGTCCTGGTCGGAGAAGCCGAGACCAGTTCCGGCATGACAGCAGTGCTCCCGGGTGACATTGCGGGCGAACAGCTTGTTGCACTTGCCCGTGCTCTCTATCCGTCGGAGCCAGCAGGTACCGGCTGGAATGATAAAATATAGGGTGACCATTTAGAACCTTGATGGGCGTTATCAAAAGAGAATGTGCTACAATATTGAATGTCAAGATCTTATAATTTTAACAATTACAATCCATAATCTCAATCATGTTGCCAAATATTCGATGTTTTCAGTTTTACATGTAAGGAATCTATTTAACAGATGCCAGCCTTCCGATTAAATATGCAATGTTTTGGCTGAGCTCCTTAAAATTTGTTTTCAGCGATTCAACGGTCTCTTTAATCCAAGTTGTTGAAGCGTTCAGTGGTAAAAAAAACGTTTAGGACAAACAAAGTTTGAACAGTATGATTTTTGTCGCCGTCTGAAAAATTTGGCAAGATTATATGCTTTTGTCCGATCTGGGTTTTCACTCTGCGAACAAAAGTATATAACCTATTTTCACGCAAAACAGGGATTGTTATACCACTTTCAAAACTGTTCAATAATACTTTGTTTTTGCAAGGGAGAATTGCAAAACGCATTGGAAATCTTCCATCATGTTTCCGATTTACAAGAAAGGAGGCAAGCGATATGTCAAAAAATACCCAATCAAATCGCACCCCTGGGCCGCAGAAAATTTTAAATTAGTCCTTAAGTAAACAGCATTTGAATCACGGGACGAAGTCATCTCGCAGCCTCAGGTAAGCAATCACATGTTTACTCCCGGAACGTTCCGGTTCAGAAGACAGTTGCTACAGTGAGGTGTAGTTCACTACCTACGACATCATCCGTATACCATATTTGGATTATATTTACCTGATTTAGAATAGGTATAAATTGTATTCATATCTTGTGTCAATACTGCATATACCTGAAAAAGATGGTGGTAGTACCAAGGTGTCCATTTTGATCATATAAATAGCTGGATTCGTTCCCAACAGCATCATCTTTTAGCTGATTTTCAATATCTCGTCTATTTATTTTTTGGTAATTTGGTGTAAGCTTATCTGTTTTCTGAATTCTCTATTAAATCTGTGTCTGTTTCATGGTAGATTCATTGCTGATCTACACTTTCTTAAAAATCGGGCCGTTTGCGTTCTTCCGTAGAAACATAAAAAAAATCATTTTGATCGTACAAAATAGACGTTTTGTTTGATGGCAAACGATAAACTTGAAGACGACATCTACTTCAAATTTTCAAAGAATTATCCAAAGGTATTTTACAACCGAAACATTTCAGTTTTCCGATAATTTCATCTGACAAAATTCTTGTTGCTGAACTACTTTTCTTTGATGTAGATGTATAATTAATCATATTGTTGTCCGTTTGTATAAATATCTGCGATAGAGGGTTGCTTCCACTCACTTGCTATAAAAAACTATTTTTCGGAATTATGCAATCATTAGATGGTATAATGATATGTTGTAAGTAACAAGAAGAGTTTGTAAAGTATGTGTTTGACTAATAAAACCTGTCAATTCCACTTTCAGAGCGTCACAATCAGCGATTTTATGATTCGTGAGCGTTCACTAAGAGTGAGCGCTCACGAGTCGTAAAAACGCTGATTGTGACGCACTGAAAGCAATATTGACAGATTTTATATGTCAAACATATACTTCATGACCTCTTCTTGTAACTCACAAGCACTAATTAGTATTATACTACTTCATGATTTCATAATTCCGAAAAACATTTTTTTATAGCAAGTGAGTGGAAGTAACCCTGTCTGCGAATATTGAATAGTTCCATAAAAAGACGTACCTCAAACGTCCAAACTCCACTTGGGAGAAAGTTTTGACACCATGACCTCGTTTATGCCTCCTAGGAATTAACAACTGCGGGGGAATTTCCGGGTGTACTTACTGCATTGCTGTGGAACTGTCTCGGCATGTGAATTATTTTACTGGGTTGACAAATAAATACTTAAACCGAAGACAACTCATCAAGAAGACTGGCAACTCTTCCATTTTCTCGTACGACCGCTATAAGACAGGTACAATTGCATCATTTCCCGCTCAAAGGTAAATGCTTCGAACGAATTTGATAGCAAAGATTACATCCTCAGAAGAAAGGTTTGTGTATTTGCTCATTTTTCTATGCGTTGCTTCCACCTTCACTCAAGTGCAGCGCTAATGTATCTGTCGCTTGTATTCTGGTAAAGTTGCCAGTCTTCTTGATATGATGTCTTTGCTTAAACACTAAATACGATATGGACTTTGGAAAGATCTTTGATCCTCGGGAGAAAAGGGATTCGTCACGATCTGCTGCATTTCCTCACTACGCGTTTCACCGTACTCCATCATAATCAAACCTAAAAAGAAACGGATGAAGGATTTCCTCATAAAGCCACTACGCATTTTTAAGTAAACGGCGTTCTGATGTAAAGTAGACGCCATTAAAAAAATTTAACTGATTTTTTACAAAAAATTAAATTATTGCCGATATTTTCCGATTCGTTATTTGGCGTGGAACTACTCTGTTGGCATTAAATCTTCTTTTCATTAGGAGCATCTGGAACATGCATGAGTGATGTAAATATCAGTTCCACGCATTTCCAAGTGAAAGGGTTATAATTAGGAAACTTAGTTTGTAAAGTGAAGGAAAAACAGTTCAAGAACAAATTGTCACTGCCTTTGAAAAATTATATTTCAAACGTCAAATTGTTGAAAGGGGAAGGGGAAAATTTCTAAAAATTCTGAGACTCATTTTGTCTAATATTTATAAAAAAAATCCCCTATATTTATAGCTCTATACTCAACACTCAAGTATGTTCTGGGTTCCCCTGTGATAGCGACCACATTATGAAAAACTACAAGGGACAGCCCTATGGGGTTGTACGCAATGGTGACGTAGGACTACGTGGTCTTATATATTAAATCTTATTTGTTAACTGCAGCAGAAGCTTGTGTTTTGTGCAGGAATAGGAATTTGATACTCTTTAGTATAACGCGCTTGACATCGATGACCCACAGCAACTCACGAAGAGTTACTGATTCCGATCAATAGCGGTGCGGCTTCTTCCTCCTTCTATGGATGCTCATATGGGCTGCAGTTTGCAGCTTGTAGGCAGCCTTTCGTTGTGTACTGTACAATGTTCAACGCCACGCGCCAAAAGCACTGCTGCTGCTGATTATGATGCCAACACCTTGACACCACCACACACGGTTAATGGAACTGAATCCGATCGGCGATAACTTGATAGCTAGCTGCTTGCGGGGAGCCTCTCGTTGTGTACTGGAGAATACCACCACTCACCACGCGGTGATTGAATAAACTCCGTTTGGTGAGACCGGATGCAATTCAACTTTGAAATCTGTGTTAGGGAAATCGCTTTTCGCAGGCAATCCGTGATAAAATTAATGATCATAGCAACAGTTGAACATTCGTGCAATTTTCAATAGTGACATTTTGAAAAATGGTAAAGTCTTAAATTTAAAAGATGCGTCAACATATATCTGATTGATTGGTGATAAAATTATTGAAATTGGTTCAGAGGCAGCTGAGTTACTAACGTTCAAAATCTTTCATAATTTTGTTACATGTTCCATTTTCGGTTTTAACAAAGTGTACCCCCATACAGAAATCACTGACGTAGTCCTACGTCAAAAATGCTATTTAATATCACACCAGAAAAACACTGCTCGGAACCAAAAAGTCCAATCAGGATTAAAATTAATTTTGTTTTTTTAGAAACGGATTCAAAAATACCGATTGCTCTCAATTAGGATCAACCATCACAAAGTGGGCCAGAAATGAAATTCAGAGGACAAACCCAATATCTCTTAAGGGATCAAGCCTTCCATTACACAGTGGTTAGAATGCTCAATATCACGAACTTTTTATTTGCTTCTTCAATATCGATTTTTCACCATGGTGTTTTCAGAAGAGTTTTTGTATAAAATAAGGCGCAAATAATATCGATAAGTTTTAGTTCAGAACTTCACCACCGCTGGCGCTGCTAATCTAACTTTTTATATTTTGAAGATAGGTATGTGTTGTTCCTAGCAAAGTTGTATGTAACTTTAATACAAAAATCTTTTATCAACACACCAATCCTCTATATGCTTAGTTTTTTTTTAGATATGTAGCGTTTTATATGACTGTTCCACAACATTTAGTTTTTTTTTCTGTTTTTATTACATATTTCAAAAACTATAGACTATTAAAATTGACATATTTTGAGCCCTCACAGACAAAAATTCGGTAAAATCCGGCAAAATCCGGCAGTTGAGTCTTAAATAGGATGAAAGCTTGTTCAAACAGCTTGTTCAAACTGCATCGTGCTCTCTTGCCATGCGGATCTATTTGATTTTTACTAAAGGAAATTTTACTACTACCTAAAGCTACAGCAAATTTAAACAGCTCTTTTCAGTGCTCAATATACCTGTACATTTTCTACCTTGTTTGTCTCTTATTTCTCTTCGATTCTTGTTTGGAACCTACCCCGTAATCCTTTTTGGATATCGATTTGGAAAATTCCGCTTCGATTCTTATAGTAATCTGCTTGGAAGTCGATTTGGATAAAACATTTACTGCCGCCATGGCGCCTAAGCGAAAAAGAAAAGGGCAAACTCTTGATCCCCCTTCGGATGAAATTAATTTGAGTAATCAATTTGATTTGCTGACGGATGATGAGAATGATCCATCATCCAAGAAAAATTTCTCGTAAACTTTCCCGGCTTAATGAAAAGAAGGAAAATATTCTCCCTATTGTGATAACCACTTCCGATTTCCATGCTCTTCGTGCGGAACTTTTGAACTTCGTGAAATTTAAGTTTTCACTGCAAATTGGCCGTCGGGGTGAATGCCGTGTATTGACTGAAACCTTGGACGGATTCAAACGTCTTCTCAAGTATCTTACTGAGTGTTCAAGGTTGTCATGAAAGAACTGCCCAGTGGTGAATCCCTGGATCAGATAAAAAATGAACTGGCAAAATCAATTGGAGTTGTGCCACTCCAAGTAATCAAAATGAACTAAACAACCTCACGGCCTTAGCAAAAGCTAGCCTTATACTCCATGTCCGAGTGAAGTGGGAACACTTCAGGAAGACTGGAGGAAATTTCCAAAACCTCACCCAGTGCCGTAATCGCCAGGGATGCGGTCACGGAACTAAAAATTGCTACATGCCAGCTAAATGCATGAATTGTGGTGATTCCTCTCACGCAAAGGACGACTGTTCTGTGTAGGAAGATCCTAAGAAATTTTAATGTTCAAATTGTGGTGAAAACCATAAATCCAATTTTTGGGAATGCAAGACTCGCAAAGCGATCCTATAAGCTCGTTCTAAGCGACAGGTAGGAAACGTACAAATTCCTCTGCTGTCAGCAACGGTCAGTGAGGAACGAATTCTACATTCATACCCGTACGTACAAATATCACCCCTGCTTCAAATTCCTCATCTATACCTACTCCCCTCGCTGCTAACAACGTAGCGCCATCATACATCTGGAATTCTCGCATGTGATACATCTTGAGATCCTGAAAGTCTTTGACAAAGCTGTGCAGGAGGTCAACGCCTATTGCTTGGTGCACAATAGTTCAGATTTTTTTCAATACGCGGTGGATATCGGATATAAAATATTACGAGATCCTGACTAGATAGAAAGCTACTGTCTTGGGTAAAGTTTTTTAGGAGGTCAAGGCCTTTTGGCTGGTGGACAGTAGATCCTGACCAGATAGATAGTTACTGTCTTCGGCAAAAGCTAGCTAGAAAGTCAGGAGCTCGAGATATTGCATATGCAAGAATTGCGCATGTATACTAGCGCCGCGTATTGAAAAAATTCTAAATTATTATCCACCAGGCAACAGGTTGACTCCATGAACAACTTTGCCAGAAACAGTAGCTATCTAGCTGGTAAGGGTCCCAAGATATATTATATTGCAGAATTGCTCGTGTACAATAGCACCATGTAGTGACAATATACTGAACTATTGTGCACCAATAGGCTTGAACCTCCTGAACAACTTTATTGAAGATAGTAAATGTCACTAGACTGTTGCAAAATTTGATATTTTCGCTCCACAGTGTTCAAACGGTTTCAAATCGGGTCCTGATTAGCCTCCGAAAGTTTAAACTCAATTGATAAGAAACTGACTTGGCACAAACCATTTGAAGTTTATATGAAAATTACTATGGGAAAACAAAACTTTTTGTTTATTGCTTCTAGCCTTTTTACATATTGTACTGTTAACAAATTATATTGCTATTCTTATGGGAATTTTTATCAGCTACAACTTTGCATAAAATCGTTTTTCAGCCAAACGTCAAATTAAATAGTTATTAATTGTTTAAGAGATTGATAATTTTATGGCAAGATTAAGCAACTGTATTGTTAGCAACACTGTATTCTGCAGAGTGACATAGTAGCCATGATTTTTGTCCTCTATTCTACGCGCCATAAACACCAATGTTGCCTGATTGCCTGATGACAATGTTGATTGAGCATAATCATAAGACATCAGTGACTTGAATCACTAATAATTTTTGTTCCTTACATTTGATCGAAAAGTGGTCTTCAACAAAGTTGTAGCTGAGAAAATTTTCAACAAGCTCTGTAGAAATGCTAATTGTTTTCTAAAGTAGAGTGAACGGGTGAATTTTGAGATAGATATGAATCGAAATTATGGTTTCTTTATAGTAATTCCCATATAAACTTCAAATGGTTTGTGCCAAGTCAGTTTCTCACTAAATGAGTTCATATTTTGGGAGGCTAATCAGGGCCCAATTTGAAACCGTTTGAGCACTGTGGAACGGAAATTTTAAATTTTGCATCAGTCTAATGTCTACCTGTTCAGTATCTCGAATATAGTATATGCAAGATTTTTTTGTCTTGATTTGTTTTCCGTCGATCTTTTTTCCGTGCTGAGCACCAATGCTACCGACGACAGCGAGGCAGCTCCCTCACCTGGACCCTACCTATCGACCCATCAACTCATGAACTCAGGACCAACGGCTTTACCCCCAGAGGTGTTATGCCTCAGAACATCCCGGAGGCGCCGACTGGGATTGAACCCACGCCTGCTGTGGTGAGAGGTAATCACGCTTACCAGTACACCACCGGCGCCGCTATACATATGCGAAAGTTGTACATGGGTCATTGTATACTGAATTTAAAAAAAATGTGGTTGATCTCAACGATTTGAACCAAACTTTTCCAAAACGCTTATTTTGGCATTCTGAACAAATTACTTTTTTTTGCCTTTGCTATTAAGTACCTTGATAAGTCTGGGCTACAATCCTGGATTTTAGAGATTTTTAAAAATTATATTTTTAAGAAGACTTAATAACATATTAACTTGTGTTCATAATTTAATTGTAGTCCAAAAAGTGAAAAACACGTTTCTATGTTGAAGTCTTTGGTTTTTATTAGTTAGGTAGGTTCCGATTCAACACATTGTAGTTTCATTTTTATACCTATGATCTTGACTTTTTTACCTAGGGGATGAGTACTTAAGGGGATTAGATTTTGATAAGTTCTTTAGTGGGAATGACACTGATGAAGACTGCACATTGTAGTCGAAATACGTATCTGTCATGGATACCAAAATTAATTAAGTGGAATTAAATGGAAGATAAACCCTTTTGCTGTTTTATACGTTTCTATGATAATAAGTCAAAACGTTCAACTTTATAAGCATGATGAATTCAGATAGATTGGTAGGCATATATTTCAGTTTTTCGTGGCATATGTTAAAAATTATTTATTCAAATCATTTACACTTGAAAATACATCAAGTAGAAGGGTTTTCCAAAGTTTGGAGAATATTATATAAGAATATTAAGAAATAACGAATCCCGCCCTGGGTGAAAAGTTGATAATTTGGATACCTTCCGGTAATCAGTCTATTTACTAAAAATAAAATGTTATTTCACACAGAATCTACATTAAAATATCTTCAAAATGGCGTGCCAAGATTAAAAACAGCTTGCTTGGTTGTGGAGTAATCTCTTCTTAATGCTAAAAATTCTAAAAATCTGAAAATTCAGGGTTGTAGGCCAGACGGCTCTAGGCACTTAAGAGCAAAAAACAACAAAAGTTGTATTGAGAAAATTTGTTTGTTCAGAATGTCAAAATAAGCGTTTTGGCAAAGGTTGGTTCAAATCGGTGACATCGACCACATGTGTTGTATACACTTAAGGGGTTACGCCTACCTGCAAACTTTCAAAAAATCGATTTTTTTTATTGTCTTAATCGAAAGTACAGGGTGCGTGACGAATTTTTGCAGTAAATGGCATATTTGAGAAAAAATACACCAGTTAGTTATTCTAGCAATGAATTTTGTGCGATTTATTTTCTTTCGCAACATATGGAAGTTGTAAGTAAATTTATTCAAAAAAATTGCCTTCCCTTTCGACGACTGTAGTTAGACGCTTCCGGAAACTGCAGTATGCACGTTTTAAAATGTTTCGATCCATAGATGTCATCACTGCCTTGATTTTAGCTTTTAGCGACTTAAGTGTGGTGTGAGGGGTTCTATTGGTATCCCGTTGGACGACGTCCTTTACAAAATAATCCAACGAATTGATATCGGGACTGCTTGGGGGCCAAATTTATTCCTCCCACATTTACGAAATATTTTCCGTAAGCCATTTCTGTGTTTTATTAGCAGTTTGAGCAGGTGCTCCGTCTTATCACTTTCCCAAGCCTTTTTTAATATTATACACTGTTCTTTCAGACACATTATCGACAGAATTATTTCTTTCATGCATACTCCGGCGCGCAACAAAGCGACAACGGCTGACAGATTGCTCTCTTGTTTCGACATCTTTACGTTTACTCAACATTGTTTGTTTAAATCTTATACCTAACAGTATAAGCTATCCAGTGCTGCCAAATATATCTAAATCATGATGCACAAGCATGAGAAATTAATATTTGAAATTTACTGCAAAAACTCGTCACGCACCCTGTATATAAAGTCAAGAATATTTCCTCAAAAGATCAAGTTGATCCGATGAAAATTGTGAATGTTATGCGACGTACAAAAATATTCACTTATAGTGGACTAAACCCAACTTTAAACGCGATTATCTCGGAATCATATTTTCAAAACCGGTGCCAAAAATTTCTCGAAATGTATACATTCGATTCGTCCGATTCGTTTTGATTTCTGTTCAGTACTATTTTGTGCAGTCCACGATCGTTCGGATTTCGTGTATCATTTAATTTCAATTTTTTACAGCCGATCAAAGACAAATTTTAAAGATCAAAAATCGGCACTTCAACTTTGCAAGGCCGCCATTTTGTCAAAAAAATTTAAAAAAAAAACCGAACGATCAAGGACTAGTTTAACACATGCTTAACGATTTGGCATGGTTTTTTTTTTATTTCAGATGATTATAATACGTTCAGACTGCAGAATTATAACATGTTATAGCGCTGTCTTGATGGTGGTTTCTGTGTGCAATTGTTTGACAACCGTTATAACATGTTATAACTCTCCTAATTTCTAATTATACGTTTTACATCACAAACCGCAGTTGGCACCGCAAAAAGCGTTTTTTAGAACATCGTCCACGGGGAGCAGCCGTGCGGGGCACCAGGACCTCGTTTTTACAGCATCGACTGATAAATGTACCATTTAATGTGTGTTCAATAAACGGCAGAAAACCGATTTTCAATATGTTGCGTCGTTTTCTAGAAAAAAAAGCCAAACTTTCGCTTTTTTTCGGTCTTACAGGTAGGCGTAACCCCTTAAGCTTGAATGACACACATATATACTAAAGGGTGTCCCACATCAAATTGCATCACGAAAAGAAAAACACTGTAGAAAATTACCAAGTTGACCAATCCTTTTCAAACTTTCAGACAATAAAAAATAACCCATTAGTAAGCTTTTGGCACATTTAATTCATTTAACTTCAATATCATAACCGTACGCTCGCACCTTACGCTTAACTCCATTTATTAGGTTCTGTACAACATCTGGCTGCAGCTTCTTCTGTACGGCAACCCACTTTTTCTTCACGTCTTCCTCAGATTTGACCTCCTTGGGATGCTTCCGTAGTGCCTGCTTCATAATTGCCCAGTATTTTTCGATGGGCCTTAGTTCCGGTGCGTTGGGGGGGCTCATGAGCTTGGGTACGAAAGTGACCCCGTTGGCTCGTACCACTCCAGGACAACATTTGAATAGTGGCACGAAGCTAGATCCAGCCAGAAGATCGTAGGGCCCTCGTGTTGCTTTAACAGAGAAAGCAGACGCTCCTTGAGGTAGATCTCTCCGTTTACAGTCCCGGTAGTCACGAACGGCGCACTCCGCCACATGAGCAGATCGCTTGTCAAATCATGTATTTCTTGGTAAACTTTGAAAGTTTCTGCTTCCGTACTTCCTCCGGAACATCAAATTTGTACTGGGCGGTGCAAAACAGTAGACCCGGAAGCTTTTCCGAGTTGTTTTCCGATGTCCCGATGAGAGAGTTGAGGATTTTCCAGGTGCTTACGCAAAATCAATTTACAACGTTCACAGAGAAAAAAAAGTACCCTAAATTTAAGTTCTTTTTACTTAATTTTGGGTAATTTAGAGTTTTGCATCCCACTCTCACTTTTTGTTGTTGTCAAAAACGGAACGAGAGATTTGACTTTCTCATGACTATCGTTCAATAAGCTGTTAGTGAGTATATGAGATATTCTCTAATTTGAGTCAATTGAACTTAATTTTGGGTAGAAAATACTCATGAGTAAGTAATTATTTTTGCCGTAGTCAAATGTAAACTACTATAAGCGGTTTACTCAAAATTAGCTTATTGAACGGAACATGGGAGATGAGTGAAAAGAACTTAATTTTGGGTAATTTTTCGGTTCCGTGTTGCTTTTCGGGTGACGCCATTTTTTCCAACTTTTGAAAAACTGACAGCGATAAAAATACAGTGTAACAATACACTCTTAACTTCTTCTACGCATATTTTCAAGAGAAAATACCCAATGGGTAATTTTCTACAGCGTTTTTTTCCGTGATGCAATTTGATGTGGGATACTCTTTAGCACCGCGTGATGAGACAATTCTGAACTACTGTCCACCAGCCCCCCCCCCTGAACAAATTTGCCGAAGACAGTGACTTTCTAGTTGGTTGAGATCTCGAGCTATTGTATATGCGAGAATTGCACGTGTATACTAGCACCACGTATTGAGAAAATTCTCAACTACTGTCCACCAACGAAAATATCTTGATTTCCTCCTGAACAACTTTGCCCAAGACAGTAACTTTCTACCTTGTCAGGATCTTGAGATATTTTATGTGCGATAATTTCACGTGTATACTAGCGCAGCGTATTGAGAAAACTACGAACTCGCATTTGTTGGGGGTTTGCTGTAATCAAAGTTCAGCTTGTTTAGTCCCAAACAAATTTTTAGACGAATACACGTTGGTTTCATATCGATTGGTAACTCAGCAACAAAGTACAACAGTGCGAAATATGTAAATGTAACGTAACTATTAGCAGTACACTTGGTTATTATTACGCTTCGTATGTATTGCTAAAGATCGCGTTCGACCCTCGTCTATCAAAATAATAGTGTTTTCAAAATTTTGTTTACCTGTGTCCATTTATCAAAACGTGTTTTCGCTACTATTTATGACAGTTATCCTTACAGCATCTTCTAAATAAAACATCTGGTTAATGTTGTCTACACTTTACTCCAAGCGTTCAAGACACATATTCTAGCCATTTTCATTATCTGTATAACAATTTTCAATTATAGCCCAATGTCAACCTGACTTACGGTATTTTATACAATCACGCCACAGTTAAGAATCACTTCCAGTTGACTAACATACTGAACTAACTGATTTATGATTATTATATTGTTATGGTTAATAGCTAATCCATAACCCAAGTAACCAAAAGTTCTAATAAAAGGCTTTTTGTGGCTTAAGCAGCTTGGTTGAAGGTGGTCTATAAAATTCTAAGCAGCCTCATTTTTAAGTCGTTATAAGAACTTGAAAGTTCCG
This sequence comes from Ochlerotatus camptorhynchus, assembly GCF_037179485.1. Classification (NCBI taxonomy): domain Eukaryota; kingdom Metazoa; phylum Arthropoda; class Insecta; order Diptera; family Culicidae; genus Ochlerotatus; species Ochlerotatus camptorhynchus. The sequence goes on from NW_027040849.1 coordinate 7,036,861, forward strand.
GTACCATAATTGAAGAGCATTCTAAGCAGCTTCTGGCGGAACTTGAACGGAACTTTTAGAAAATAAGTTTAACAAAAAAGTTTCTACACCAATTTTGTATGTAGTTCGCACTTTTTCGAGTTCGTAGTTCGCATGCCGAATACACGGGTTCAAATCCAGGAAATTGCATTTTTTTTTGAGGATGGAATATCGATGCACTGCATAAATATAAGAATTATGATTTATTTGAGTCACTGATCATTATTCACGTGCATAAAATTTTGTTATTAATAAAGACTTGTGCGGATTGCTTCATGTGGGCTATGATGGACCTTTAAGAAACTTTCATGTTCCTAAGAAGTTCCGCAGTGAACTTTTAAGATACTTTACAGTTGCTAAGAAGGTCCACAATATTGCAAAAAGGTGAATTAGCAGGGGTTGTTGGTTACTTGGGTAGAGTTCTAAAAGCAATTTGTAGATACAATTTTAATAAAGTAAACTGAATTACCTTTGAAGAGTCCTAATCGAACTTAAGATTTTTTGATTGATTAAATATTTGTAGATTGTTGGAGTATATCAGTAATAACGTAATCCTTTGTAATGATCTGCGGGAATTTGCTTGCAGATAGTCACAATCTGAGGTCGCGAAGAGAGAAAAATGGAACGTCAAATGCAGTCAGACGGCTGCTGTCACGAACTGTCATTTGGAGCCAAGCAATTTTATGATGCTTTTCTTGCAGTTGAACAAGAATGCACAAGGCGGTATTGAAATCTTGCGTAAAGTAATTTGTGACAAACTGTCGTTTCCAGCTATTTTATTCAATGGGACACCGTTTCTTTTTAATTCATTCAAAATACATACTAATCAATAATGAAAGATACCATTAGCCAAGGTTTTGTCAAAACATTTAGTGGCATAGTAAAATACCAAACAGAAAATTACAGTTTCTCACTGCACACAGAACAATCTCAAACAATCACTACACGCTCAAAGCAAAACACGCTATTTTGCTACGCCTTTTTTGATTTGATTTCAACGGCACAAATTTTCATGACAAGAAGAACAAGCATACAATGAATTCCATGTGTGCTATCTGCTTCTCCCTCCCAGGTCAAAATCAGCGATTTAGCGACTCACGCTGAAATCGCTGATTGTGACATTCTGAAAGCGAAACTGACAGTTTTTATGTGTTAAACATTTGCCTTTCAATATCTTCAAGAACACATGTTTATTATAACATCTAATGATTTCAAAATTCCGTAAATCATTTTTATAGCAAGTGAGTGGAAGCAACCTTGCTTTGAGGACATAGTGATTGAAAGCTTTCTAAGCCTTTATTTGGCAAGCAATGATACTGTATGCCCAGGGAAAATTGCCTAGACCGATCCGGGAATCAGTTTTTTGGGTTTGCTACGCCTGTATGGCAAAGGAGGCTTAATAGTAATACTTAAATCACCGGTTCTTCAGATCGGGGAAAAAATTGCTGATCAATTTGGCCAACATAAATTTAACCGTAATGAGATGCAATTTATCTTCATTGAACACAGTTCAGTCGTTGATCCCAACCAGTACCCTTAAGAAGCATTGAATAATTTTTCTCCTTCAATTTACTGGCCTGTCGGCACCCAGAGGGCCAGCTCAAAGCAACACGCACTCCTACGATCGGCTGATTCGCGTGGGAACGTAAGAAATATTGCACCTTCCCTTCTTTTTTTTTTCTCTCTCTCTAAATGACCAAGAAATTGTAGCACTAAGTTCGGTGAGTCAAAAGCCATTAGCACACCCATCAGATATGTATGTACAAAGTGTAGTATGGATGCCTTTGCCCTCTTGTGCATCGATTCTCCGATATCTATCTGTTTTGTTCATTTCTGTCACCGCCGCCGCTGGCCGTCGACGTCGGTGTCAGAATCGATTAAAACTGCCCACCTTCCAGCGTTCAATTAGGCGTCGATTCGTCGTCGTCGTCGTCATCGTCACCTTCCTCCCGTGCTCCTCCGCGAGGGATTGTAATTGGAGCGCGGGACCGTGCCGACAAACAACCGCGTGCCAAGTTAGTTGCTGTGTACCAGTCGACGCCCGTCGTAGTTTCCATTAAATTAAACTGATCACCACGTCGTGTCACTCAAGCCGTATTTGTGCGGTTCGACACAGGATGATGCACCGCAAATTGCACTTCCTTCCACTGCACTGACTGCTACTCTCGTAAGGAGAGCAAAAAGCGCATCCATTCACACTGCTCGGTTGTTGTTGTTGGTGTGGACGTGGTGTGAAGGCGCTCGGCTCTGCTGCCCGATGATGATGAACACGGTGGAGACGCACGGTCTGCCAAGGTTAATTGTTTGAAAAATGAGATGAACGTTGTCAATTTACTCCTCGAACTCGTCGCTTGACGCCGGCCGTCGTCGTCGGCCATGGAAGTTCGGGCGTTCGGGCGACCCTAATGAGAATAATTTTAAATTGGCAATTTGAACTTGAATGTTTATGCGTTCTGCCTTGAAAGACGACATTAATTAAGAATTGTTTTCCAAGTGCCCTGGCGATAATGACGAAACGAAATAATACGTTAAAGCTAACAGTCAATGATTTTGCCTGAAAAATGGGATGCAACTGCTACTAAATCAGAAGTTTTCGATTGCCGAGGAGGGAGTTCCCCGACCATCAATCAATAATCGATAAAATCCCAACTTTACGAGCGCTTAGAACGATTCCAAGCATCGTACATCAGTTGGAAAGTGTAAAAACCAAATTTCCATTCCGATCGTGTTCGAATCAATATCTAAAGAAGTAGTGAAAAAAGCAAACCATCGAAAAGGCCCAGTCAATAAATCTTCCATTTCGATTGTTCGTCACTGTCAGACTTTATGACTTCTTGAGACTTCGATCGAAAAGCAGCAGACGCTGGCAGGCGGTCGCTCCTTCCTCCATTCATCGCATCGCCACTCGGCCACAGGCTCAACGGAGGATGCAAGCTGAAATGCACCTAGCCCGAATGAGTGTGTAATGGCGTCTGCATAATTCGCCGGTCACTTTTTGCTGTTGTTTTGTTCACGAATCGGATTCGCTTTGAGCATGGCACGTTGCAGAAGTGGGTGCAACGCACAACGTGGTTTGGCGTGGATGACCACTCAAAGTATTATTAAGTAGCATAAAACATTGTTTTTATTTTCAATTAATTTATGACGCGACGTGGCGGCTAATGTTGCCGATGATGAATTTAAATTTCGCCTTAATGGCTTTGTGGAAGAGGCCCATCACTGTGCATGGGTGGGGCCGGGTGAAAGAGAAAAAATAAGGATGGGCGTCTTGGTGTTGCGCTGATATTGGGCAGTTTTTGGATCGAGGGAAGAAGTGTTGATCGCCATTTCTTGTGTAACTTTAGGTATATTTCGGATAAGGTTCCTTTGAACTGATTTTTTTTTTCAAATAAGTGATTGCGTTACAATGATCGCAAGTTAATCCATTCCCATTTCGTCTATTTGATAAAAAAATATTAGGATCGAGTTTAGTAATATGATCTATTTCTGTCCAAAACTATGCAATAGATTCAACCAGAATAGAAATCGGTAGCTAAATTGCAGTAAAAACCAGTTTTAATTAAAAAAATCTACCGTTGCATATGGTTACTTATTGTATTTTAAACAAACATTGAAATTTAATCGGGCCTCCCTTAGCTCAGTCGGTAAAGGCGCAGCTACAAAGCAAGACCATGCTGGAGGTGGCTGGGTTCAATTCCCGGTCCGGTCTAGGAATTTTTCGGGTTGGAAAATTTCTCGACTTTCCTGGGCATAGAAGTATGATTGGACTTGCCACACAATCATATCAATGCAAAAATGGTACAGGCATCGAAAGCTCTCAATTAGTAACTGTGGAACACTAAGTTGAAAGCACGCAATAAACTAATATGCGATATGCGATAAGCTTGAAATGCGAAGAAGAAGAAGAAGAAGAAGAAGAAGAAGAAGAAGAAGAAGAAGAAGTGAAACTGCATGCAAAATTGCTTAGCGATCACTTTAAGAATGGATTTGAAATGAATTCGTGTGCAATATTTTAGATTGGGTTGGCTGGTTCCATCCCCATGGACATGAAAGTTGACGGTACTGAAGCAAAGAGTTATTTTTTTGTTAATTGGTTTATTTGTACAGGCTCCATCGAATAAACCTTACAGAGCCGATATATTCTTTTTCTTCTACAATAAGAATCTTAAAACTAGAGTTAAGGGGGTTTAACTGATTACTCGCGGTCGCAAAGAGTTATGTTTCGTCACTTTATATTTGCAACTACTTTTCCATAGTGACACATATCACCTTCAAAATGCTTCAGTATTCCTCAAACGATTAATTCTAGGTTTTTAATAGAACTTCCATGATGAAATCGGCTGCTTCATGCAGACTGAGCAATTCTGATTTTCGTATCAGATTTGTTCTGTATACAGAGGAACTGGGAGGGCTTATTAGAAACTTAAGTAATCATCTTCAAGTAAATTTGGCAAAACATTTTATTTTAATTTTATTTTATTTTAGCATATTATTTTTGTAACAGTCAATAAGCATTAGAAAACGATACAAGAGGTGCAATATTACTTGCTCGTTACCGCGTAAAATAGTCAAAATTTATCTTTGTTTTTCATTTACTAACTTTCAGTTGACTTTACTTTTAGCTACCTTTGAAACGTTTTGAGTTTTTTGTTTTGGTCTTTTTGTGATCTGATAGATTCCCCAGTTTGGTTAGAAGTTTGGAAGCAAACGCATGTCCATAGGTCGAAGAGAAAGATAGGTAGAAAAATGTGTATCACGAAGAATGGTTTCGATCGATACATTTGTGAGAATATCTTTTTGGGATTCTTGTTGTCACTTTTTGTCTGTAGTCAATATTTTATTTCTTTCATGTAATTATCGTAAACCATAGTTATTCAATAATAGATGATTCAGCCATATATTTACCTAAAGAGACCTCAATTATACTTTGACGTGAAGCGCTGTGGATTGTAAGATGCTCGATGACCCTGGAGGGATCGTTTTTACTTACTGAACAGAAAATCATGGGTTTAAAAAAAGCTCTCCGTCATGACTCTTAAAATACATAATCACTTAATAAAATGAAAATTAACTATGGAGAGATTAAATGAAAAACACATAAACAATATATTCTGTAGGTTGCATCACTAACTTGAGGCGAATCCTAACCGAATACCCTATCCGAACCTCCAGCTCACTTATGAGGGTGTCGCTAAGTAGGTGGCCTCTCGGTAAGTAAGTAGGGTTAAGTACCCCATTTCCGGCCTATTAAGCACATCCCCTACTTAGTCTTTCTTAATCTAGCGCAGATTAGCACCAAACGGAATATTATTATTACTAATGGCTTCCAAATTTATTTACCTTTCCGTACGTACCGTAAGATTTGATAAAGAGAAACCAATCGTTGATATATTGTCAAAAGTCTAACACTGCTTCTTGACGCCAAACTCGGCCTACGGATTCTAAACTCGGCCTAACGCATCAAAACGCGATTGAAACGCCAATGAATTCACTTCGGCCTATCGGATGAAGATAAAAATTGATTCGATCGGAGCGCTTATTTTGTTTTTGGGAATAATGGGTGCAAACCTTCATATCACGCGTTCTCATTGGCTTCGTTCCGTAGCTTATAAACAAAAGGATCGTACCAATTGCATAATTAATTTGTTAACTCTGAAATCATGGATTTATTTGAAGTTTTCTGCTCGATAGGCCCAAAATGGGCGATTAGGCCGAAGTAGTTCTCTACCCTAATACATCAACATTTCTTTCCCTATCCGTTATGGTAAATGGATGGACGTGGTCGGGAATAGCGACAATCATATTTCTAGAATTTAGATTGGAACCAATGTTTACCACCCAGCATTATCCTGAAAGTAATCTGACTGAGAATTTCAAAAGAGTCGTGAGTGTCGCTAGTGTCCAATCTACGCAGTATATCATAACAACGCTAATGATAACGCTGACGATAAAATTTGAGTTTAGGTTGGCTGATTGAAGTGAATAACCGGGAGTTGGGATGAAAGTGCCTGCCACCTGAGAGAAATAATTATAATAGAGAGCTCATTTCGAAGGGAACTTCACATCACTGAAACAGCGCCTCTTTCAATTATGACAGCCAACGGGTGAACTACCCAAGTAACCAACAAGCCCGCTAATTCGCCTTTTTGCAATATAAGGTTGATGCACGGCTAACATAGGGCATGCTAGGCTCATATTGCAAAAAGGCGAATTAGCGGGCTTGTGGGTTACTTGGGTAATTCACAGCAAGCGTGCGCATTTGATGAACGATGAACTGCCAGCTGTCAACTTACCAAACAAGTAATTATTTATTGATATATTTGAAAACACTCCGGTTAAAATGGTATACAAAAAGGTGTGAAGTACGCGAATGTAAAAGTGTTTCAACGGGACCATGCTCGAAACCTTTTTTTCGAAATATTATTGAAAAACAGGTACACTTTGGTATCGCTCACTTAATGATTGCGTTTTGAAGATTTTGTTTCTTCCAGCAGCACGAAAGATTTGGATGCATGGAAATCATTTTGTGGCGTCAAACAGTTTTCTTCCGAAAGCTTCGTATGTTCTGATCATTTCTGCGATGAGGATTTTGCAAATGTTCTTAATAAGAGCCAAGGGTATTAAGTTGGAAACGCTATAAAACGATTAAAACAAAAAAAAAACACATATCCTAAAAATATTCTCTTATAGACTCCGAACAACAGAATTTCCTTCATATCCATTTAGAAATGCTTCTAATGCAGGAATAGAAGGCACGAATCTTGATGTGAACACTCGTGAAGTTCCTGATATCGATGGAGAAAATGTAACGGGTGGCAACTAAAAATGTTGGAATTTTTTCGAGGCCTCTATTCTCAGCAACAAACGAGCTCAGAGAGAAATAAGAGTGTGTATGTGTTAGCTCTCTCTCTCCTCTTTCTGCTAGTATTTTCTGTTTTGTTTATGCTTGCTCAGTTTTGCTCAAAATGCCGTCGAAACAAGAAGTATTTCGCGAGCGCGTTGTACAGTTCTACGAACTGCACAGAAATCTTGGCAAAAAGTATACGGTACAACATTTTAAAAGCGAAAATATTGCGGCTTCGACTGTTTACCATATCCTAAGATCCCCAACAACTGCTCGCAAGCAAGGTAGTGGAAGCCAAAATTATGGACGCAAAAATTTCCGAGAAAGGCATTTCTAAGCCATGGTTCAAGCCCTCTGGTTTGGCAATCAATCAATATGTGTACCAGAACGAATGTTTGAAGAAAATTTTGATCCCGTTTCTACAAAAACATCATGCTGATGGACAATACGTGTTTTGGCCGGATAAAGCGTCATCGCATTACGCCAAAAAAAAAACACAATCGTTCCTGAATACCCATTCGATCCCATTTGTACCCAAAAACCACAACCCGACAAATCTGCCTCAGTGTCGCCCAATCGAAGATTTCTTCGGGGTTTTGAGCTCCTTGGTGTACAAAAATAACTGGAGAGCCACGAATTGCAAACAGTTGATTGGTAGAATCAAGAGATGCATTCGCAAAGTTGACATGAAGGCCGTACAACGCTCCTGTTCCGACATCAAACGGAAGCTTCGCCGAACATCCGATTACGAACCGTTTTCAAATGTTCACTAATTTTTTTCAACAATGGACAATGTATCTTTAATTTCAATAAATCAGATCTTCTTCAAGTATGTTTGTCTTTTTTTGACAGCTTGAGAAAGAAATTCCAAAATTTTAGTTGCCACCCGTTAGATATCGCCGGAGATGTTGTAATCGCAGAAACAATATGCGTCCCTAAGATTCCTCTTCTTGAACGCAGAATCAACCAGAATAAAACAATAAACAGTATTGAGCACGATCATACTTATCTGGCAGACCCTGCGAGTTACGTACTTATGGCGGAAAAAAATGTGGAATTGGAAGAGCAAAATCTCAAGTTGAAGCAAGAATTGAGGAAGACTAAACAAAGCATGTGCAAAACCAGAACCATAGTAACCCACCTTCGCGAAGAGCTTAAAAACCTTAAGAAGATAACTGGATGTTCATCTTTTATTCTAAGCGATCCTATTTTGGTAGAACTACAAAAGAACACAGAGAAAAAAGTGTCGAGGAGCTGAGGTTGTTTTTACTATTGTGGTGTAGACCTTTTTGACATTTAATCGTTTTTCTCTATCCAGGGATCACAATGATGAACGGGTGGTTTGATTTCCCATTAATCTGTTTCTCTCTTGCGCACCCTCCTTCAGTTTAAATGTTACATTAGTGTGCGCTGTTTATACGTCAAAAAGCTCTATAGCTAGATTGAGTTTAGAATATGTCCTATCTCCATTTTTCGAACAAATAATCGATTAAATTTCTTCGTTGTCTACCACAAGCTCAAACCTTGAACTGTTGATTGCATGTATCAGTATTGCAAATCCATCGCTCAGATCGCGGTAGAAAGCGAATAAAATTAATCGATTATTTGATCGACAAATCAATGCTAACATTTCAAAGGGGCGTAATTGATTTGGTAAACAATGACTTCAGCCGTCAATTCCTCGCAAATAAAAGCTCACTCCTCCAAATTAACAATGATAGCTGGTAGAGGAAACATTCCTATACCTGTTGGTGTAATTAATTTGCATTAATGAGCTTTTATTTGCGAGAAATCAACGGCTAAAGCCATTGTTTACAAATGCAATTACGCCCCTTTGAAATGTTGGCACTGAAATGAAGATTCTACCTATTCTAAAATCAATCGATTTTAACTTCCTGCTGATCAAGTTGTCATCTCGGTTTTCATTGTCAAATAAAATGCGCCGGTAATTAATATGCGTGCGCATGGTACGAACCCAAAATGCACAGGGCAGGAACAAAAAGCTTCACACGTTTATCAATAGATTGCGCTCATGAAAGTGTTGAAATTATTTTGTTCGGAGAATGATTAAGTGAGCTCTCTATTATAATTATTTCGCTAAGCTGCCATGCAGGATGCATTGTGTTATTTTGGATAGTGTATATTAAGATTAGTAATGCTTAGCATGAACTAGGACCTATTTGAGAAAATTGCGTGAACTTTTTAGATGTTCCGAAAATTTCCAAAAAAGTTTTCAGAACTTCAAGGAATATTAAAGAATTTAAGGTAGTTTAATTATATTCAATACTTCGAGGATGCACAGCAGAGCAGTTCAACGCCAAATGATGAATCGGAAAAACATAACCTTCTTCGATTTGCATGAAAATTTGCACACTTGTTTGTTTTGGGTAACGATTCAAATTTTTGCATAATTTTGACCATTTTGGAACTTGTAAAATTTTCAAATAAGTATCTCTGATATTTTTCAATAAAATGAACCACGGAAACGGCAATTGTGATCGAAGTGGCGTCTGAGACAAAGTTGTTAAGTTGTTAAGCTCAGCAGTCCCAGAAACTTCAGAAAAAAAAATGCAGGAATTCCGAGGAAATATTAAACATTCCGAAAATTTCATGAATATTCTGAAAACTTCAGAAACATTGTAGAGTCTTCAGGGGAGTTTAATGAATATCAGGAAAATTGTCCGAACAATTGTAAATATAGGCAACTTAAAAGAAGAGATTCTAGGGGAAGGTCTAAGAATTCCAAAGAAGTTTTCAAAACTTCAAGAAAACTACGGTAAATTACGGAAACTTAAAAAAAATACCGAAAATTCAGGGAAGTCTATAGAACTTAGCGAAGTTAGGAGATCTTTTGGGCAGTTCTAATAACATCAAGAAAGCACGTCAATCTAGGGAAATCTAGAACTTTATTTTGGAGGTTGTAATTGAAGAATTAGTTTCTGTGCGGCGCCGGTAGTGTAGTGGTAAGCGTGACTACCTCTCACCCCAGCCAGGCCTGGGTTCAATCCCAGTCGGCGTCGCCGGGATGTTCTGAGGCATAACATCTCTGATCACGCCTTCCTTCGGAAGGGAAGTAAAGCCGTTGGTCCCCGGTTCATGAGTTGATGGGTCGATATGTAGGGTCCTGGTGTGGGAGCTGCTTTCGTCGGTCGGTCGGTAGGATTGATCCTCAGATCGACGAAAAACAAATCAAGGGAAAAGAGAATTAGTTTTTACAATTTAAGAGCAGTTCCATCAACTTCAAACAACAAATTCGAGAAGTTCATTGAAAATGTACATAAATACCATACCAATCAGACTATGGACTTATTGTCATCTGCTGTTCGAATAAGTCATCGCCACAGCCTCGTAGTAAGTGAAGTGTACGCAGTTTGCCTTCGACATGGTTGATCCACCTTGCCCGCATTGATAAGCTATGAACTACATATATAAATTCGTTCTTGTTTCTGAAAAATAGTGGAAACCTTCGGAAAAATGCGAAAATTTCAGGGAAGTCCAATATATTCTAGGATAATTTAAAATTGTCCGGGCAACTTGAGAACTTCACAAAAGTCCAGAGACCTTCAAGAAAACTTCATAAAAACTTCGAGAACTTCTGGAAACTTTCATCAACATTGAGAAAATGCGGGAGCATTTTAAATGAAGTGCCATAAGTTCCAGGGCAGTTTCAGGATTTGGGGCAACCTTAGGGAAGAACATTGCAGTTCCATTAATTTCTGAAAAATTGCGGAAAATTTTAAGCGGTTCCAAAATTTTCAAGAAATCTAGATAACTTTAGAGATGTTTAGAAAAGTTCTCACAAAAGTTCAGGAATTTTCAAGAAAGTTAAGGGATTCTTAGGATAGTTCTATTAAATTCAGGGGAGCACCAAGAGCTTTAGGAGATTTAGAAGAATTTTGGGAAAATTCCGAATACTTCAAGGAAGGTAAGAAAATCCCAGGGAAGTTCCATTATCTTCAGAGATATTACAAAAAAAAAGAAGAAGTTTCAACAACCGCTTGGAAATTGTTTCAGCTTCAGAAACTTCTTAGATTTCCAGAAAATTTTCGGGAACTTCAGAGAAGGTCCACTATCATTAGGAAAATTGAGGAAACTTTAGGGAAGTCAAGAGAAGATCAGGGAAGCACAAAGATTTAAAAAAAATCCGTAAGCATTCGAAAATGAATACTTCGAAAGAACTTTAAGGAAGTTCTATTATCTCCAGGAAAATTTTGGAAACTTTGAGAATAGAATTTATGGGAAGTCCTGAGAAATTCTCGAGAATTTCCGAGACCTGCAGGAAAATTCTGGGATCACTAGGTTCTATGAACAGCTGGAAAATTGCAGAATCTGTATGGCCTTGCCTTACTTTTAATATTCTACTGTGGCAAATATCAGTCACATCACTTGGCGTTCTGGTATCTGTTGAAGATTCATATTCTCGTTGTAATTAAAAGACATATACCCTACTAATGATCAGTCTTGAGCCAAAATGGTCTTGCAGGAAAAGTTCAACGAGCTATAAATTTTCAGTATGTGCATCAAAATTTCTCAAATGGTGCCTGCTTATTAATAATTTATTCAAAATACATCGACATAGATTTGAACGTGCTGGAATGAATCTACAGAAGCTTTGAGCAATTCTGATGTTTGATGAACTACAATGATTAGAATCAACTGAAATTTTACACATTTTTAGTCAAAGTACCTTTTTTTTAATAATGCGTTTGTTTTTCCAGGCCCATTTGCTGTAGCTTTGCGGAGCCAATATTCATTGTTTAGATAACAAAATTACTTAAAACTAACATTAGTAAAGCGGGGGTGAAGTATTGACCTTTGAAAATCTATTAATATGAGTAAAATCTGTTCACGGCAAAGGCAAGTTATAGCAGTTTGATTTAAGTTTCACCATATAAGTTAATAGGCTTTTTTTTTTAATGGAAAACCAATTTTGCTGCACACCCCCGTAACAATAAAACCAATAATATAGTGTATTTGAACTGACGGAAGTCACCATCTTGGATCTGGAAATGATTTTATTAATTCACCATAATTGATGTTATATGCACTCTGCGATAACTTTTGTCTCAGTGTGCCTCAGTGTGCCACAGTTTTTCAAGCAGTGCCAAGAAGTCATTGAACTGACTTTTGTTTACTTGTGAATAATGACTTGTTGTCCACCCGGTATTTAACAGCTCTTGTTTCTGTTTTGTTTTTCAATGTTTACAAAAACGACACAGACTCCAGTTGGGACTACACATAGGATGTAGCCGTCTCCAAGGATGCCTGCAACGGACGAGCTCCGTTGCTACACGATCCACCCATCTTCGGCGGAAGGCCGACCCCGTACAACGACCGTCAATCATTAGTCAACCATGATCCTAAACCAGCCTTTCTGGGAGCCCGAGTATCATCTGTCGGAAAACTGGAAACCAACACCGGCCGGAACTCACGTCGGACTGATGAAGGACGCACCGCTGAACCGAAACGGACCAGCCAACTTCATTCAACCGGCACAGCAACAGGGCGCAGTGATGATGGTTTACGGACTCGATAACAACTCAGCCAACACCGATAAGCTGTTCAATCATCGCAGTCAAACTAGTCGAATGCAGCATTCAGCACTTGGACGATAGAATGGTTGGTGTAGCCGCCACTGCCATGGATGTATTCGAGCAGTTTGAATAGTCGGATGGTATAGTTTTTGTTTGGTTGTTGACTTTCCGATTAAATCTCAAGCACCGCTTGTCGTAACCGAACCGAGATTTCCAGTGTCGACCACGGCTACACGAATTAGCGTTGCAGCTTCCACTGCTACGGCTGCTTCCAATGCTGCTGCTGCTGTTCCTTCTGCTGGTCCATCTCCTCTAAAATTCGTCAAAAGAATGTTGTAGGAGACGGACCAGCAGCAGCAGCATTGGAAGCAGCCGCAGCCGTGGGAGCTGCATTGCTAGTTCGGGTAGCCGTGGCCGGAAACCTCGGTCAAGTCAAGATACCGCTGTCAGCTGTTCTTCGTCTGGGAGGATTTGAGGACGCGATTTTGATAACGGAGTGTTGCTATGCAAGTGATTGCCCTTCATGCTGGGTGGTCGGAATGATTGTACGCAGTCCGGAGCGAAATGATGTACCTAGTTCTTCGGACAGGCATCAAGACTGATGGCGAGACTTGGACGCCAGCGACCATCCCTTTGCTATAACTTGCTATTTGTCGTGAATAAATTTTAGAATAAGACATTTCAAAGATAAATGTTTTTACATCAAATATGCAAAATTTCTAAGAGACGTTTTACTATAATTGCTCAAGCTTCATAAAGACTCATCCAACTCAACTCGAAACTATGCCAATAAATCTTGAATACAGTCTTCACTCGGCTGTCGACAGAAGTAGGCCACTCTCGCTGTTTGTCACGCGATCGTCTATTTACTCGGCCGGCAGCAAAACATTGTGTGGTCCTCCTCATTGTTCTTCATCTGCAGTTCTTTCGGTCGATGCGTCGCCAACTTTGGAAAGTAACCGTTTCCTGATGATGCGGCGCCGGTGGTGTAGTGGTAAGCGTGATTGCCTCTCACCCCAGCAGGTCTGGTTTCAATCCCAGTCAGCGCCGCCGGGATGTTCTGAGGCATAACATCTCTGATCACGCCTTCCTTTGGAAAGGAAACAAAGCCGTTGGTCCCCGGTTCATGAGTTGATGGGTGGATATCAAAGGAAAAAAAAAAAAACACTTCTTCGATATCAAAAAATATACTGATTTATTTATCATTAAAAACATATTGATAACAAATCCTGTAATACATGCATTTTTTTTCAAATTATTTTATCAATTTGGTATTAAAGCCTTACGTTGATAATTGAAATATTATTGACTAACCTTGCATCATTTCATTTCATGATAACTACTGATAACAACATTAATCGCGGTTGATAACTAAATTAGTTACGCGATAACAACTGAAAACAAAATGATGTCTGGAATAACCAGACTTGTTTTCAAGTTGATATCAGGTTGTTATTTTATTGTGCTCGGAAACCACGGGCGGTCAATCATGCTCATGCTCTAAATTCACTAAAGTATTGAGAAGTTCGTAATTTTATGAAAAATTTTCTATGATCTGTTCTTTAACGGGTCTTATCAGTTTTGTTAATTAGGTCATACGTTTTAAATTTTTTATTTAAAGCTGATATGGTTTTCAAATCATGTTTGGATATCCAGAATTGACCCAATAAGAGAAGCTCTTTGTTTTTATTATTTTTTAGTGTTATTGGAGTTGGGTTGACTATGTTCATGTGCTATACTGCGAACATATGTCGAGCACCCAACCCAATATTTTTTCCTCCAAAGTTTAAAAATTATTACCCTATTACATCGTTTTCCCCAGCGACCACCCTCGAGCGCCAAGTGATGACTTGTAGATTAAGATTCTCCATCTTCTGTCACGATATGGAAAAATCCCAAAAATGTAACTCAATTTTCCTTATGTAGACCGTGTAGCGCCACATTTTCGCCGTTTTGATAAATGATCTGCATTTTACAACACAAGTGGCATTCAACCACAACGACTTCTTTGGAAGTAGGTACGCTCAAAGGCCTTGTTCCACTCGGAGCTCACACCCACCAGCAGCCACCCTGTTTTCCATGTTCACCTTTATCTATACTTAGCATATTTTCCCAGCCGTTGGTAAGCCCACAAAACGTGCAGATATCAATTAGGAGTGAGTTGTAAAAAACTTTGCAGACTTTATTGACGAAGACGACGACGACTGCGGCCAAAAGTTTCTACCCCGGGTCTTCATCTTTCGTGTGGTACAACTTTATCATATTCTAATATTCGGCTGGTTTTCGGTCGAGACACCGCAGACGATGACGAAGACATTTCCCTCTTGAAAGATGCTGCCCATCGCGATGCCACCACCGAGCGATGATGGTGTGTAATAGATTTGAGAATTTTAATTTATTCCCCCTTGCCAGAGAATGGCGAAAAATAAACGGAAAAACTTTGCAGCCTGCGTTCAATGGAGTAAACTTTTTGGGCCAACTTTTTCCTCTTTCAGTCTGGCGCGTCTGGCACATGAATCCGGTCCCTTTTTTAGGGCCTGCCATTCCCGAAAGCAGGTAACTGGGTGAGTGAGTTTGTGGAGCAGGTAATATGGAATAATCTTAGCTTAATTTTTGCCCGACTTTGGATCAGGCATTTTGTCAACGGGAGGAAATCAGGACAACGACGAAACTGATGATGAGGCATGGAGGCGCCTGGCGTCTCAAATGATAATGTAGGCTGCTGTTGTCAACGTCAAAATCCAGTAGCAGCTACAGCGGTGGCGGATGTGATTACTCAAATTATTGTCAAAGGCAATTCATCCTCCATAGTTGACGACGCCAGTCGGATGGTTGTACATAATTTTGCTTGTTTCGAAGCGAAGCTCTTGCGATCGCTTTGTCACTTGGTGGGCAAATCACTGCTGCTTGCAGCCAAGGAGACGTAAATTGTGCTAAGTGACTTGAGAGAAGATTTGTTGATGCGAGGTGGATTTATGGGCGGTGAAAGAGGAGAACTCATAAAGCATATTTCATTCCTGAAACCGAGCTTGGCTCTCGGTCTCGGGAGTAGTGGTGAATTCTCGTCACGTTCAAGCATGGTTTCGCACTGCCAGTGCTAAATCAAATCGGCTGCATCAGTCACGGATGCAAATCCATCACTTGTGCAATGAGCAGTAGCTTCAGATTTTCAAATACGTTTAAGGAACCATAATTGTTTTAAACTTTCCGATTGGTTGCTTCGGGTCATAAATTTTCTTTTAGTAGGTTAATAGCACTAATACTGAATTCTAGACTCAAGGGCCTACAAGGCGGAAAATGTATGCGATCCTTTTGAATAGAATTAATGGTTTTGAAATAAACTGAGGCATTATAAAACTTACATTTTGTATCAATATTATAACAGCGATCCTAGCTGCCCAAGTAACAATTCAGCATCTACTTGGCATCCACTCTGATTTATGATGGTTTTATAAAGACAATGAACAATTCACATAGTTTAAATACAGCATTTTAAAGTGTAAAATATTCTAGGTTAGTAATTCAGCTTCTTGCTGTTTCAAAATCCTTTTATAGTCTCTCGAGAAAGTCAAAAACTGTCTTGTTTTAAAAATAAGTTTAAAGCAGCTATCAATCTCTCCATAGAACTGATTTTTAAATCAATCATAAACTTCATTAGCATTAATGCATTGATAAAATACTCTATAGAATTTTTCTGTCATTATAAAAGCAACCATAAAACCCTTCGCTTTGAAATGAGAACAAAAATTACATATTGTTGTTGTTTAGACATGTTAAAGTGTATTACAAAATCCCCAATTACTCTGTTTACAAATTGAACTTAAAAGTTGGATCCTCATAGTGAATAAAAGCAAAATTTATGTTTGTACAACGTCATATATATGTACATTTACCTTACACACTGTATCGATACTACAGTCTACAAAACCTCATACAAAATAATAAACAGTTACCCGCATGCCTCCGCCATGGCAGGACGGCCGAACAATCTGTGTGTTTTATTTCTATATCTTTTCGTATCAACACAACGTAGGGATCTCACCCGTGCGCGACCATATGGTGCCGTGACCAACCACTTGTGACCGACGGGTAAACTATACCGTTTTAAATCAACGACGACCGACGTGCAAACCATTGTTCAAAAGCTGTGATAACAACGAGGACGATGATGGAGATGCAGCAGTGAATGCCGCCATCGATTGATAGAATACCGCTTCACTTCCCGCTACGATGGTGTGGCCCACAGGTAGCCATCTGGCAGAGTGTGTTCGTTCCTGGCTCACCGCGAACCACGACAGTTCTGGCCAGGAAACATACTCACTGTACAAGGGCGAGTGCGTATGTTGGATTATTCTACAGTATCGTGTTGTGGGTCACTGTTACCTTTTTGTCATCAAAGTTTGTATGTTATCATTGTATTTTTGTTCAGTTAAGTAGTTAATAGAAAACCGTAGGTTTTGGGGGGGAGTATGTTTGTACAACGTCATATACATGTACATTTACCTTACACACTGTATCGATACTACAGTCTACAAAACCTCATACAAAATAATAAACAGTTTACTCGCATGCCTCCGCCATGGCAGGACGGCCGAACAATCGGTGTGTTTTATTTCTATTTCTTTTCGTATCAACACAACGTAGGGATCTCACCCGTGCGCGATCAATTTATTACAAGGAAATTTCGAAGGGTACACGAAGTAGGATGAAAAATTCAAGCGATGTTGACGACCGAAGGGAAGTCAATTTCAGCAACGATTGAGCATCTGGCGTTTTCCTCACGTTCTGACCGGTGTTGACCATCTCCTATATGAAACAGTCTAAAAACAGACCAGTCTTCTCCAGATCGGACGATGCATTTGTACCGACAGCAAATCACTGAAACTGTCAGTAAGCGGAGATTGGCTGGTTTCCGATTCATAGAAGTGATTTTATTCAGCGAAATGATATTTATTTTAAACGGAATCGGGAAGAAGGGGATTTTTTACGGGAACGATTGAGCTTCCAGTAGATAGTACTGCACACTTCCTGAGTAACTGATTCCAATTCAGCGGGAGAAAATCACCTGGAAGAACACTGGAGTAAAACTTCGCTGCAAGGATCACACAACGCAAGTATCGAAAGATAAACAAACTTTGACGTTTAATTTTTTGCAGGCAACTTTACCTCCATAAATTCTACCATAAACCTTAACGGGTTAGGGTCAAACAAAATGGTTTTAGAGAAAAACAATTCAGTCAGCAAGTTTTCTTCATAAAGTCCATTTTAAAACCTTATGAATTTGTTGGAGATTTTATCAAAGCAAAACAATTTTGTCACAAATGACCCATGAAAATCAACTATAAACAACCACCATATTGCAATTATTTTGTTTGATTTTTGAAATCTTCGTGTTCAATGTGTATTTCCTTGAATATAACTTAATTTTGGTCAATTTAGCAATGATCAGATATTTGAAGTACGATAATCATAAAAAATATCTCGGCTGAGCTTAATGATCAATCTGAAGAATAATACATCTATACATTTCACATAAGATTTAATATGGCACCTACAACTAGGCCACTTTACGAGAACAATTTAAATAGTTTTGGAAATTGAATGGGATTTTTATATGATCACTTTTTATTTCAATAATTTTGATTAGATCGGATGGTATTTATGAATCCTATTCTATCTTGATTGATGATTTTTCTAATGGATTCAGCAAGCGGCTATTGAAAATGGCTTGAAAAAGGTCTTTATTGCTGCCAAATAGCTTTTATTGTAGCTCAAATACGGGTTTCAAATGGTTCTCAATACGTTCGTCATACAACCTTTTTGCAGTTAATCAATCTCGAAAAGCTTCGAAAATATACCCTTCAGAACCTTCTCCAGGATGGGCCAACTAGACAGATTCTAGTCTTAATGAGGTTTTGGTGGATGCATCAATGGCAAAGTAGCGTTGACTAGAGTTTAATGAATGTTGTATTATAGTAGCTTTGTATTACTCAATAAAACTTAAAATGTTACTTATGAATTACATTGAATATTTTTAAATAAATATTGAATAGTTTTGCAAACCTGGGATTGTTATTTCTCATAAGCTTGAAATTTCAAACCAATGCTAACGTTCAAAAATGTTGAATGGTATCAGAGTGAAGGAAAATATTTCAAGACCAAAGTATACAAGATTTTCGCAAAAGCTAGAACCTTAAACAAAATTGAAGTCCTAATAATTCTCGTATGAGCTTGTTCAGCTCTGTTTCCATAATTATTTCTAGAATTCAGATGAAATGTTCCTCATAATTGTCTTGAAATATCCACTAGAAATGCCATGAAATTATATTCAAAAATGTATGTATGTATGTTTTTTATAGAAAGGAAGAAAACTTCAAAATAACTAGTAATGCTGGTAGATCACCTCTTTGTGGTGCGTTACTGGTATAAGATCTACCTCCGAACCCTAGTCCTCACAACTTCAAACAAGGCAATAGGATTTTTCAGTAATAAAATGGAAAACATTTTAGTCCTTGTTAACTTCAATGCCATGTTAGTAGTGACAAGACTCGGAAAAATCGTCACAATGCCGTTGTGAGGCTAATTTAACTCAAATCTAAAATTAAAATTAAATTTCTTGAAAGAAGGGATACTTTTGGATAAGCTTCACTAGTTGCTGTTGCGGATATTTCTTAAGTGGTTGTTGCGGATATTTCTTAATGAACTCGGCAAGTTGCGTATTGAATAGACTTCTGCCTAATCATACTTTATAAAATGCGATGTACGCGTCCGGGAATAAAAAGAAAAGTTTGCCTAAATTTGGTGCATGCAGATAATTTCACTGTTTATAATGTGTTGTGATTCAAAGAGTTCAAAAGATATTTTATGGTGGGTGGTTTTGTATTAGGAAGAGTGCCATGTTCACTGATTATGTGTTTGTATGTGATTGTGTATATTTTGTTGTTTCTTTCTTAACGGAATTTTCCAAAATTTGTTTAAGGTTGTGTTGGTGTTGCCATGGTGGTTGAATTTGGTGAGCTTGTTCCAGTTAAAACAATCCGTTTGTCTCCTTCCGGGATAACCTCTATCGCGCTTGATATATTTGGCGGTTGAGTCTAATGCGAGAAAAGACATTATGATGTATCCCAGGCTACAATTGTAGAAACTGATAGATCTTGGGCGGAATGCTTCAGAATGTTTAGGAAAATAGGGTGCACGCTCGATCCAGTTTGGGATACATTATTGACTGCTCATGCTTTAGAAAACGTAATTTCATTTGAATAGTTTGTTTAAACAATCGTCACGTCGGTCATAGCTTTTTATGATAGCCTGAACAATGCGTAAAGAGCAACTCGAAACATTGAACGTCGCGTGAAAGTGGAACTTAATGAAGGCCTAAGTGCTTTTTCGTAGCTTTTAGATTTCGGATTTGAAAAAAATCGTCACAGTCACGTGGTCCCAGGTCCTTTCATATGACATAGATTTATGGTCAAATTGTTTGTTTATCGTGTATTTTACGAAACTTGTTGTCGTCGTTGGTGCCAGGTTTGAATGGTCACAACAACTCGAGTAACGATATGATGTGAAATGAGGGGCTCGGTGGCCTTAGAGCGACCTTTTTTGCTTACTGAGTAGAACATCATGAGTCTAATCTCTGGCCCACACAGCAACAATTTAATTTCAATATCACATCAAAGTGGATGCACTTCAATCGTGTCGAAAATATGGTGTAATATTACTTGCAAAAAAGGCAAAATTATCATTAATACAGTGTATGAACTGACATTACGTTGCTTTTACTGCATTTGTTTATTTGTGTTGCCATAAAAATTACATGAGATTTTCGACATGATTGAAGTGCATCCTCTTGGATGTAATATTAAAATTTATTTTTTGCTGTGCATCCACATTCAAGATTCGTGGATCGTTTTTTTTTGTTATTATGACTCAGTGGCATCCCGTAGCCTCACATTTTACCTGTGCACCAATTTTCAAAACCAGATTAAATGCCATATTCATACTCGAATCGGTTGGAAAATACACTTAATCTTCTAGTTTACTCGACATCTACTGATATGACTACATGGTAATAACAGCAACTCGATGATTAAAAAGGAGCTCGTTGACCTAGTGGCAAACGTTTTTACTTACTGAGCAGAATACCGTGTTTTCAATCCCACGCTCTTTCGTGTTATATGATCGTTAGGACATCACTTCAGCTTATCGTTTACCAAAACGAACCCTGCTGCAAACCCAACCCTCTTACCCAACATCCCTGCGATTCCTCGTGGACGTACAGAGGTGTTCTCGGCTTCCATCAAAGCGAGTGTCACGTCAACACTTTTCAAAGTTGGTTTAACATTTTTAGAAGTGAGACCAAATCAGAAACGATTCAGGAAATTCTTAACTGTGGTGACACTTTTCAAAGCAGATTCAAAACTGAGTCTGAACTTTTTTGAAGTGAGTTCAAACTTTCGAATAAGTCATCAATATTTTTCTAATTGAGCACTAACTTTTCTGCTATGTTATTCAATCCTTTTATATGTTGTCAAAGCTTTCCTGAAGTGATTCAACATGTACCGAATCCAAGCTTTAAATAATTAGTTTTGCATTTTCTGAAGTGAGGCAACATTAGCTGATAAAACTTTTTCCTAAATGAATCCAAGGTTTCCTGCATTGATTCAACTTTTTCCGAACTGAAACCAAACTTGTCAGAGCGGGTTTGACATTTTCCTAAGTGAGCTCCAGATTTGTGTTAACTGCTTTGGCATTTGGCAAGGACACAATCTTGCTTAGTGAAAGTGTAGATAGTTTTCTGAAGTGAACCGACAATTTTTTTTAGCCTAAATTTTCCACATGTTGTCCAACCTTTTCTGAAGTGGTTCAAAACCTTCCTTAGGGAGTCCAAACTTTTCTGTTGAGTGATTGAATTACATTGAATGTTAGTCTGAGCTTTCTTGAAATGATTTACCTAACTTTTAACGTAGATTCCGCTCCCTCCCCTTCCTCGTTCTTGTGAGATTCACATCCTTTGAAAATTAGGCTGAAATTTTAAAGAATGGGCCTTCATGTGTTCTTTCCTGATGGTAATTTTTTTTTTAAGCAAGCACAATTGTTGAGAAAACTGGGTTTACATCCACAAAAAGTACGTATTTTTATAGAAATTTGGGTTTCGAGATCAGCCAAGTTGGATTTTGGCTCCGTCCTTTGAAAAACAGGCTTGGATGTTATAGAATAGACCTTTGTGAGTTCATACGTGATGGTAGATTTTGTTGAAGCCAGGTTGGATTTCGGTTCAATCTTAAGAAATTTGTGCTTGGATTTTATAAAATGGAACTTGCTGAATACCGGAAGGACGCATCTGGTTAATATTCACAAAAGAAGGTATTTTCATAGAAAATATATCATTGAAAAATAAGCTTGTATTTTAATAGATGTTGCTGAATCCATACGTGAGGGTTGAATTTCTTCAATTTTTTAGAAAACCGAATTTAAATTCACGAAAGAACGTATTTTCACAAAAACTTTGATTTTCTGTTCTGCCAAGTTAAATTTCGGCTCCGATCTTTGAAAATAGACGTGAATTCTATAGAATGAACTTTGCTGAATCAATAGGTGATGGTAAATTTTTTGAAGCATGCACAATTTTTTAGAAAACTGGGTTTGAATTCTCAAAAGTACGAATTTTTATAGAAATTTGGGTTTCTTGTTTAGCCAAGTTGAATTTCGGCTCCTTCC
This sequence comes from Ochlerotatus camptorhynchus, assembly GCF_037179485.1. NCBI lineage: Eukaryota > Metazoa > Arthropoda > Insecta > Diptera > Culicidae > Ochlerotatus > Ochlerotatus camptorhynchus. The sequence continues at coordinate 7,058,974 of NW_027040849.1, forward strand.
TTTGAAAAATAGGAGTGGATTTTAACGAATTACTGAATCCATACGTATTTTCATCGAAATTTGGTTTTTCGGTTCTGCCAAATTGGATTTTGGCTCATATCTTTGAAAAATAGGCTTGTATTTTTTAGAATGGACCTTCCTGAATCCATACGTGAAAGTTGAACCGGGTTTGTAATTCGAAAAGGTTTTTTTTGTTTTCCTTTTCTGCTAAGTTGGATTTTGATACTGTCCTTTGAAAGTTATGCTTGGATTTTATAGAATTGACCTTGCTGAATTCATATGTGATGATTATTTTTTTAAGCACATACAAAGCCAGGTTTCAATTGACAAAGCTACGTATTTTTGTTAAAATTTGGTTTTTATGATCAGCCAAGATTGATTTTGGCTCCTTCCTTTGAATATTACGCTTGGATTTTGTTCAATAGACCTTCCTGAATCCATACGTCTAGTTAGATATTTTGAAGCACGAACAAGTGTTGAGAATACTGAGTTATATTTGGATAGGGAGGAAGTATTGAAAACAGAACCTTTTTTTTGTTTTTTTTTTTCATAAGAACTGTTACGTTTGTGGTATTCCGCTTGATGGTTTATCCGGAATTTATCAATACCCAAAAATCAATTGCTTTGATCCTATTTATCTACATTATTACCAATGTTCTTCTTTGAAAGGATACAAAAACTTATGCGTGAAAGGTCTTGTTGATAACTCGAGTGTTATATAAAGTAGACATTTGTGGCATTAGTGTCAAAAATCACGGCTTCAAAGAAGTATAAGGCTAAAGTGAAGGCTAAGAAAAAATGTTAGCGTTTGAAATATACGGTTTAGATATAATGTAAAACGAATTTCAAATGTTTTATTTTTTTTTGGTTCATTTTTAACAACGAACCCCCCCCCCCCCCCCTTGACTGGTGCGAGCATCGAGTGACAAAAGAAAAACTTGTGATTTGTTCCGGCCTTATAAAGCAATAATACCCAAGTTTTTAATCGACTTGTTAGTATAATCCTTCATTCTCGGCAGTTGATTCAAAATGGCCGAATTTAAGCAGAAATGAGAATAATTGCCCATAACAAACAATTATGCAAAGTTTAAAGTAAATCGGAGAAGGTCTAGTCTGACCGATTCGTTATTTGGTGTAGAACTGCTCAATACCAGCGCCGGCCACGTCCGAATGCAGGTAAATAAGGGAATTTGTAGGAATGTTTTCACGTGATACTCAATGTTTTTTTGGAAGTCGAGAAATCCTCTGAACTTCTACGAGAAATCACTGAGATGTTAGATAAAAGAGTCGGCTTTGTAGCAGGGATCGAATTGGCCAACAGTACGCTGAATTAAAGTGAAGTTAAGTTATGTTAAGAAAGAAAGCGACTAATGAATCTTGAATGTGCAAGTGCCTGAGATTAAACTTATGATGCTCTGCTCAGTAAGCAAAAATGGTCGCTATGACCAAGTTGTTGCTATAACCATTCAAACCCGGCTTCGACGACGATGACGACAAGCCTCACAAACCACGCAATGGGCATGTAATGTAACTATTGAACTTCTCATTACATATGGTGGAGCCCGATCTTGATCCCACGATTTTCTGTTCAGTAAAAAACGACTGTCTAAGACAAAGTCCTTAGGTCATCCGGAAGGGGATTTTTAGTTCGATTTCCCGTTCATATAAGAATGTAAGTAAACCTATACATCTCCACGTTATGTTAATGTGGAATATGAATTAATCAATACTTCAGTGAATTTAAAGAGAAAAACTCGAGAATAATAGGGGAGAGCCCCAGCTTAATAGGTATCCATACCTCTTACGCCAAATTCAAGAGTTCAAATCTCATCTTCGGACAAGTTACGAGTGACCCAAGAATGTTATAGTGACTAAACAAACAAACAAAAAACTCGAGAGTAGGATGAATAACCATTACTTACGTTACGTTACGTACTCAGTTTACGAATCAATTCACAACAAGACTGAAGTTGCAATACTTCAGCAAAAATACAGTGATACAGCAAAAACCCTACACTCAATCAAAGGACGATGCACTACTTGTCATAATTACAAAATTGACTAGGGTATGGGGTACCAGCTATGGATATACGATCCTATTATGGTGTGTATTATTCCTATTATGGCATGTACCCTAGCCCTTAACGGCGGAAATCAATTCCCTCAGAACCATTACGAGATTGTACTCCTCCATCATTCAACCATCCAGCGCGTTGTTCAACCCAATGATGTGAGGAGGTAAAAGAACGCTCACAATGAGATATCCATTTCAGCAAATTTCTTTAATTAAGTTCAAACAGTTCAAATCATTTCAGCTCATTCCTTCTCCGGACCAGATTTCAGCTTGGTCGTGACATAGACCATAGACCATCAGGCAGTAAATACTGACGTTTCTGCTGTGTTGTCTGATCGCACAATCAATGCAATCAAGAGATGCAGCGAAATTATCTCTTTCAACGCTAATAACAACAGCAGTCGGACAACGCTGTGCATCGTCCTGTCATCATCATCGTCGTTATTATATCGCTTTCAGTAGTGCCGTCACACAGAACAACATAATTGAAAAATAGAACTCCAGCTGGTCCTCTAGTTGCAGTATCTCGGTGCTAGAGCGGTGAATTGTTTAGACATAAATAATGTGGGAGAGTGGATGAATGCACTTTTGGTTGATGCATGCTGAGAAATTTCTCAAATTTCTTCGAAAATTCCACCGATCTATCGTGGATGATGATATCGAATTGCATTTCCAAAACTTAGTGAAAGCCTGTACCATAGTATCTGCTGCATTACATTCAGCTTACAGCCACCGAGATGAATGACGAAGATTGGCTTCATAATAGATTCTTTTGTGCAGTCACTCGATTTCAACAATATCCCTATCGCATAGCACTGCTACCCACCTAACTACCTACTGCGCTTATTGTAGATAAATAGACAAGTCACTCCAATTACTTGCAGCAACCGATCCAATCCAGAGACTGGGTTTCTAAAGTATGCTGCTGTCTACTTGGTACTATGAGGAAACGAAGCTCAAATTGAGTTTGACGGACTTTTCAAAAGCTTGATTAATGGACTGTGCTACTGCCTGGCAGAGACCGGGTAAACCTCTGGCCCGGTTCGATGCTGACAAGCAACAGTCGGTTGCAGTTGTATCGATTTAAGCTACTGTAAACATGATTAGCTAGAGTGCACTGCATGCAAATTAGATAGTTAGAGGAGGATAATTGAGGTTGAGATGCAATCAACTTCTTTTAATGCGAGTTAGACGAAATGTGTTGACATGTGGTGGAGACATAAATACCTCACCAGGAGTTCAAATACGAAGCGTCTCCATGGGCATCATGTATGTTTTGATCATAGATCGCTACAACGACCTTCCTCACAGTCAGTGATCCATTTAATCCGAACCGATCCGAATGGCAAATAGCTATTTTTATGCATCCATTGTCGTAAGCCATACGGACAGAAATCTGTCATCAATTCCACCCGTTTCATAGAAGCTCATATCTCCCATCACATCGTCGATGGACGTCAATCGACAATGCTACTGCTAGTGCTGCTAGTACCAACTTACGTTACCACATGACAGCCACATTCACCTCTCTGACCTCACACACGAATCGTCATTCATTGATGAAGCGTAGAACTCCTCCGAGAAACATGCTACTGAACTTACTGAACTCTTTGCCCGCAAATAATAATGAACCTCCTCTTTGTGCTACGTGCTCTTTCCTCAGTCGATAGCAAATTGTCCCCCTTCGCATGCACTAGCTACGTGTGACCCCGTACCCGAGTAGGTAGTCGACGTCGCCTGTGTGTACCAGATTGCATGGCTTCAATCGTTGCCGTAGTAAATGTTACTACGAACTCCTTTCGCCCTCTTTCCCAACTCGTTGTACCAACCAACCAACCAACCACAGTCTTTACTCATGGAAGATGATGCCGATTCACACGAACTCACACATACCCTCGGTCGTCAGACAACGGCTGACGGGATGGTGGCTACAACCTGTTGGACGTTTTCTACACGTTCGATTGCTCTTTCAGGACGGGGACTCAAAGAAGGGATGCGAACGCAGCTCGGGTGGTAGCAGCACAAAACGATGTTTAATTCACTGAACATGAAATGCATAAATCTTGGGTTCCCTTTTTCCTCTTATTTGCTATCATCATTTGCTGAGCTTGATTCTTGTTTTCTTCGTCATTGAGAGGATGATGGCTGCATTGATTGCAACAAACGATAGTTTGCGAAGTAATCAAGTACGGGATGACGCGATTAGTAAGGTTGATTATCCTATTTCGGGATTACTAAGTATGAGTTATTTGTAAGTCAACTTGTAAATAGATTTAATTTTTAAAATAAAACCATATTTAACAGCATCGAAAAACTTCGCGAGCTAGAGATAATTTTTGGATTTTTTTTTTCCGGTTTCAACCAGAGAGAACGTTCCCAAAGTAACTTTACACGCAAAACAGTACAGCCTGTGATGAACGAGTAAATTTTACTCAATCAGTTCTGGAAATTCGAAATATCATTTTTCAGGCCGAATGCATTTGGGAAATTACCGTTATTCTTAAATTCAGATAACAATGATTTTCACATTTAATAGCAAATACCTTTCCCTGGTACATTACATCTGTATTATGCGGTGATTTATAACAGACTTAGCATTAAGGTAGGCCAAGCATGTATGGCGGATTATAACTTCCTGTTTCGCATAGCATTTTCAATTTGTAGATTACTTACTCTATTTATAAAAAAAATCTCACATTATTAACCTTAAATGTTCCGCTATCACAAGTAACATTGCACGCTTTATAGAGGTTTTATAGCATTCTACAAGTCTAAATCATGGTTTACAGAACCCTCATAAAACAAAAATTGTTACTTGTAATATAAATAAATTTATCTATCCAACTACTTTTTTTCTTCCTTGATCTGTTTACCGTCGATCTTGTTTTTCGTGCTGAGCACCAATGCTACCGACGTGCCAGGAAGGCAGCTCCCACACCTGGACCCTACTTATCGACCCATCAACTCATGAACGGCTTTCCTTCCCTTCCGAAGGAAGGCGTGCTCAGAGGTGTTATGCCTCAGAACATCCCGGCGGTGCCGACTGGGATTGAACCCAGGCCTGCTGGGGTGAGAGGTAATCACGCTTACCACTACACCACCGGCGCCACTGTCCATCCAACTACTTGATATACAATCATTTGAAGACTGCACGACTTTTGAGTTAAAATTACCCATAACTTTTGCATGCTAAGTTATATCAGGAAAAAAAGTGGGCCATAATTTTTGCACAACCCTTTACATGGCCACTTTTTCAGAACATTCGAAACAATAGAGTAAGAATGAAAAACAAATTAAGGACGCCCAAAATGATAGCAGAAAATAAGCATGGTCAAATAAAGAGTGATGTATGGTGTCTTCTACTTCAATCTGCTTTATGAATTCCAAATTAAAATCCGGTAGTCATGGGGTGGTTCTGTATCCGTCCTTAAAACTAGAGAATAAAAGCAGAACAAAACATGCAATTAAGTTTTATGACAGATTTTTTGATAACTGTTATACAATTTAGCGTAGTATTCTTGATGGCCTGCCCATTCTGTTGATCTGGCGTTGACGTAATCATTGTCTTCGACAGCTTGTATGGTTCGATATACAAAAAAAAAACATTTGAATTGTCAAAATACCGGGTTGCCAAACATACAACAAAAATCAGTCGGATGACATGGCACTCTCGGTACAGCGCGTTACACTTGAGACACATTGGTATTACCCAAGGGGTGAGACAGCTTTACTCTGAGTTGCTTTTTTTGCAGCAAGTAACTCACTGTACCTCAAAATTTAGTCGACGTTCATCGATGTTTCTGTCTGGTTGATCCTTGGCTTACTACATTTATCCCTTTCACATATTAGACGTAAGTCTTGTTTGTAAACAAAATAGAATTGTTCGGCTATTGAAACGATGTGAATTCCAGATTTTGTTCAGAAAATGGCTTGACTTCTTCTTCTTCTTCTTCTTCTTCTTCTTCGCATTTCAAGCTTATTGCATATCGCATATTAGCTTATTGCGTGCTCTCAATTTAGTGTTCTAGATGCACTTCCACAGTTATTAATAGAGAGCTTTCGATGCCTGTACCATTTTTGCATTAATATGATTGTGTGGCAAGTCCAATCATACTTCTATGCCCAGGGAAGTCGAGAAATTTTCCAACCCGAAAAATTCATAGCCGGGCCGGGAATCGAACCCAGCCACCTCCAGCATGGTCTTGCTTTGTAGCTGCGCCTTTACCGACTGAGCTAAGGGAGGCCCCTTAAAAATGGCTTGAACGATGCTGGAAAAGCGTCGAAAGGGGGCGCATTGGCTTGGATTTTCATCTGCTTCTCTGCGCCGAATGGCTGCTGTTATTGTTTTGGGAAGTGCTTTTTGTTCGTATTCCTCCGTTTCGAAACGTTGAATGTGAATTAACTGTAGGTAGGTGGACATGTGCGTTTTTTTTCTCGTAAAATTACCACAGGAATCGTTTTCAGATGCCCACCGAAGAGAATGTGAAATCGTTGTGGGAAATCACTGGCATGCATAGGAAATATCTTCCCTGTTGGATAAAAACCGATTAACATCCGATTCCCAATTCGAGCTCCGAAGGAAACGCTGCCAACCATTACCCCAGAATGTTCAGCCAGAGCATCAACACAGTCGACACTGCTGAAGTCGAAGAGGAGGAGGACGATGAAGACACAGCTTCCAATATTTCCGGTGAGTACGATCAACAATCAATACGAAACTAACGATTATAAATTGGCTCACTACTTGACTAACCTATTGGTCCCAAGCAAAACGATTAATGTACCCCATTCTAGTCGAAATTCTAGTACTACACTATGTGTGTTTTGATTCGCTATGAAAGTTTGACAGATAAAATGAGGGGCTCGTGGATTTTCCTATGTTTCGAGGAGTTCATCGATTAGCTTGGGACCAAAGATAGTACCAGAGCTGAGCCAAAAAGTTGAGCTTGTTTCTTCGGGACCTTCTGGTCTTAGAGTTACCTCTATGGTACGATCCTCATACGGACTTCAAACCCATCAACGATCTACCCGACGAAATCGAAGTGAAAACCGGTGAGGAAGACGAAGAACAAATATTCTGCGTTCGCTCCAAGCTACTGCAGATGGTTCAGAAAAAGTGGAAGGAAAGGGTTCTTGGCGATCTGAAGATTCTCAAGAGTAAATCCGATCCAACCAAGTACAGGATCATCGCTATAGACTTTGCTGACGAAAAACCGAAGGACGAAACATGCTCCGAATAGAATGAATAATAGTTTTAAAAAACAATTTTTTTGTTTTCCTTCTGGATGAAATATTTTCTTTAAAGAAGTTATGTTCAACTTCAACGGAGACTTCCTTCGACGGCCGCAGCAGAATCTCGATGGTGCATCGCAAAAAAAAAAATGGCAGGTTGTTGAGCGATGGGAACGGGCCCAAGTAACCAAAAGCACCACATTCAATGATTAAAATCACTTCCAAGTTCCATTAGGTTCAAATAAAGTTCCGACAGAACTTTAAAGTTCCATCACCAATTTAAAATTCATCAAGATGTTGTGTTTCGTATTCAAGTCAGTCAGCTGGCACTGAAAACTCCAACAGCAGGCGGGACAACAGCTCACTTTAATATATCTCAGATGACGTAGCGGTTCGTGCTGGGGCTCTCACGCAGAAGAATTGGGTTTAATTCTTCAAACAGCTCCAATACTACAACTAATGCTGATAAATCAATACACGTTCATACTTGCCTTTAGAAATAACTTTCGAAAAAGTGCGAACTAAATATAGAATTGGTGTAAAGGACAAAAACCTTTTTAAATTTATTTTCTAAAAGTTCCGTTCAAGTTCCGCCAGAAGTTGCTTAGAATGCTCTTCAATTATGGTACCGGAACTTTCAAGTTCTTATAACGACTTAAAAATGAGGCTGCTTAGAATTCTATAGACCCCCTTCAACCAAGCTGCTTAAGCCACAAATAGCCTTTTATCAGAACTTTTGGTTACTTGGGGGATCACTTTGACGAGTATCGGAGGACGGCAGGGTACGTATAATTTTCCGGATCTGGAGTATTTGGTCAGGTGGATCGAGATCTTCTACCACATCAAGCCAATTGTTTGTTGTTGTTTTGCTGGACAGCAGCTTTTCGGCTTCACATCTTCATATGTTGCTGGGATGTGAAAAGTGAGAATGCAAGTGACAGTGATCTTGCTCACTGAGCAATGTGAGTTACTCGAGGTACCTCAAAAGCAACTCTAAAATTGCTCATGATTAGGAGCTGTCTTACCCCTTGAGGTGCAGTCGATATTTCACTGTCGATATTGAATAGACACGACACCATTTTAGCATGAAAACATTTCAGGTACGTGGATGTAATGTCGGTCTACTGTACTCAAATTGGGTCTATAAATGGATGCAACTTCGTCCTATCGAACATGAACCTCGATGTACAAAGCTTCTGCATGTGAAATCGCGTTTCTTTTTCACTTCTTTTAATTCATACGTAAGCACATTGTTGATGTCACTTTTATTTCTCGCTCAAGAACTGATGTGGATGAAAGAGACAGTGTTTTTTGTTTGTTGTTTCAGATAACATAAATCACGATGCTTTTAGAATTAAAATGAAGCCAAATAGATCATCTCACGAACACACATATAACGAACTGTCATGTCAAGTATTAGCAAGCTGAACAATGCATTAGCTCCTAAGTAACATTGGTAGATTTTCTTTGTAGATTTCCTCTTTGCATGTATAGGCTTCTTCTTCTTCTTCTTCTTCTTCTTCTTCCTCCTTTTTGCATTTCAAGCTTATTGCATATCGCATATTAGCTTATTGCGTGCTCTCAACTTAGTGTTCTAGATGCACTTCCACAATTATCAATTGAGATCTTTCGATGCCTGTACCATTTTTGCATTGGTATAATTGTGTGGCAAGTCCAATCATACTTTTATGTTCAGGGAAGTCGAGACATTTTCCAACCCGAAAAATTCCTAGACCGGACCGGAAATTGAACCCAGCCACCTCCAGCATGGTCTTGATTTGAAGCTGCGCCTTTACCGACTGAGCTAAGGGAGGCCCCATGTATAGGCACTTCCAGCTATTTTCAACACATATGTAGTTCGATATAAGATGCTATTATCTAGCATCTAATACGGCAAATACGACTAGAAACGGGTTGGTGGCCAAGTTATTAACGAAAAAGAAAGTCGACGAGGAGAATCGATCACTGTTATTTAGGATCCAATGCATTGTTCAGCTTGATAGTTTTTGGAAGGGCTTGTACGGTAAATTAATTAAACTCATATTTGAATTGCGTTCACTCAAATTAGCAAAAACGTGATTTACTCATGGAATAAGTAATTTTTTTTTACACAAATATGAGTAAATCCCACTCATAGGGGAAATGGCTTTAACGTTGGTCTATGGATGTAAGATTGAGCTAATCCCTAAAAACCTGCTATTTATCAATTTTATCTAGACGAACGCGTCATTGGGACGGTACTAATGGATATTTTTGATCGCTATTGAAAATTTAGTTGATTGCTGAATTTATGTATGGGCCCAAATTAGGAGCATTCAGGCCTACATTACATCCATTTCCCCTATATGAGTAAATATCACTAAATGAATGACATATACTCCTATTTGATAAAAGTTTACGCATTCTACGAGTGACCTACGCTTTTGCGAGTTTGAGTGAACGGTACTCAAATATGAAGTAGTCTCATTTGCCGTGAAGTTTTTTGACGAGAGGATTGACTCCATGCTATTTATAAACAACTCAAATTTGATTAGGATCTACTCATATCCGTTAAAAATAGGACTAAATTGAAGAAGCAAAGTTTGAACTGACAGGATGACAAATGAACAACATCGGTCGAAGTCAGGTCGATGTTTTCTATTGGTTATCTTGTTAACCTAAACTTTGTTTACTCAATTAGTGGCACCCTACTTTTGACGAATATGAGTAGATCCTTCTCAAATTTGGGTTGTTTAGAAATAGTGTGTATACCGTGTTGACCCCAAGTAACACCATATTGAGTAAACTGATATACAACCAAAACTAGTCATACAAAGGTTGCTTGGGACCCCTTTAATGCAAAGATTACCATTTTGCCTACGGAAATTTTTCAGTGAAGTGAAAGGATAAAAAACGATCCGCTATGTTTCACGAAATACGACATTTGCTTATGGCATTTTCCTATTGGAGTGAACAGCTGCAGAATCATCGTCAACGCGAATGGTTTCAGCAATACCAAAACAAAGTTATCAAATAAAATTCGTATGCCATAATTAGAAACACGTCTCAAAATTATGTCCTTAAAATTCAGTCCACTAAAAGCGTGAAATCTTCTAAATCTGCAATAAGAATGAAAAGTGTGATGTTGATTTATTATGATAGCATGTTACACAAAGGTAAGTCTATTCAATTCATGCAATTATCAGATTTTTTGATGACCCCCGAAGCGTAGATTTTCGTTAGTGCAATAATACGGCAAGATCATGGTGCCTAGAAAATGAAAATTAAGATAATTTCACTAAACTTTTTATTTGAAAAAGAGAAATAAATATTCGACATTTGTCCCATAAATAGGCAATTGATTTACGAAATAGAATTTTGCAGATTTTTTTTTTTATATTAGTTTTTCATAATTTATGTGCACTATTGTTGAATGAATGAGGATACTCGAGACTCTTTAGCATGCTACCCAAAACCACACATCGTAGCATGCTGAAGGTACCTGGTTAGGTAAATTGTGACATGGCAGTAGATACCTGCTGATTTTTAGTACATATTGATTAGTATATAACTCGTAGATTAAAGATGGATTCTGCAGTGGCGTTGAGTACTTAGCACTGATGAAGTCTGCAAGTAGTAGACGAAATACGCGTATCTGTCAAAAGATAAGCAATTTTAACGGAATTTTAAGGAAATAAACCAACCCACTCAAAGCTCTTCATAAAGGGATTCTGTTAAGAGGTTCGACAAATTTAAAGGATTGAATGAATGAGTTATTTGCTTGATAGGGAGAAGTGAGGGGCTAGGCTGACATTACATCCCGTAACCCTACTAAACTGCCATCGCCGGGTTCCCAAAGCATGAAGCGCCGTGATAACCAAAAGGGAAAATGTTTAAATCATTATCGCAGTGAATCTATTCCTTACTTCTTGGTTAACCATAAACCTCAAAAAACACAAACACTAAATAATATCTATATACTCTTTTGATAGTCAGCTGTCGAGAGATTAAACAACATATGCTCTTGGTAGTATCGCCAGCTTGAGGCAAATCCTACAATCCAATTCTACAACTCCGTAGCACTTATCTCTTGTTACGGTAAAGATGGATATGGCCGGTAATATCGACAGTCATGTTTTTGGTATTCTTGTTTAGATTGGAATCCATGCTTACTCCCCAGCATTATTCCTGAAAGCAGACTGACTGCGAATTTAAAAAGAGACGTGAGATGCTAATTTAAAGTTTCATATTTCTTGAACTTAATTGTTTGAGATTCACGCATGTTTTTCTGCATCCATCGACTATTATGAAAGTTACCCCGTAACATTATACTGATGTTCAGTCACAAGACATAAAAATAGGGCAAATGATAATTTCCGTTAAACTAACTAAACATGACTAACGAATTGACTCTAGGATGCTCAGTACTTGTTTAAAAAATATATATTTTTGAAAAACATTGGTTGTTGTAAAACACATTTAGAACATACTTCAAAAACCTATCAAATTTACGGTATTTAAGGCCTCTTTTGGTCAATATATGGTTACGTAATTATTTTCATCAGCTTTTTTTGTAATTGAAAATAGTTGCTCCAGAGTTTCCAAATGCATGATAGCAATGGATTGTTTAATCAGTTTATTTGTATTTTGATCGCTTCTAGAAAAATGTGAGCTGTAGTAAAGGAATGATTAGCCATGTTTTCCAAATTTATAGTTGGATTTGCGACTTACAGAAACAAAAAAAAAAGTTTCTTATTGCCTCAAACGGGCTCATACATGTGGGGTTATATGAAACAAGTAATCTATTTGAGTATGGAAGATTTATTGTGGTAGATTATGTTCACAAACTACAAGAACACTTTTTGAGTGTTTGAGATCCTTCCATCACCCTATGAAAAAATTGTATAAATTGTACCGCGGAATTGTTTACATCCAGAAGATCTACGAAATGCGGAAAAATCATCGGGTTTCACATATTTCAAGAGACCTTTTGATTCTGAAGGTTAGTTTTCCGCTAAAATCCACCAAATCTTAACCAAACGGACGATGCCCACAAAGTGAGTAAAATTGTCCTAGATTTCCCCAAATGTGAGAAAATTCGAGTGAGGTTTTACTCAGTCTATTAGTATTCTCTGAGACAGAGTTTTTAATTGTTTAAAATTGATTTTCAGCCGTGGACTGGTTTATGGCTGCCTAGATTGAGAGAAATTTTCGTCGGTTTTCTTCATAGGGTAGAGAACTAGTTCGGCCTAATCACCCATTTTGGGCCTATCGAGCAGAAAACTTCAAATAAATCCATGATTTCAGAGTTAACAAGTCAATTATGCGTTTGGTACGATACTTTAGTTAATAAGTTTCTGAACGAAGTTAAGGGGGAAGTACAATTAGAATTTTTTTTTTCGAAAATTTTTTGTTGGCTTAATTTACTCTATATGTCTGGGAATGAGCCTTTAAAAGCATAAAGCCGTCCGGAACTTATTTAAAAAGTTATACGCAATTCAGTGAGTGCATGTCAAATGGCTGAACATGTCAAAGTTGAACTTTAAATGCTTCTACTGAAAAGTAGTGTTTTCAAAATCGCCGTGCAATGTACAGGTCAGAGTTTTCATTCAAATCGATTCCGGTTTTCTGTTTTATGTTCATAATTAAATTCTCCACAACATGAATAGAAAGATTTTTTAGATTTCTTTGTTATAACATGTTTTTTTTTTTATAAACAAATTTTTAATTTTTTTTTCAACTTCAATTTTTTTTTTGTGAAAAAAACATTATTTTTACATACGAATTAATTCATGTTGTGCGCTGTACCTTCAAATTTAATGTCCTGTTTTTTTTTCAGGCGTGATCATGGACGTAGGGACTGCACGGCGCGAAGTTCTGCTTTAAAAAATTGACTTCACATTATTTATAATAATTGGGCTAAATTGCAAAATTTAAAAAAAATGTCACTGATAATTAATCTTTATTAAATCCTTAATAACATACATAAAGAATCGCTAACATTCATTTATTTCCCTACTCGCAATCCCTCTCAAAGATAGGCCTCAATTTAGGCCTTCTAATTGTACTTCCCCCCTTAATGAGAACGCGTGATATGAAGGTTTGCACCCATTATTCCCAAAAACAAAAGAAGCGCTCCGCCCGAATCAATTTTTACCTTCATCCGATAGGCCAAAGCGAATTCATTGGCGTTTCAATGGAGTTTCAATGCGTTAGGCCGAGTTTAGAATCCGTAGGCCGAGTTTGGCGTCAAGAAGCAGTGCTAGGCTTTTGACAATATCTCAACGATTGGTTTCTCTTTATCAAATCTTACGGTACGTACGGAAAGGTAAATAAATTTGGAAGCCATCAGTAATAATAACATTCCGTTTGGTGCTAAACTGCGCTAGATTAAGAAAAACTAAGTGCGGGTTGTGCTTAATAGGCCGGAAATGGGGTAATTAACCCTATTTGAGAAGTTTGTGAGCAAATCCATTTTTTTGCAATATTGAGACGGTCGATTTGCGGAAATGAAAAACAAAATAATAATAATAATAAACTGAGCTAAAATCAAATTCATAGAATTGAAATTTTAAATCAGTTTGGTTCTCAGAAGAAGGTGTTGTCAGGCAATCAAACTCAGAATTATTTTCCTAAAGCTGAAACTCATGGACGAACAGGAACATTGCTTCATTATGGAAGAGAACGGTTTTGGTAACATAGTGCTGCATAATTATTGATTGAAAAACATGACTCGTCGATCACTAATGGTAGGAATACACCAAATCGGGCAATTCCGTGCGTCAATCGTGAAAAGTGTAAATTTTTTATTAGGCAAACTAATATGCACCACAAACACACATCACCATACTTGCGCGTTGGAAATGGAATTTTGGATGTTTACCTGGAAAAGAAAGAGAATAAATTATGATTAGAAATATTTTCGAAACATCATAGTAAGAATATTAAAAAAAAAAGATGCATTCTTTCATGATGAACACTCTAAGATTTTTTTTCCAGAAGTGCCTTGCATAAAAACAGTGTTTAAGCACTCTGCCACTTGCGGCAGGTTTGACAGAACGATAATTTCATCCAATTAAAAAATATACCCATGCACGGTTGCGTCCTAGATTAATCACAATTCAAGTAAAATGACGATAAGCTAAATATAAGATTAAATACAGGCATAGATAAATAAAAGCCCTCAGTTAAGTCAACCTCACATGAGCGAAAAAAAAATACGCAAATTGCATCGCATGAAAAGCCCAGAAGCCGAAACCTAAGGTTACCTGCAAACTGCCACCGTTCGTTGTTTGTCACACTCTGCTGAACCGCATCCACCAACCCGCCCAGCTTTCGGTTCCAATCCCATTCTCTATGATTCATGTGCAACTGTGCATGTGTACCCGCTGTTGTACAACGAAATAAGATAATGAGCGCACTGAAATGAATGAAGATGTTTATCGCGAAAGGCTCGCGGCAGATGGCGGCCTCTTTGAGAGATGCTTAGTTGGATGCGAACCAACAACATCGTCGCCGTCTACTTGCATGCATTGTGACATTTTGTGAGTCGAGAAGGAGGCATGTCAGCACCGTTATGTGTGAGCATAGTTATAAAGATACCCTGTTGATAAAACAAAGTCGATAAAGCCGAGATTGACGAACCAGCTAAATACGGGAATAGGTAGATGGACGCAGTTGATCACTCACGATAGTGCAAGCCAACTGCTCGATGGTCCAACGATTCCAGAATCGTCAATCCGATTTACGTAACAGTTACTCTATATGTGAAAAATGCAAACCACAATACGCCCACCTCCTCCATTCAAGCACCCGCCGCAGACCAGACTGACACAATATAGCGTTTTGTGGATTGTGCAACACGTTTCGGTTTTTGTTGAGATCTCACCTCTCCCGGTTTCACGCGTCCGTCGTCGGCTGGAAGGAAGCCTTAAAGCGTAGGACGATGACGACGGCGTGGCGGCGGTGGCACTCAGCATTCAGCGTGTTTATAGTATTTAGTGCGACCGTGCATTCACAACTCGGCTTTCGCTGCATTCATTTCGCGTAACGCCATCATAATGTTCCGTGTACTTTCCTGAAGAACGCCAAAGAAACGGTAATAGAAAGAAAATCTTTTCTCCGCGAGATGTGTGTAGTTAATATTTATTTTAACGCCTGAGCTGGTGCATTTTTTGCACTGCTATTAGTACCGCCGTTCTTAGCTGTATCTGTGGTTCTAAAACGAGTGAAGAAGGTGTGTGCAATGGTTTTAAATGCTTTTGGTGGCTTTTCATTTGGCCTCGTGTAGGTGCCATAAGAAGGAGGAGGTGTGACGTGTGATAGCACTGATTTTCAAACAGAAACAATATGACTGATTCTTGAAGATCATTAAACTTCCCCGAAAGTTTAGACTTCTCTGATGGTTTCGGTGCTTGTTATTGGAACTTCCCTAAGGATCACTGAGCTTAATTTATTTCCCCGAAGTAAATTGAACTGCCTTGAAGATCTTTTATCAATCCTGAAGCTCTCACAACTTTCCAGGAGTTTTCTATGCTTCCTTGGTGCTAAAGGAATTTTCTGTAAAATCTCCAAACTTCCCTGAAGTCCCTTGCATTTTCAAAAAGTTCTCGGATTTTCTCTTACGTTCCCTAATTTTTAAAGAAATACTCTAGACATCTCTATAATTCCCACAAAGTTGCTGAAATTCATAGAAATTCTCTGAAAACACCGTAAATTTATAAAAAATGTTGGAACGTTCCTGGAATTCTTTGTATATTCAATAATTCTTCACACCTTCCAGGGACTTTTTACAATTCATTAATGGAAGTGCTCTGAAGTTCTCCGATCATCTTGGAAATACTCAGAATATCCCTGATAATAATGAAACTGCTTGACATTCATT
Source organism: Ochlerotatus camptorhynchus (assembly GCF_037179485.1). Lineage (NCBI taxonomy): Eukaryota > Metazoa > Arthropoda > Insecta > Diptera > Culicidae > Ochlerotatus > Ochlerotatus camptorhynchus. The sequence continues at coordinate 7,075,143 of NW_027040849.1, forward strand.
AAATTTATCTATAGTTCTCTGGACATTCCCCGAAACATTGTTTCATGCAATTTTGGTTCAGTTACTGCAATTTTTTTGATGCTGATTAAACTGCTCTTAGATTATCTAATCTTCTAAAAAAATAGTTCATGTGATTCTCCCTTAGTTCTTGGTACTACTACCCTGAAATTAATGGAACTGTCAAAAACATGTTTTTAATTTCTTCGAACATCTAAAAGTTCCTAAAACATTATTCAAATTAGAGGCCGGCCCCGGCGTAGTGGTTACCGTTACCTGCTACCTCTCATGACAATGTCACGAATTCATTCCCGGAAAAGTCACGAATGACTAAAGAGTATACAATGCAGCCGTAGCAAAACGATATGGTGGATCTCAGAATTTCGTAAAAATCGGTAGTTTTGTCCTTATTGCAAAATATTAGACCCGTATTTTTTATGGAGTGTCCGTTTCCACGTTAGACTGGTTGAAAAAAAAAAATCGATTTTTTTGTTAAAAAATGCCTATTTGGAAAACTTTTAAGAATTACACCACTGTTTTTTAGCAGCTAATTGACGCAGCTCAATCTGCAAATTTAATATTCAAATTAGTGTTTTCCGATGTACAAATTTAAAATCTACTTACAAAAGATAGTTTCTTCTCTACACCTCTTGCTACGAGCGATTTGTGGTGATTTATCGATCTCAAAACGTTTCTTCACTAATCTGAGTTCAATCATGGATAATTAGATTTTCATATAAATTCCAATTTAGGTTTCGGATACTTACGGTACTAGTCTGGACTTTTATCCACAATTCTAGTCACTAAATTTAGGAAATTGTAGAATATTAGATTTAGTTTTTTGTACTAGTGCTTGCCAACCTAGATATAAGATGTTGTTTTCAGTTCATTATTTCTACTAGTTGCATGATCAAATTTACCGTATATCCAATTGAAAACACTTTGTGATACGATTAAATGCACTTTTAGATACCTTAAAAGTAGTTTTGATTATTTTTTCAACCGAAATATGAGCTAATTTTGCCAAACGCAATCCAGAATTTTTTTTTTCACACTAATGAACGACTTTGTTTTTGTATGCATTCCTCCAATTCAATTCTAATGTTTACCTGAAGGCGACGTAGCGTTCGCTAGACTGGTATTTGGCCCAAACCGTGTTCCCAATTTTCTTCACAATGCCTTTATCAAAAAATCATAACTTTTGAATCATTGGGCCGATTTCAAAAATCAAAAATTCAAATAAGTAGTATTGAGTGAAAACCCAAAACATGATAACTTCAAAAAATATAACTAAAAATGAAAAAAGCACCGCAGATTTTTTTTTATGTTGTGTAACAAAGCCTAGAATTTCAAGGAAAAATATAAAAACATATTGCGTTCTCTTTCTACAAACCATGACAAACAAAAATAAATACAATCAATGGCCAGGTTTCGAGCTAGGGAAGGGCGAAAAAAAAATTACTATGGAAAATTTGGCCGAATACCATTTTACCGAACGCCATTTCACCAAACACCATTTCACCGAAAGCCTTTGTGTTGCTGAGTCTAGGGAGGGGGCAGTTACTCTCCCCTTGCCCCCCTCTGGCTACGCCAATGGCATACGATATACGAATGAAAAATGGATAGCATGGACAGAGAGCATACTCTGTCATATTAGGGGTGTAATTCCACGAAAAAAGAAAAGATTACTTATATTAACGAGATGACTAACTAAGAAACAAAGTGAAAACAAGGAAAGGGATGGCCAAACCAGGAACAAAACAGCTATTACGATCGATGGGAATGTGTAAACTATTTAAAACATTTTATACATTTTCATTAATGAATTTGGTAGAAATAAAACCTAATTTCATTAATAATTAGTGAAATATGTACTGAATTTTGTTTGTTCTTTTATACAATTGAATATAAAAATCTGTTAGGGTGGCCAAAACTGGAACATCTAGATTTCTTTTAAGCAAGTCCAAATTTTAGGGCATCACTCTACAAAAAAATCGAAGGGGGTTGTTTTGAGAAATTCAACGTTCAGATGTAATTTAGATCAGATAAATCATTTTCATGTTACGACTTTTTGAAAAGAAAATATAATCCATTTTTTAAAGCCCTTTTCATAAGTCTGTCAAGCAGCAGAAAATATATTTAGATGAAAAATGCAACCATTGGTAGCAGCAAACATGTGAGCAATGTTTCATTAAAATCAGAAGGGGTAGAGACAAAATGGTGAGTTGACAACCTGGAAGGAGCGGAATACCTAGCCCTGGTCCTCACAAGTTCCTACTTCACGCCTCCTCGAGTCATATGATAACAAAAGACTACGAGCTGAAACATGGACCCTGCTGGGTGGCGTAGCCTGGGCAATGTTGCCAGTCCGGCAATAGCAAAGTGAAGAGGTGCGACGCGAACACTGGCTCGGTAACCATAGTACGGTGATAGAGGAAATGCTTCACCAAACCCGAGCATCTGTTCACCATGGAGGTGCGGCTCAAAACTGCGTCTGTTCTCCATGTTAGGAGCGGCTGATCACCGTCCTAGTGCCAGCGTGGGACTCTAAACAGAGCTGTGCACGATGGTCCCCCGGCGAGACAGGGGGTTGGGGCAGGCCCAACAAGCCGCTCTGGAAAAAAAAAAACAAAGTTGCAAATACCGAAGAAAGAAATACGGATCGGAACAATCGGCACAGACCTACGCGACAAAATAAGGACTACGATTGGAAACTCGGAACATGGAACTGCAAATCGCTCGGCTTCCCGGGTTGCGATAGATTAATCTATGACGAACTTCAACCACGCAACTTCGAAGTCGTAGCACTGCAGGAACTTTGCTGGACGGGACAAAAGGTATGGAAAAGCGGGCATGGAGCGGCTACTTTCTACCAGAGCTGTGGCACCACCAACGAGCTGGGAACCGGCTATGTATTGCTGGGTAAGATGCGCCAATGCGTCATTGGTTGGCAGCCGATCAACGCGAGGATGTGCAAGTTGAGGATTAAGGGCCGTTTCTTCAACTACAGCATCATCAACGTGCACTGCCCACACGAAGGGAGACCCGACGACGAGAAAGAAGCGTTCTATGCGCAGCTGGAGCAGGTGTATGACGGCTGTTCGCAACGGGACGTCAAAATCGTCATCGGCGACATGAACGCTCAGGTAGGACGGGAGGCAATGTATAGACCGGCAATCGGGCCAAACAGCCTGCATGCCGTATCGAACGACAACGGCCAACGATGCGTGAACTTTGCAGCTTCTCGGGGTACGGTAGTTCGAAGTACCTTTTCCCTTGTAAGAATATCCACAAAGCCACGTGACCAACACACAGAAAACCAAATCGATCGCGTTCTAATCGACGGGAAATTCTTCTCCGACATTATCAACGTCCGCAAGTACCGCAGTGCGAACATAGATTCGGACCACTACCTAGTTGCAGAATGCATGCACTCAAAACTCTCGACGGTGCATAACACCCGTCGGAGTCGAACGCCGCGACCCAACATTGAGCAACTATGGGACGCCGGAGTTGCCCAGGACTACGCGCAGCAGCTGGAAGTTGCACTACCCACGGAAGAGCAGCTTGGCGCAGCTTCTCTTGAAGATGGCTGGAGGGACATCCGTTCAGCCATAGGTAGTACTGCTGCAGCGGCACTAGGTACTGCAATCCCGGACCGAAGAAATGACTGGTTTGACGGCGAATGCAAACTGTTAGTAGAGGAGAAGAATGCAGCACGGGCGAGAATGCTACAAAACCGCACGAGATTGAATGTGGAGCTATACAGACAAGCGCGGAACAGACAAAACTCGGTTTTCGGAAGGAAGAAGCGTCAGCAGGAAGACCGAGATCGCGAGGCGATGGAAAATCTGTACTGCGTAAACGACACACGGAAGTTCTACGAGAAGCTAAATAGTTCGCGCAAAGGCTACGTGCCGCAAGCCAATATGTGCAAGGACTTGGACGGTAACCTTCTCACGAACGAGTGTGAGGTGATTGAGAGGTGGAAGCAGTACTATGACGAGCACCTCAACGGTGAAGCAGCAGAAAACGAAGGTGGCACGGCAACAGACCTTGGAGCACGCGCAGAAGACGACAGGCTACCGGCCCCTGATCTTCAAGAAGTTGAGGAGGAGATCGGTCGGCTGAAGAACAACAAAGCAACTGGTGTAGATCAACTACCAAGTGAGCTATTGAAATACGGTGGTGAAGACAAGTTGGATTGCTGCAACTACCGCGCGATCAAACTGCTGATTTCCGAATAAACTCTCGCGATTGGTCAAGGCGAAGATGGATCGAGTGATGTGCGTTGTTCAAGTATCGGGGACACTCTCGAGTCCCTTTGAATCTCGAAGGGGGTTACGTCAAAGTGATGGACTTTCGTGTCTGCTATTCAACATCGCGTTAGAAGGTGTGATCAGAAGAGCTGGGATAGACACGAGTTACACGATCTTCAGGAAGTCCATCCAGCTTCTTGGCTTCACCGATGACATTGACATCATGGCAGGGAACTTTGAGACGATGGCGGAAACGTACGTCAGACTGAAGGCTGAAGCCAGGCGGATTGAACTTTCCATCAACGCATCAAAGACAAAATACATGAAACGAAGAGGTTCTAGGGAAGCCTCCCACCCCGAGTTCAGATTTACGTTGACGAAATCGAGGTGGTTGATAAGTTCGTGTCTTTGGACTCACTGGTGACCGCCGAAAATGATACCAGCAGAGAAATTCAAAGACGCATTATGGCAGGGAATCGTGCCTATTTTGGACTCCGGAGGACGCTCCGGTTGAATAAAATTCGCCGCCGCACGAAGTTGACTGTCTACAAGACGCTGATTAGACCGGTGGTCCTCTACGGCCACGAGACCTGGACTATGCTGGCCCTTCATACAGCGATATTGTGAATTCAGATCGGTAGCTCAAATTGATCTTGCTATTAAGTGGAGCTGCATACAAGACAAGATCTTTGAAGGGATGGTGGATACCTTACATACATACAAATTTATTTTAATTGGAAATCGAAATTGGGCCCTCGTGGCTCTCGAGTGCTGAACTCGCCTCCCTGGCACTCCGTTTCCAATGACCATTTATCACCAATAGGCAACTGAATAACTTTGGTGATTAAAATAGAAGGATTATAGTAATACTAATAACAATGAAGAGTTCCTCAGTGTTCACTCGGCTGTCAACAGAAGCAGGCCACTATAAATGTGTGTCACGCGAACGTCTGTTTAATCGGTAGCAACCATTGTGTGGTCCTCCTTATTGTTCTTTCATCAGCAGTTCTTTCGGTCGATGCGTCGTCGACTTTGGAAAGCAACCGTTTCGTGATGAATGTGTGAGTGCTGACCACGTTTTGCGTCCATTGCTGCAATGGAAGCGCTCTGACCCCCGTTGGCGATACTGCCATTCAATGAAACCACTGGAAGTGGCTCCCGTTCTGACGGACGAGGCTTTTTGGATAGCCAAAGATAAAGTATTTATTGTGTTGTACCTTTTGACTATAGTTTTAAGATGTATTGCATTGAGTACAAGAATCTTCGACTCTGTAAAGATAATTTGATTGAGCCTTATCAAATAGATTAATAAACAACAAAAACTAAAAATAAATAGTTCCTACATAAACAAAGTCTAAACGACGTTTTAAATAACTTTGCTAACGTTACTTTGGCGTAGTGAATGAAGGAAAGAAAATAGTTAGAGGCCTTTACCTCCCGCAGCCGTTCGTCCGGAAGCGTCGCAGAATCTGGAAATATGCTCAACCACTGTCGGGATCAATGGTACAATAATATTGATAGTCGGTGATCCTGCAGCACTGTTGCACTACGTTCGTAAAACTTTTAAGCCTCTTTCTTTGAGGAAAAAGGATACCCGGAGCCACTGTTTTCGTTGTTAGATACGGTGCACTAATCACAACAAAACAACAACCGAAACGACGAGGAAAAACATTTTGCTCAATGAAGAAAAATAACAGTTTGTAACAATCTCAACCTGTAGCAAGCAATTTGCCGGACTACTTTGTCTGTCAAAGTGTATTGACGAACCAAAGCAACGCACGTCTCGTGTCGCATCATATTTTGTCTGTCTGACAATCGAGAAATGTTGCATGTCAGTTGCCACGTGATTTTGATGAAATAATACATAGATTTTCTTATATATCTACGTAAATTTGTTTAAAATTTGAGTTAGGCCCTACGGTTAAAAACTGAAACACTAGTGTCACAACTGGCACACTTACCCTATCTTTGGTATACATCTTATAAATCGTATTAATGAATGGCAGATTTTCTGATTTTTGAGATTATTCAATAATTAAAAAGATGTTTCGATAACTATCATCAATATTTTCAAAAGTATTCTAAAGACCCCTCTTTCACAAAGACGACTAACACTCGCTGATCCAAATTAAAGTGCAATTTCACACATGCTGAAATCTCCACGCCTCGATCCCTTTCCCCTTCCCGAAGAAAACGGAATTATGTAGGTATTCCACTCCCCCACTTTCATCCCTCCATGCCCTTATGCTTTCACGCGCTATCGAATGCATCACGCTTTCGTACATTTTCAAGGTCGTCTCGAGCTCAGCAGCCACACACTGCTCTTACGGCGGCGGTCGTTCAGCGTGTTTATATGCCACCTCCCCCAAGCCATCATCGCTGTTCCTACCACATGTTGTGGGTTCAACTGACTGAAGCAGCAGCAGTTGCTGCTCTTCGTTGAATTTGTGTTTGAGGACACTTTTGGAGGCTACATGGCCGATCAGACTAACTCAGAGATAGAGAGAGAGAGGGAGTCACATTTACTCAGTTGTACATTTCTAAAAATGTAGGTCGCTCAGTGCTGAGTAATCTACGTTTTTAGAAAATTTTTATCCAACAGAGTACAAGTGACTCTCTCTGTGAGTTAGTCTGATCGGTCGTGTAGGTTAGCGGAAAGGCACCCAAATTTTCCTTTGACGATTTTTTTTTCGGTCCTGTCTGGCTGCCATTTACTGAAATAAGGAGCTCGGCTGGAGTGGAAGGGTGGTATTTATATTGCTCGTTTTTGCGGGTGCCTTGCACCGTCTTCGTTCGTATCGTATATGGAGTAAACGGTGCTTACGAGTAACGTAGACATGTAACTTATGGCCCATGCATGACGATCCTTTCAAACTTAGTCAATCGATTATCATGCTCCGTTGTTGTCGTTTTTGATCACGAGGAAATCAGTTCCGAGGCAAACTGCTTCAAAAGTTTCCAATTGGATCCAATCTCTCTGCCCCCGGGGACGGTGAATGCATTCACCCTAGGAGATGTTGCACTATTTCAAGGCCACTTCCATCAACTGCCAAGCACACGTCGCTACTGATGCCAATTGCCTAACTACGAGACGTCCATACCATATAGTACAAGGTTGTTTTTCTCCTTCCCAGTCACAACGCGGCCGGTGCACCCTGTCTGACGACACAATTCTTAGCTGGGCGGCGCCAGCTGTTTCACAACTACCGGTCAACTTGGTGTTGCACCGTGAAAATTGGCCGCGAAATGAATTCTCCGCGCGTAAATGTATACTCCCAGCAGCAGCCGGTGCTGATTAAAAAGAGATAAATTGTATTCGCCGTCGTCGGTCGGATCGGGACCGGACGATTGGTTGTTGAAATAGGAAACCACGATCGCGGTAATCGAGGAATCTCCTCCAGGGGGTTTGTTGCGGATAATCCCCGCGTCACGTCGTCGTCGATCGGATCTGCTACATGGGAAAGGAGGGACTGGTTGGGTGTAATTTTTGTTTTCTGATCTACAATTACCCTTATCAAGCGCAGGATGGAAAGACATAATAATGGGAGCGCTTATAACCGAATCATGAGCTTGAGATGCGATCTTGTATGGTTGATAGCAACAAGCTCCCGAGGGATTACCAGACCAGACAAGAGAGGTTGTTATGATTTTCCGCGTTTGGCAAGCAAAGTCTTGCAATTGTGGTATAATCTTCGGCATGATCAGAGAAATCTGCTTTTTTGCTCGAGTCTCCTTGGCAGGGTCCCACATCGGTGACGTGGTGGTATTTATTGCATAAAGCCAAGTGCAATGCACTAGCACCAATTAGTATGAGCTACATCGTTTTTGTGTTCGTTCATTTCGTTCTTTACCGCATCGAGGTACTTAATTCCCTTAGTCTTAGTCTTATCATAATATACTTTTTTTCCGGACCATATCGTCGGAACCAGTGAAGCTGCAAATAATTCTAAAGAAGTTGACAAAATGGCCAAACATAGGATCCTCCGTCACCCTATCATGAATCAGCCAGACAATGCAACTCATCCAACCATCCCCTGTTCTGACGGTTTCCCGAATTTGACGGACACTTTCAAGTTCAATTGATCTCGCACGTCCGATCGGGCAGACGGCACAATTGCCCGACTGCGTGGGTGCCATCCGAAAAAAAATTCAATAAACCTGTCTGACTGACGGTGATTCCGTCGTCTGCAAAAGCAGCAAAAAAAAAAGCCGTGAATCAGACAAGCCCAAAAGCACACTACAATTCGCGAGAGTGGAATGAAAAAATCGCGCCAAAACAATCATCACCGTCATCATCAATTCCGCTGTATGTATGCTAACGGCCGCGGAGAACAGCGAGCAGTTCACATATGTGTGTGCTCGGAATGGACCGTCCTAGTAAAGTACACAATTCTGCGTGTGATTTTGTCGCGCGGCGTTGCTTTGAGAGATGGGAGAGGAATGCGAGGGATCGAAGTCAAGCCAAGTTGTTTAGTGGCGATGAAATAAAAATTTAAATATTCACGCTCTCTCGTATCACGGCCTTAGCAGACGACCAACAGCGTGACGTGGGGTGCAGAGTGCGGAATAACAGCTGTAGGAAGCCACCACCGTGACTGGCGGCGCGGCGAGGGTATCGATACCGAATCGAAAGAAGCATGTTATTTATAATCCACCCTAAGAGATTCCAGCGGGCCAGACAGCAGTGTAAATATTTAAATTATTAGCCATTTTTTTGCAGCTAATATACATAATTTTTGGCTATTTTGATCGTTTTTTGTTGTTGGATTCGATCAGGCGGGGAGGTGCATTCTTGGCTGGAATTGGGAAGAACTGCCGCTGTTGTGATTACGACAGACTGATTGAGTGGCAGTGTTTGCGTCTTATGTTCAATGATGATTCCGTGGTCTTACAAAACGAAGTCTGAAGTGTTATGCAAAATTAATTCAGATCAAATCTCGATGAACATTTCAAATGGTACTATCTGCTTTTATCGATTTTCTCTTTTGATAAGCACTGCTATGCAAACAGATTTCACGCTAATTTTACCACATAGTTTGATAAAAGAGGTTCTTATCTAGCGTTTAGAATGTCAAATACAACAGGGAAAGGTTTTGCAGCTGAGTTTTTAACGAAGAGAACTAATCAATGCAGATAGGACCATTTGAAATGTTTATCTAGAAATGGAACTTTGTGATAACTTTTATTGGACATTGTAAGTTGTTCATGATCTAGGGCAAATCTAATAGCCTTGGAAGTTCTTTAAAATCCCGGTTTTTTTATCCTCTAAAGATTATAATAATCGGAGTTAGTTTTTCAAAATTTTCAAGTGACGATGTCGGACGGATTAGTCTTTAGTGACCAAATGAACACCAGACCGGGCTATCGAAAATATGGGTATTAGAGTGATGCAAAATTTGAAATTTTCGCTCCACAATACTTAAACGATACCAAATCGGATCCTGACTAACCTCTCAAAATTTGAACCCATCTGGTGAGAAACTGAGATGGCACAAACCATTTGAAGTTTGTATGGGAATTACTATGGTAAAACCAAGATTTTTGTTCATGTCTATCTAATAATTCACCATACCGGTCTGCTTCAAAAGCTTTCAACTGGATTTGTAGGAATTTTTTCCAGCTACAACTTTGCTCAGTACCACTTTTTGATTAAATGCAAGGATCAAAAGTTATCAATGGTTCAATGCGTTTTATGATCATGCTCAATCAACTGCTCAGCAGGCAACATTGGTGTTTCTGGGGCGTTGAATAGGACACAAAAATCATGGCTACTATGTCATACTGCAAAATACAGTGTTGCCTACAGAGCAGCTGCTTGATCATGTCATAATTTTACCAATCTCTTAAATAATTAATAACTTTTTCCTGTCTCGTTTTACATAGAAACGATCTTGAGCAAAGTTTTTTTTTTTATTAATTACTTTATTTGTACAGGCTCAATCGAATAAACTTTACAGAGCCGAGTTATCATTTTCGTTATACATTATTGATGTCTTATATTTAAAGTTAAAGGAGCTGGACCGGATACTCGCGGTTGTCTCGAGGTTAGTGGAGATTTACAATTTTTTGGATGGGAAAAGGGAGAAGGAGGTTTGAAATGTGGTTTACGATACAAACGTTTAATTAATCCTAAAACATGAACTTATTTCTATTCATCTTGAAAACAAACATAAAAAACCCACACGTACAAAATACAAACTAAACACAATGTTAATCAAACTTACAATCTAAGGTTAATATTCTTAAAGTAAACATATATGAGTTTCATAAACTCCAGATCACGTCTAGCCAAAATATCCCGAACTGGAACATTAGGTTGTCTACCTCGAACCCGAAGGGAATCGTACAGCTCAGATCTGACTCCACGATGTGTCGTGACTGGACCGAGGTTTCCAGCCTCGGCCACGGCAACACGAATTAGCGATGCAGCTCCCACGGGTGCGGCTGCTTCTATTGCTGCTGCTGCTGCTGCTGTTTCTGCTGCTGAGGTTTCTGTTGCTGCTGTTTCTGCTGCTGCTAGTGGTCCGTCACCTCCAAAATTCGTTACAAGAATGACTTCAACGAGCTTAGGTGCTTCATATTTATACCTGCTAACCTATCAAAATTCTCTAACCAATGAGATTCTGTTTACATACGAACTATCACGCTTCACGCTCACTTGATTCTACTCATTATTTATTCAACACTAACTCTATCTTCTACATTCTTCCCCTCTTCTACTCTCCTTAATTGAGGAAGGGGGGCATTATATCCACCCATTTGGTGGAATTTTATCCACCCTCTCGGGGGACTTTCATCTACCATCTCAGAGATATTTCATCCATGAGGTCATGGCAATTCCAACTATTTAAAAATTTCCTCCATCAAGTTATGGCAATTCCAACTATTTCTAAATTTCTTCAGACCAACCATCAGGTAATAGAAATTCTTATCTACCATCCGTTCCAGAATTACCAGGTCATAGTAATTCAATCTACCATCCATCAGGTCATGGTAATTCTTTCTACCATCCATCAGGTCATTGTAATTCGTTCTACCATCCATCAGGTCATGGTAATTCTATCTACCATTCATCAGGTCATGGTAATTCTTTCTACCATCCATCAGGTCATGGTAATTCTATCTACCATCCATCAGGTCATGGTAATTCTATCTACCATCCATCAGGTCATGGTAATTCTTTCTACCATCCATCAGGTCATGGTAATTCTTTCTACCATCCATCAGGTCATGGTAATTCTATCTACCATCCATCAGGTCATGGTAATTATTTCTACCATCCATCAGGTCATGGTTATTCTATCTACCATCCATCAGGTCATGGTAATTCTTTCTACCATCCATCGGTCATGGTAATTCCTTCTACCATCCATCAGGTCATGGTAATTCTATCTACCATCCATCAGGTCATAATAATTCTGCAAACGCTGTACTCTGTGTGGCTGCAATCAAATCTGCTGACTTGGAGCTGGAACCTTCACTTGTATGGAGTGAGGTATGGTGGCGTTTATCACACTCACGGAAGTTATGCGTCGAAGACGGGGGAGAGGTAGCTCATCGATTCTTCCGGTTCGCCTCCTAGCATCGTGCTATAAGGTACCAGGCGATAACCAGGGTAGTTGATCGATAGCTCGATGACGTCATTTCGTTGGCGTCTGCAATGGGAAATTCTCATAGCAGGCGTTGACGATGGGACGTTGTCGAGTTGTTGAATAGCAACTATCGTGGTAACTCACCGATTACCTGTCGATCTGCCAAATTTGGAAAGACGTCTGTGTCGTGACTGGACCGAGGTTTCCAGCCTCGGCCACGGCAACACGAATTAGCGATGCAGCTCCCACGGGTGCGGCTGCTTCTATTGCTGCTGCTGCTGCTGTTTCTGCTGCTGAGGTTTCTGTTGCTGCTGTTTCTGCTGCTGCTAGTGGTCCGTCACCTCCAAAATTCGTTACAAGAATGACTTCAACGAGCTTAGGTGCTTCATATTTATACCTGCTAACCTATCAAAATTCTCTAACCAATGAGATTCTGTTTACATACGAACTATCACGCTTCACGCTCACTTGATTCTACTCATTATTTATTCAACACTAACTCTATCTTCTACACGATGCTCAGCACATGACCAAATAATATGATCGGCGTCCTGGTAACCTTGTCCACATTCACAGAGATTGCTGTCCTCCAGCCCAACACGGAACAAATGAGCGTTTAACGAATAGTGATTGGACATGAGGCGAGACATCATACGAATGAAGACTCGACCCACATCCAACCCCTTGAACCAAGGACTCTTCGACACCTTAGGGATGATCGAATATAGCCATCGTCCCAAACTCCCTTCACTCCACTTATTCTGCCAGCTGACGAGTGACTGTTGACGGTAAATGAAGAAAAATTCATCGTAGGCGATTTGTCGATCGTAAATATCGCTTTCTATAGCGCCCACCTTAGCAAGTGAGTCCGCCATCTCATTTCCCGGAATCGAGCAATGAGATGGGACCCATGCAAAGGTGATGACAAAAGATCTTAAAGATAAAGCACTTAAAAGCTCTCGTATTTTCATGAGAAAATACGAGGAGTGCTTTACCGGCCTCATAGAGCGAATAGCCTCGACAGTACTGAGACTATCCGTAAAAATAAAATAATGATCTGGTGCAAGTGAGGTGATAGTTTCTAGCGTATGATATATTGCCGCCAGCTCAGCAACATATACTCTTCAGCAAAGTTGTAGCTGAGAAAAATTTTGTTTCGCAGCTCAAGACTAGGAGGCAATGAACAAAAATTTGAGATTTCCCATAATAATTTACATGTAAACTTCAAATAGCTTGTGCGAAGTCTGTTTCTAACCAAATGAGTTGTAACTTTGGGAGGCTAATCAGGACCCGATTTGAAACCATTTAAGCACTGTGGAGCGAAAAAGTCAAATTTTGCATCAGTCTAATGGGTATATCACTAGACTGATGCAAAATTTGAAATTGTCGCTCCACAGTGCTCGAACGGTTCCAAATTGGGTTCTGATTATCCTCCCAAAATTTGAACTTATTTAGTAAGAACCTGACTTGGCACAAACCATTTGAAGTTTATATGGAAATTACTATGGGGAAATCATAATTTCGGTTCATATCTATCTCAAAATTCACCAGTTTACTCTACTTTAGAAAATGATAATTGTGCTTGTTTAAAATTTTCTCAGCTACAAGTTTGTTGAAGACCACTTTTCGATCAAATGTAAGGAACACAAATTATTAATGATTCAAGTTACTGATGTCTTATGATTATGCGCAATCAACTGTTCAGCAGGCAACATTGGTGTTTATGGCGCGTAGAATGGAGTACAAAAATCATGGCTACTATGTCACACTGCAGAATACAGTGTTGCTCGCAATGCAGTTGCTTAAACTTGCCGTAAGATTATCAATCTCCTAAGCAATTATTAACTATTTAATTTGACGTTTGGCTGAAAAACGATTTTCTGCAAAGTTGTAGCTGATAAAAATTCTCATGAGAAAAGCAATAGAACATGTTAATAGTACAATATGGAAAAAGGCTAGAAGACAATGAACAAAAAGTTTTGTTTTCCCATAGTAATCGCCATATAAATTTCAAATGGTTTGTGCCAAGTCAGTTTCTTATCAAATGAGTTCAAACTTTCGGAGGCTAATCAGGACCCGATTTTAAACTGTTTGAACACTGTGGAACGAAAATTTCAAATTTTTTATCAGTCTAGTATATCACCCATATTCTTGTTTTCGTTCGAACCATATTTTCCATACAAAAAAAAAAAACTTTTTTTCTTAAACATTTTTGAGAATCAGTGTCAGTCAGTGTCAGTCCGCATCGTGCTCTCTTGCCGTGTTGATCTATTGGTTTTTTACTGAAGAAAGTGTTACTGCTATACACACACATATTTGACGTAAATCATAGAACGTAAACAAACATATCATGTAAAATTAAATGTTCTCAAACCGAAACATTACCTAGTCGACGAAGAGAACGTTTGACTGAATTGATTTTCACGTTTCTAAAAAGGCCCGCTTACATGTGTCGGCCTTAGGGAACCGCAATTTACATAACTTTTTAGTAGTGTGTACCTAAAGCTACAACAACACATCTTCATCTATTGTCCCGTCTGCAAACATTGATTTAATGGTGTTATCTAGTGTTTAAAATCGCCGAAACGATGTTGGTTCCTTGTTCATTAATCTATAAATACCTAGCAATCTTTGAACTTACGCTTGGCATCGTGTAACAACTGAAAATTGCTAAATTTGGAAGTCTTGGCTCTGCCATTGTATTTACTATGGATATACAGTGTGCATCATGTTCTGTAATCATCGACACAAAAGTGGAGCTGTACACAATTTGTGAAGGCAACTGTGCAAAAAGGTTTCATGCAACGTGCGTTGATGTTAGTGAGACAGTTCTCCAGACTAAGATTTTGTTTTCGTGTTCGGTAAATTTTATCAAAATCAGAACAGCTGAACGTTCGGTAAAACTTTGACCTTCATTTTAAAGGCTATTGAATTTGAAAATAATTTCAAAACATGAGCAAAATAGGGTGTTTCATTCTGGAAAAAGATTGATATTTTTTATAGGCCACCCCCTAGTTCAGTTCATAACAAAAAAACAAACATCTGTGCAAATAATTAGCTAAATTGGTCAACGTTAAGAGGTCGCGCCAACGATTTCAATTTTATTCGGGATTATCGTCAAATTAGTATGGGACAAAATGATGACCCACTAAAATCATTCTAACTTTTTTCTTAATAAACCGATTTGCATAAAATAATATATGTTATACTTAAAACTATAATAAACAACTTTGTTGAAGGCTGCATGTCGATTTGATGCTCCAAAAAACTGAAATTGCATTTTCGGAACTCAGATTGCAGATAAAACTTAATTTGAGCAGAATAGCAGGTATGCTGATAAGGCTCTCTGGATACAATAGTGCCATGGAGTTGAGAAGTGATACGGAGAAGTGGTTGATCGGTCAGCGCATTACCAGGTTCACCGGTGGAAAACATCCGAGTAACTGAGAAGTACTGCATCTCTAATGTGCAACCTTGCTTAAATGATCAAATCTTGTAATTTTAGTGGAGATTTACTTTTAAAGTAGCTGAAAAGCAATTGAATTGAATTGCATAAATTTTACCGAACGGTTCAACTGTTCAGATTTCGGTAAAAATTACCGAAGTCAGCGATAATTTCTAAGTGTGTGTGCGCCCTTTCGAAAAATATAATATGGATTTGTGATGATTGTATGCCACATTTCTGTGGAGTTAAATAAACGAATCAGGAACCATCTGTTGTCGTAGTGCACAATCCAATAGAAAATGTATTAAAAGAACTGAAAAATCAAGTAGCGGGAATAATTGGTGCAAATGATAAAAATCACAGGCTGTGTTAAAGTACCGTAAAACGGGGTATCGTTGATAATGCGGGTAGCTTTGATAGTAGAACATAATGATTAAATTTACTCTCTGAGCTTTTTAAAGTATAGCTTAGGGTATTTGCGTTGATATGGTATATAGCTTTTAATTTATGTGTTACATATTTTACATCCATATTAAAAAAAAAATCTTATATTTTGCCTGTTTGAAAAAGCACTTCGTCACTTTTGAAATTTATTTTCTTTATAGCCATCACAAATTCAATGTTGTAGTCTTTTTGGATGTGATGTTTTCTGATTATATACTCATTTAAAGTTTCATATTCCAAGAACTAAATTATTTGAGTCTCACGCATTTTCTTCTACATTCATCGAGCATTATCAAAGTAACCCCAAAACAAAATACTGATGTTCGGTCACAAGACAAAAAATAGTGTAAATGCTTTAATTTCCGTAAAACATATTACTAACGAATTGACTCTAGGATCATCAGTACTTGTTTTAATGAAATAAAATTTGAAAAACATAGATTTTCTGTAAAAAATATTTAGAATATCTTTCAAAAAACTTTCAATGTTACCCCGTTTTACGGTGCCTGTTTCAATACGTCAACATTCGACTCCCGTTACTTCGTCAAATACACTTGATAGTAGTAATATTCGTTCGAATATTACTGAATCGTTCTCATTGCTTCTAACGAACATTGACAGTTGTGTGACGGACAAAGAGATTACTCGAATGGTGTCTGATTCGCTTTACGCCTAAAAACCTGAATTACATCGCTTTCAAGGTTCTACTTAGCAACAAATGGAAACAACCAGCCATGACCACTACGACTTGGCCTAAAGGTGTGAGATTTAGAGAGTTTATCAATCGACAAGATGATGCATGGAAGCCTACTGTTTGGATGCAACATACCGTTTAAAAGTTGTATTAAAGCAACATTTGCATTGCTGTTGGTATTGAGCTAGGATTTGAAATGTATATTGTGCAATTTTCAGCACTTTTCAGTGCTCAATATTACCTGTAAAATGTCTACCATACTTGAATCTTTGTCCTGTGCGACCTTGTTTCGACCCTACCCGAAGTAATCATGCTTGGCCATCGATTTGGAACATTCCTCTTCGATCCTTCGGATTCTTATAGTTAACTGTTTGGAAGTCGTTTTGGAGAAACTTTGTTCTGCCGCCATGGTGCCTAAGCGCAAAAGAAAAGGGCAAACGCTTGACCCTTCTTCTGATAAAATTCAATTGAGCAATCAATTTGATATGCTTACGGATGATGAGAATGATCCTTCAACCAGGCTAAATTCCATTAAACATTCTCGGCTAAATGCCGAAAAGGAAAAGGTTCCACCTATTGTGATAATCTCTTCCGATTCCCATACTCTTCGCACGGAACTTTTGAACTTCGTTCAATTAAAGTTATCACTTTAAATGGGCCGTTGAGGTGGATGCCGTGTATTGGCTGAAATCTTTGACGGATTCAAACGTCTTCTCAAGTATCTTACTGAGAAGCAACACATATTTTTTTTACTTACGACCCCAAAACTGTCTCTGTTGTGTTCAGTGGTGAATACCTGGATCAGATCAAAGATGAATTGACAAAATACTTGGAGTTGAGCCACTTAAAGTAATCAAAATGAAAATGAAGTCCCGTCCTGGCAATTCACGCAACGGGATCTCCATAGCAAAAGCTAGTCTTATGCTCGACGTCCGAGTGAAGTGGGAACACTCCAGGAAGACTGATGAAAATTTCTAAAACCATACCCAGTGCCGTAGGTGCCAGGGATGGGATCACTTAATAAAAAAATTGCTACATGCCAGCTAAACGCATGAATTGCGGTGATTCCTCTCACACCCCTGTGAAAGAAGATCCTAAAAAAATTAAATTTTAAAATGGCGCTGAAAACCACAAATCTAATGTTTATGAATGTAATCGATTGTAAATCGATCCTACAATCTCGTTCTAAGCGACAGGTAGGAAACGCTCCACGTTCCCGTCCAGGTTCAAATTCCTCTGCTGTTAACAACGGTTAGCGAGGAACAAATTCTACATTCGTACCCATAGGTACAAACATCACGCCTACTCCAAATTCTTCCTCTATACCTGCTTCCCTCGCTGCTAACAATGATTCAACGAGTATTTTTTTTAAATTTGTTTTCCGTACCAATACTACCGACGGCAAAGAGGCAACTCTCACACCTGGACCCTACCTATTGACCCATCAACTCATGGACCGGGGACCAGAAGGAAACCATGATTAGAGATTTTATGCCTCAGAAAATCCCGGCGGCGCCGCGATGAGAGGCAATGACGCTTACCACTACACCACCGGTGCTGCTAATGTTCAACGAGTAAATGGAGCTACACACTTAGAAAAATTTATGTAAATGTAGGTGCTATGAGACTGACATATACGAGCGTCAATTTTGACATAAAATTAACTCATAATAGACGTGAAATTCAGCTCAATCAAACGTACTTTCGAACTTTTCAGTCTCGGAGCACTTAATTTTACATGACATGTTTGTTTACGTCGTACCCTTTATGTCAAAGATGGATTCCGTCACGTGTAAGATTAGGTATTTCTAAGTGTGTACCTATGCTGCCATTGTAGCTTTTAGAAATCCAAATTCTAGCCAACATTATTCTAATGGAACTTTTGATAGTTTTGACTTAGAAAGCATTACTGATCCTAAAGTAGAATTTTTACAGAAATCATTAACTGACATGATTACTGATATGCTTAAAACTAACTCCATGTTTGATGCTATTCAAACTGGAGTAAAATTTGCGAACAATATCGTCATGACTTTGAAGTTCAGTAATGGATTTTAAATCATTGAATATTTTGGATTGGATTGCTCGATCTCTTAAAGATAATGAAGACGAGCTATTTAACTTTTTGAGAGTTCATAAAGTGCATATAATCGTTATAAATTAATCGTTCCTTAAACCTGACCATTGGCGCTGTCATCATTGTTCATAGACGAATCAAACATAAAATTCTTTCTTCATTTGAAACCAAAGTTTTTGAAACTTTGTGAATTTCTGTTGAAACAAAATTTGGATAACTTACATTTATAGCTGCCTATTTGTCATTCCAATGCGTAGGCCATCAAAAGAATTTTCCCAAGGGTGACCTTCAGAAACTTACCCGTGATAGGTCTAAATTCTTCATTATTGATGATTATAGTGCAAAACACCACTCATGGAAGAATGTTCAAAGCAATTCCAATGGTAATATTCTGTTTGATGATTGTTCTACAGGTTATTACACTATTCAATATTCACATAACATGCGTTTCTTCAGCAAGAAATCCGTCAACTATTGATTTGGTCATAACTGATTCATGTCAAATTTGAAGCCAATTGGTTATTCATGCTGACTTCGGTTCTGATCACCTTCCAGTAACTTTTGAAATATCTCAAGAAATAATTTCTAATCTCAACAGCTCTACTTTCAATTACCAATTATAATAGACGACAGTCTTCAACTCTTGATTCGTCTTAAAAATGTCCGTAGGAGACATTATCAAAGAACACGCGATCCTGCCATGAAAGTTATCTGGCGGGATTTTCAAAAACAAATTAAAAGCGATTATCTGCCCTGAGGAACAAAACTTTTGAAAATAATGTTTCTAAATTAGACCCGAGTTCCAAATCCTTTTGAAAACTCACAAAAATGTTGGAAAATTCTCAAAAGCCTATTCCAGCGCTTAAAGAAGGTGGTAAAATGTTGATCCCAAATTTGGAAAAAGCTCAGAAACTTGCTATGCAATTCGAGAGATCCCATAATTTCAGTTGGGTTCTTACTAGTCCTATTGAGAATCAGGTTGCTCAGGATAATCTGAATATTTTCTCTCTGAAAAATATTTTTGATGATTCCTGCGGGACTGATTTGGACAAAGTAAGGTCTATAACTAAAAAGTTTCATAATATGAAAGCTCCAGGTGGTATTTTCTATATCCTTATCAAAAAACTCCCGGAAAGTACCTTGTCTTTCTTGGTAAAATTATTTGACAGATGATTTCATTTGGCATACTTTCCTGATAAATGGAACAATGCAAAAGTTGTTCCAATTTTGAAACCTGAAGCTTCCAACTACCGTCCAATAAGTTTGCTTTCTTCAATAAGTAAACTTTTTGAAAAGATAATTTTAAATAGAATGATGCTTCACATCAATACCAACTCAATATTTGCAGATGAGCAGTTTGGATTTCGCCATGGGCATTCAACTACTCATCAACTCTTAAGAGTTACCAATTTAATTCGTTCAAACAAATCTGAAGGCCACTCAACTGGAGTTGCTCTTCTAGACATAGAAAAAGCATTCGACACTGTTTGGCATGAAGGTTCGATGGCTAAATGGAAAAAGTTTAATTTTCCACTTTATATTATAAAAATTAGTTCAAAATTATTTAACTGACAGAACACTGCCGGTAAATTATCAAAATTCCAAATCTGATCGACTACCTGTTAGAGCAGTAGTTCCTCAGGGTAGCATTCTTGGGCCTATATAGTATAACATTTTCACTTCGGACCTCCCTGATTTGCCTCAGGGTTCCCACAAATCTTTGTTCGCTGAAGACACAGGCATTTCCGCTAAAGGAAGAAGTCTTCGTGTTGTTTGCAGCAGACTGCAGAAAAGTTTAGATATTTTCTCTTCTTATTTACAAAAATGGAAGATTTCCCCCAACGCTTCCAAAACTCAACTTATAATATTTCCACATAAGCCTAGAGCTTCCTTTTTGAAACCTAGTAGTAGTCACATAGTCACTATGAACGGAGTTCCAATTTCCTGGTCAAACCAAGTGAAATATCTTGGATTAATACTTGACCGAAAAATAATTTTTAAAGATCACATTGATGTATGATGATGTAACAAATATATAAAATGTTTGTATCCTCTTATAAACAGGAAATCCAAACTTTGCCTGACGAATAAACTTCTAATATTTAAACAAGTTTTTAGACTGACAATGCTTTACGCTGTGCCAATATGGTCTTGTTGTTGCACTACCAGGAAAAAAGCACTTCAAAGGATTCAGAACAAAGTTTTGAAAATGATTTTGAAGTTGCCTCCCTGGTACAGTACTACCGAGGTACATTCAATTTTGAATGTTGAGACTTTAGAACAAATGTCCAACAAAATAATTAATAATTTCAGGCAAAAATCGTTGCAATCCTCAATTGGAATGATGAATTCCCTTTATTCTTAGATAAGATTTAGTTTTAGTTTTTAGTTTTAAGATGAAAATTGTTCTACTGACATACAGGTGTATAAAATCTGCTTAAAATACTGAATTTCCAAGGCAGAAACAATGTAAATACACTTAGATATATATCATAACAATTAAGGCTGGTAAGTTAGTATTGTAGCTGGAGCACCTAGATTAAAATGAAATGTAATTTATTTAGAATTTAGAACTAATAAAGAGTTAAAAAAAAGTATAAGGGGATTGTAGTGGGGATTTGATATAACTTCGTTGCATATTGGTAGTGTGCCCTTGTACTTGTACTGAATAGGATAATGTGGGGTCAAGTCCCACAAGTTGCCGAATCTTTTTTCGCAGAATTTTTCCCATGTTGCACTTCCATATCGTTGTTCATCATGTGTGGGCTACTTGAGTATCCTTTCCCAAAAACCAATTGTTCAGCGAAAACTTGATTGAAGTTATCAGATCGATTGAAGGAAGGTAGAAAACTATTCGCTTATCAGGTAATCCAATAATTGATAAAATCAGACATTGGTAGCCATTGAAGCAAATAAAATATTAATCTTTGCCAATGCTACCATCCAAAAAAAAACTCCCAGGCAATCATCCTCGCGGCCGGTGGCGTTGCAACCATTTGTCTAAATTTGGCCACACACTCGTTGTCGAAGGCCGTTCAATGCTTACCTACATATATGCAAGTCTGGAAGAACGTGAACCAACCAACCGCCGACTCAGCCATATTACGCAATCATAGTATTACATTATCCGTGTCCACTGCCGCGCCTTTTCGCCCGAGATTCTTTCTCGTTTAGCTTCAGTTTTTTTTTCGGAAAGTATTTAGGTCTGTCTCGTCGTCGGCGGAACGGCGCTGTCTTTCCCCAACGCTTTCGTTTCCAACCCCCGGGGGAAGAGTGTGCACCGGCCTTCATGATATCTGATTTTATGGGATTTGACCGACCAACGCAGGGGCAAAAAAAAAGTCTGAAAGCGTAAAGCAAGAAATAAAGGCAAAACATACGCGCCCAGCCGCGTGATTCTGCCTCACCGAAAGCCGGTGACTGGAAAGGTGGTGGAAAGTGCGGGCGGCGGGTGGAAGAAAATTAGAATGAATTTGTTGCTGGAAGCTCTACGACACGCCGTAAAAGCCGCACGTCCGAGCGCCACTTATTTCGGATGTGTTCTTTTTCGTCTCCCATATGGCTCGAGGACTTGGTCCATGTACTTGACGGAGAACGGAGGGAACGTGGGCTTGCCCCGGAACGGGTCAGACGGTACTTTTTAAATATTTAACGAGCAGGAGAGACGACGACGGCGAGATTAGAAGCGCAACAGAGTAGTGTTACTCTTTTCCAGAGCGACGACGTTGTCGTCCGTTGGTCGTCATTACTGCGGGCGGGTCAGAGATTGGTGTTTCCCAGATTCATACCGCAAAGGAAAGCCGAATCTGCTGCTACTGCAGGGCAGTTTAGCACGTATAAGCACATTTGCATGCATAATTTGTGTAAGTGGGGCTATTTTTGGGAACGAGGACAATAATCTGGCTGCAACTTCTCGGTTTGCCTCGTGCGAAAGTACACCTTAATGGTGACGCTTTATTTTTTGCGTGCTAATAGCATCAGACTATTATTGGGTATTTTGCGGAGGTAAGAACATTAAGATGAGATGAGATGAGCTGAGAATCCATTTGCTGTGGATTAAAAGACTAGATTGGTTTTACACGCAAAGGGCCATGTACACATTTTCTTTTCGGGATGTCAAGTGAAAATTTAATAATATTTTAAAACGGTCATCAGTGGCTAATGTGGGCCTTTTTAAGATCCCATAATTATTTGATTTTCAGCTATATAAGAGTGATTTGCCGTAGACAGTTGTAATAACAGTAGTGTGTTGGTATATTTACAGCCATTCGGGTATCGCTTTTTGGGACAGATACTTAGTACCTTCCCAAGTAGCACCTGTAACATGAAATACATGCAGATACATATCAAGTCAACATGAAGCTATGTCATGACCTTCTAAGTAACAGGACGCATTAATGTCACACAATAGTCATTGGTAACTTCAGTTAGATTGTCACAATGTTGAGATAAAATGTGACTTATCTGGTGTCAATGATGACACAGTGTTACCCTTTTGAGTCGATCTAATGTTACCAATTGGTTGTACTGTGACTGAGTTGCCACACAACAGTGACCGAAAAGTTACAAATATCTTGACCTGTCAAATTTGTGCGAAAAGTTGTTACGCTGAAACTTTGTTTTTATGACGAATATGTAACTTGGCAACTATTGTATGCCACATTACAGTTACATTTTCGTTTCAGCGTGACCCTAATAGTCGCATGTCTCCAGATGGTAACACAAATGCAATCTCTGTGATCTGGAATAATGAAAGCTACACTGCAGCTCTAAAATGTTTCAAATGAAAGCCTCCTTAATAAAGATAAATCAATCAATCATTGTTTCACCAATCACATTCTAATTGTTTGTTCATTTTTTATCCCTATGGTAAAATATTTAATTAAAAGTGATGCTATTGTGAATGCTGAGCCATAAGGACACATTAATAGAAACGAGTTTTTATTATAAACTTTTTGTTAGAAACGTTACTCTACAACGCTCTGATGAGACAACGAAACCCTACCCCAAGCTACTCCCATGATCCTATCCTTCGAAAATGTACCCTTCTAACCTCGAGTAAGCCGCGAGTAATCGGTCCAACTCCTACTAGACATAGAATTAAGTGGATTTTGTTACACACAGTGAACAATGAATTATCGGCTCCGTAAAGCTAACGCGATGGAGCCTTCCAAATAAACGAACTAGATAAAAAAAAACGTTACTCTCAAATCGACTGCACACGGAAATTTTTTTTTTCTTAAAATCATATAAGGCCAGAAATAAGATAATAATTCAATTGAAATATATGATGGCGCATTTATTTTATGAATATAAAATTTCCAACTTCACCGTAAATATGAAACTGCATATTTTTTTTCTAATATGTGTTTTCGTTACAAATATCTCTTATGATTAGTTATTATAATTTTATCAACGCCTCAAAAGGTTTTTGTCATAAAGGTACTCTGCAAAACAATAATCATCGAAATTAAACTAAATTTAATCAACGTTACAAGTAAGCTTATCAATGATTGTATGTAATCGAATATTGTTGTTTCGTCACTACTGTGTAACTAGTTTTGTAACGTTGAATTGGTCACATATCAACTCACATCTTGCGCTTTTCTGGTTGCATTGCTGTTGCCTTCATGGTTGCTGTAATGATTTTAAGACACATAATTTGGTCACAAAATAGTGGCAGTAACATTTATGTGACAACAAGTGCTACTTGGGTTACTTGTCTAGTTGTATCTTAGTACCCTGGAAATGATGCAGATCGATCATGTCTGCCTTCTCAAATTGTTGATTTAGTCGATTTTAAATGTCCTCATACATCCGCAGATCAACCGGAACCACGAGCAAACCATCTACAATGGTCTATTTTCACGCCAACCCAACAACTGGTTGGAAGCACCCTCTCATATTAGAATGAAACTTTGTGGATGTACATATGTTGTCTACTTAAGCAATGTACGCGGAGATTTGAAGTATGTCTTCAAATCTACAGAAAAAAGTGTCTCAAATACTGTCTGTGGCTGTGGAATAGTTCTAGCGACGTTTCATAACTACTTAAAGCCCCACGTTGCCGAAAGCATTTCCATTCGATGGTGACACGCAGACAGTATTTGAGCAAAATCAAGCGCACTCTTTGTAAAGTAAGTCTCGCAACTTGCGAGATTTAGACCACTGAATACGCTTCCTGTCTCAAACGAGTAGCTTAAGCGCCACCTCCGAAGAGGACCACTCGTCACGGTTTGATTTGCCCGGCAAGAAACCCAACCTCAGGGCGGGTTTATGTGTAGAAGAGACCGAAAATTAGTTTGCTAGCTCTCCCTAATCGTGTGTGCGGTTTACTGATCTGGTTTTAGCGATTGCTAGCCTATCCTTTCACTTGTCTTCGAGCTCATGTGTTTGTGCGTGTGGAGATTTTCATGCATTTTGTTTACTCACGGTACCATCGATGTCGTCGCTGCTTTATCCGTATCGGCACAGCAGCATCCTTTTGTCGGAGTGAAGTCAGCAAAGAAGCACTCTTTTGATCAGTGTTGGTGTTGCGCATTGCACCCCGGACTGGTATGGTGCGGAAATTCCCAATCGAATCCTCGAATTGGTACAGATACTAGCGGAGATTGCCGGTGGCACAGATGTCGACGAGGGGATCGTCGGTTATGCACGGAAGCACGTTAGTTCACGTGGTGGATGCTGGCGGATTTGGCCAATGCTCTGTCGGAGAATAGGTTAACGGTGTCTCCCTTCCGGATTCTTCCCAAACCGGGAACCTTGACGCTAAACCGTGGGGTCTAGAGATCGCGAAATTTTATCATGGGTGCGGTGTGCCGAGTAAAGCCATCCCAAGTAACATTGCCAGTTTTATCGTGATTTTAAAGCACTCTACAAGTCTAAATCATGGTCTACAGAAACCCTCATAAAACCATAATTCTTACGTGGGATGTATCGCTAGAAGCGATGCGGTGCAATCTCCAATCTGCACAAAACGATCCTGCACAAAAAGCTGTCGAACGGCGACACATTTAAGTAAAATCTCCACACAAAAAACATTATTCACCTTTACCTTTCTATACACTTTGCACACACAACAAGTTGACCGCACGTAACTTCTAACCTAATGTTTTAACTCTACAGGCTAACGGAAAGGAACGAGAAATGTAACATTAAATTTAGTCTTTTTAAGACTTCTCACATTTTAAACATCACATACCACGAAAAACACACCGCGACACTAGGTACACTTAAGTATCAACTACTCGCACTCTCGCCTCTTCCACGGTTCAAGTCAAAGTGAACGAGTAGAAGTTTCAGAAACCCTCAGATAGGTGTTGATTGAACAGTCATCGTGGCCGGAAGTACGTCAAATTACCGAAGTAATTCAGCGACCTTTCAAACGACAATTCTCATCATCTTTCTCTTAAAATCATTCAATGCTATATCTCTTTCCTTATCATGCAATTTCAATATACTGTCTTGCTCAAATCTAGTTTCGGTTACTCTTTTATAAGAGAGCACGGTTCGGATTCGTACCCCGCACTTTAACGAACAGGTAGCGTATTCGGGTCAAATAGAATTAATTGGCTGAACGTATTGGGAACTCATTGCTTGTTGTATGACAAGTGTAACTCTACATGAGAGGATATTCCTTGGCGGGGAACACATTTACTATTTAATTGTAAAAAACGAAACTTCATGCAATTTGATTAAATGAGTAAATTGCATGCATATGAATTCTGTATAAATAAATAACTAACAAAATAAATAATTAAATAAATGAAAAGCGTACTTGTTATAACTTTTTGCCAGTAGATTTGAAGACATACTTCAAATCTCCGCGTACATCGTACGGGTTAGGCAAAGACTGGCCCTTCGCTCATTTTCAACTTCTATTAAATTTTCATACTGCCGTACTCTAACGGAACTATCTACCTACCCTCTTCTAAGACCATTCTCTAGCTAATAAATTATCACACTAAAGCTTCATAGTAGGTAGCATTTCAAACCAACTCTGAAAATCGCAAACTTCGCGTTTGAAGTTACATAAAAACACTTTGAATAAAAAAACCATTTTTTTTTTATTTTGAATGAGAGCGTCCCCTATGGTTTGTACAGGAATATTTGGATCAAAGCTATATTCCATAAATGTGCGATATTGCTCACAATCAACTCTATGGTAGTTGAAAGTAGAGCTGGTGAGATTAAACATTATTGGGTTATCCTAAAAGTAATGTCAGAGTAGATGAGATTTGTTTTTGGAGTTGTAAAGAACTTGCCTACTTTAGCAACTTTGCATGCTTGATTTATCTCATTAATTATATGAATTACACAATTTTGCTTAATGAGTGCATTGAAGAAAATTGCAGAAAATATGATAATTACATTTACAATTTCATATCTACAATGAAAAACAAAATTAAAATAATAACTGATCTCAAATACCTACTCCACCTTTGCAAATTATGTAAAAAGAAACCTCTGCTAGCAGTATCGGCAATCATCACCGAAATCATGCAACAGCTTCTCCGCAGATAACTTCGTCAATACTGGAGGGCTTCGTGGTCGTGCGGTTACCGTGCGGCGTCACCCGTCGTTTATGCGTATTGTGTGTGCCACGAAGTTGAGGGTTCGTTTCCCGCTCCAACCAGTGGAACTTTTCGTAAAAATGAAATTTCCCTACTGGTCCAGTGGGTGTTGTGTGTTGTCCTTTGCCTTTGCCACTTCAGTCTGTGCAACCTCTGGTTGTGTGAAGCCGGTATCAAGTGTCTATTTTTTAAAACTTTCTGCAACCTTCACCGGCAGCACCAAAAATCTTCAACTATATCACGCAGAAACTCTCTCAACTCACTCAGCTGTAATTTCCCGCTACGTCCAACGCCAACATCGAAAAACTCCCTGGAATCGCGCAAAACCTGCACCGCTGAGAACGCAAAAAAAACTCCGTCGAAATTCTGTTCAACCTTCATTGGCAGCATAATCGAATCGAACTCATTTGCAATGCTAGAGCAAAACATTCTTTTGGCAATTCAAACCAATTAAATATTAATATTAATGTCACCAAAACAATCATTTGGCCATCTTGTTTATGCAAATTTGCTGTCACAATCCGTCGCAATACAACAAAGTCTGCCTTGATGAAGCGGGCAAACAAAATATATATGCCCGCCTACCAACTGTCAGGATGACCTGGGATTTGTCAAAAAAAGTAAATATTATTGTTATGTGCATCGACAAATTGAGTAGCTGTAGCTGTATGTGTATGCAACTTCGCTTGCCTAGTAAGAAGAACGACTATTGAGTTAAGCAGCTCAGGTAGCGTCTGTTCAAATAATCAGTACAGATTATGGAAAAAGGTTCAAAAGTACTAACATCGTAGGCAGGTCAAAAGCAGAATATGCAGCGAACATGCTACGCAGTGAGTTTATTTTTATTCTTTTTTCTTTTAATGTTAAGTTATTCGTTATTCGTCACCAGAAATGAAGCGTTCTTATATAAGTGGAGCTCAAATAAGAAAAGTAGAAGGGTCTGTGCCTAGGGGCACGAACGGAAGCTTGACGTAGGACCGCTAGTGGACGGAATAAATGTGAAGAGCATTTAGTTCTTTTAATTGATCAATTATCTATTATCTCAACTCTTTCCGTTTTTGAATTGTTGGCGTACCAAATTTGTAATAATTTTTTTCAAAGAAAAAGTTGATTAAAGCAGGGCTCTTTTATATCTTTTTAGGTTAAAGCAGAATGATGTGGTTTAGAACCAAGTGGTATAAAAGCTACAAAGACTCCTCCCATTATGAGTAGTTTGCTATCAAGTAGCAACACTGGCTCTTTTCCTTTTGCGTACATGGCGAATGAGACCGACCCAAATTTTAGTTCAGTTTACTCATAATCGAAAAAGTGCAGGAACTCAGCGATGAGTAAATATGTCTCATGTTTTCATGTGGAAAACCTAAAAAATCTGCCAGAAAATGAGGAAATTGACGAAAATTTTATTCAGTCTCGGAGTAGTACCAATAGACTGAGTGAATCCAATCTTTACTTTTCTGAAATTCGGGAATTTTTCCCTGGAAAATCCTGGAAAAACCTGGGAAAACATGAGGCAAATTTACTCATCGCTGAGTTCCTGCACTTTATGTGATTTATGAGTTTACTAAACTCAAATTTGGGCCGTTCTCATTCGCCGTGATATCACCTTGAAAGATATCGGCACCGGTGGTTAGCATGATTACCTCTCACCCCAGCAGGCGTGGGCATAATATCTCTGATCACGCCTTCCTTCAGGAAGTAAAGCCATTGGTCCCCGGTTGAGTTGATGAGTCGAATGGTAGGGTCCAGGTGTGGGAGCTGCCTCCCTGGCGTCGGTAGCATTGGTGCTCAGCACGGAAAACAAATCTCGCGTCACTTTTCAATAAGTTCTATCTACATTGATCGATTCTCTTCATCGACTCGTAAATAACTTGGCTTCAAAAATGTTTCCTGCCGTCTTCGTCGAATTAGAAGCTTGCTTGTTGCTTCTTCCATCGAAAATATCCGGCCGTGGCGATTCAAAGAGAAAGTTGATGAAGAGAATATATCAAAATCATTTGTTTCCCTGCTTGCCAAGTTTGATTACATGAGCATTTTGTGTGGTTGGTGGGGCGTGTGCACAGCAAAAAAATAATTTTGATATCACGTCAAAGTGGATGCACTACAATCATGTCGAAAATATGGTGTAATATTACTTGCTTAAAAGGACAAAATTATCATTAATACAATGCATGAACTGACATTACGCTGCTTTTACTGCATTTGTTTATTTATGTGGTCATAAAAATTACATGAAATTTTCGACATGATTGTAGTGCATCCACTTTGATGTGAAATCAAAATTATTTTTTTGCTGTGTGGTTCTGAATATGGACAAACAGGCAGATGAATTCTATTTCTACTCTTTACTGTAATAAGCTTGGTGGCCCTGAAAAGAGCCGTTTTGTTGCCAAAGTTGGTGATGATTTAACCTCCGAAACCAAACAAAGTGCGTCTCTGTCACTTCAAAATGTAGATGACAGCCATGGCCGCTTACGCTTGGCGTGTTGAGTGTAGGTGACAGCATCACGGATCTCATTTTTCAGGAACACCTTCAGCACATCTCGTAAATCAGACCGGAGATACGTCAGACACCGCCACGGCGAGCCAGACGACGAATGGTGGTTATCTCGAAGAATTTGCGTTTGGTTCTGAATATGGCGATAAGGTTGCAAAATATTACGCAATTCCATCCTCCCTATTCGCACGCGCTCGAGGATCGGAGGCGAATGCCACTTCGACTTGTTTCGTCTACTTACTACTCTCTGACGACTGTGCTGGGGAAGCAGCATATGCATGTAGGTAATTGGTGGATTTGTAAGTTAATTCGACGCTTTTGGACAATGCTGGACATTTACCAGTTTTTCAATAGTTTCTTGTTAAAAATCAACATTCGGAAGCATTGATATCGATACGTAGCCATATATATGATCGATTGGTGATAAAATTATTGAAATTGGACCAGGGGCAGCTGAGTTATTAACATTCAAAATCTTTCTTAATCTGTTACATGTTCCATTTTCTGTTTTCACAAAGTGTACCCCCATATAGAAATCAAAGACGTAGTCCTACGTCAAAAAAAAGCAGCGGATGAACGCTACAGACTGGATAAGCTACCGAAACTAACAGCATGGATCAATTCAGGAAATAATTCGTCTACCGCTGCCTCATCTGCAACACAAATAAACGATGATCCATCTACATCAAACGAACCC
This sequence comes from Ochlerotatus camptorhynchus, assembly GCF_037179485.1. NCBI lineage: Eukaryota > Metazoa > Arthropoda > Insecta > Diptera > Culicidae > Ochlerotatus > Ochlerotatus camptorhynchus. Next base: position 7,105,415 of record NW_027040849.1, read on the forward strand.
ACGACTGCGACTGCAGCCATCCTCCAGTTCTCAGATAATTCCCGGAACACCTTAAACATCTGAGACCATGCAAAATTATTCAACCGATTCTGGACTGGGGGGGGACCCATGATTATAAATCTATAGAATACTGGGTTAGAGCAGGACCAGCATCATATCAGAATCACGAATTTTCTTTTCTGGAAAATTTGAAATCAGCCTCAACATTAATGACGCAATGTGATAAAATTGCTCGATTTTATTATTAAGATCTTAGCGGTGAAGAATTAATCATGTTTTGTTGTTTTTGAGATCATCCACATCCAGAGGGCCAGTCACTTCGAATGTATGGGAATGGTAGGAAACCATTTGGAAATGCATGAAAATTTTCAGTTTTTATTCATTATCGTCTTTATGGGCAGTTTTAGGTGCACAAAAATTGCACGAGTACATTACTATGGTGATAAGGTAAACACTCGTTTATTTGTTTCCTTCTGTGAAAGCATGTTTAGTCACAAATCGTGGATTTTCTGATATTCTCCATACTGCAAAAATGATTTTCCTACCACTGAAGGGGCGACATCTCTCGGATCTTCAGTATAGCTACTACTCAAATCATATAATTAATTGTTTCGTGAATGTGAACAGCTAAAACATTTTGTTGAAAAGGATGATACCGGCATGCATTCGTTGTACAAAATAATCACTGTCAGTGGATTGAAATCGGTATTCCCAAACGTATAAATACTTCTCAGAATGTTTCTTTCGATGATGGTCACTAACTGCCAGGGCCCCCGAAGGGGCTTAAGACGGCCCTGTGACTAGGTAAGTGAGTCACCAACCATGAACATTATCTGACATCGTCATATCCGCATTAATTCCAGTAGCGACGCAAAAGTGCATTTCTAGCGCTGTGTCAAATTGCCACAACCCCAAGTAGGTAAGCAGTTCAAGCGCAGAAGAAAAAAAAAAATCAAAAATTGGCACAAGCTCAAGGTCTTTCAGCTGGCCGCTCCTCCGGTTGCCAATTTCCAATTATATAAACAAAGTTAATACCGACACGTTTTGCTCACTCACACTCCGCCGAATGGTGGATTTATTTTTGCACTGCTTCTTTTTTTCATTTTTGTTTTTCTTGGACTGCAGTTCAGAGAATTTTGGCGCTGCTGCTGCTGCTGCAGTCAGTTTGTCAATTTCCATCAATTCATTGCCACACTACTGCCGCGACAGCGGACTAATGGACAAACAGAAGCGTGGCAGCTGAACAAATTGCACTTGTCGTCCTGGCTTCCAACCGTTTTTCCGCGCTATGTCAAGTACCTAATGTTTATTTATGGGGAGCAACAGCTGGCATTAGCTGCAGTTTTTGCGATTTACTAAAATGAAGAGCACTATTTCTGGTAGTTTCCAGCCCACCCAAATAAGCTCCTGAGAAGGATCGCTTGTTTCAATCCAGTTACATGCTCCAACACCGTACGGTTGATTGACACTTTCTGGAAAGTGCATTCGCTCTCCTCATGTTCATGTGTCGGATGCCTTTCCATTCTGTCGCACAGCCTAACCTACTGCTGGGACTGCTGGAGTGTGAGAACCGATTTTCCCATCATCCGTCTGGTATTTACACTAAACTTCACCGATGACTGAGAGATCTAGGGCATCTGCTGCAGTCTGCCCTACCGCCGCCGCGTGCATGTGGCTTAGTTCCTTAATGGTTTATTGCAGCTACTGCTGGTATGAGGGTACTTAGGTTTCGATTTTTTTTTCATGAGACATGTCTCTCTCTCTCTCTCTCTCTCTCTCTCTCGAAGGCATTCACATTCGGGTTTTGTGAGAAGGAATGGCTAGGAACGGTCCGGAGATGTAGGTTAAACTGCCTGCCGGTATTCCAGTTGCGACCGATTTGCATCAGACAGACCCATCAACCCGCAGTCAAGTAGTGGATTGTCACATGTCAAAACAGTAGCATAGTTCAGCGTGTAACTAGTCGCGATTACTTTTCCGTGTCGTTTGATGGATCGGAATGGATTTATGCTTCCGCTGGATGACTGATGTACAGCTGGAGCATTTTAGCTGTTGGTATCCAGCTTTACAGCACTCACCCCAAAAGGCCTGGGTTCAATCCCAGTCGGCGCCGTTGGGAGTTTCTGAGTTAATAGGTCGATAGATAGGGTCCAGGTGTGGGAGTTGCCTCTATGGCGTCAGTAGCATTGGTACGCAGTACGGAAAACAAGATCGACGGAAAACAAATCAAGGAAAAACAAAAATCCTGCTTTTCAATTGCTCCTCGTATGCCGAGCCCAGTGGTTCTTATTGAATGATTTTGTAGATCAGAGATTTTAGGAAGAAATATGCTTTAGAAAAGTATTCTCATACACAAGACTCATATTGGTTACGTACAGTATCACGCGTACTTTTACAATTCTTACACCAGTAACTGAGGGTTTAAGACGGGTAGCGGTGAATTTCGACAAAATCATAACCAATCCATTGAGTTCGAAAAATCAGCAAAAGATCTAATAAATGTCTTAGGAAAAGCCCTAAAATCTCTTGTCCAGATTGTAATAATATCTACATTGGCCACACAAAAAAATCTTCGGAAATAAGGTTTTAGGAACACATAGCAGAGCTAAAAACGACTAACAAAGAGATAGATAAAGGACTTCATTATGAATTTAAATCTAAGGTTGCACAACATATGTTTACAAAAGGGGCACAATTTTACAAAGGATAATATGAATATCCTGCTGAGTGGAAACTAGACGCAGCAGAAAGTTTAGAAATATAATCCATCAACATTGCTTAATAGATAGAGGATCGATCAAGCAAACGGATCTCGAGACCTGGGGGTAAGACAGCTTTCGATCATGAGTAAACTCGGACTTAATTTTAAATAATTCTAAATAGCTCGCGTTACTCAATACATTATACACATAGCAACCTGATTGTTACATTTAAAACAATGTTGAAACCAATTCAGTCAAGCAAAGTGCTTTCCAGTTTTCTATTAGGAACCTCGATGTAAGTATCAATTAAAAATGGAAACATATAATCTATTCCAATTATTCAACATAAGAACGGTGTTTTTCGTACTATAAGCCATCATTTTATTTAAGGGTTCATATATAGCAATGTATGCGATGGTGGCTTGTAAAAAAAAATATTCCGATTGAGCAGTTGTCGGGAAGGCACATAAAAAATTATTTTTGATAAGAGTTTTACTGAATCAATACGATGCGAAACAATATCGTTTAAAAATGAGACCATTGCAAATTTCCGACGCTCTGTCAATGTTTAAATTTTGATGAGCATGCACCGTGCTTCATAAGACGGAAAAGGTAATGTTGTCCAACCTGATTTTCAGAGTGCAAAAAATAAGAATTGCTTTTGTTCCGATTCTATTCGTTCCTCGTGCGTTGTTGAATAAGGTGACCAAAGTATGCTACAGTATTCCAGTATTGACCTCACATAGGAAATATACTGCGTTTTTATTGTGTATGGATCATGCAAATTGTAGCTAAATCGTTTAATAGTGATGATTGTATTATAATGATCGCTGAAAGTTAGATTGTTATATCTGGTGTGCTTCGTTTTCTACTAATAGTTATTGAATTACATTTTTATACGTTCAGTAAAAGGCTTCTGTTGCACCAAATATAGAACATGTGTATTTCATTCTTGAATGTACCTGATGTCTTCCTTGTTCCTTATTTATTCGAAAGAGCTTCATGTCGTTGGCATAAATAAAAACTTTATGTTTTTAAGATTGAAGGATATGTCATTTACAAATAATATAAACAAATGGGAGCCTAGATGAGAGCCTTGTGGAACTCCTGAAGTGACTTGAATGGCATTCGATTCCTTCCCTTTGTATCTAACTATTTATTGACGATTAGTTACATATCAATCGAGCCATTTGAGTAGTCCTGGCTAAATTCCCTTTTTTGTTTTCAATTTGAAGAGTAGCAAGGATATGTCAATACGATCAAATGCCTTACTGAAGTCTGTATATAGAGCTTCAACGTGATTTCCATTATCCATTGCAATCAGTGAAGTTAATACCGGCCATTGTGTTATGTTAATCGTAGCTTCATATATTCCAGAGATATAGATATAAAAGTAGTGCTTTCTGCGATCTCTTAATTTGTTTTCTATCGATCTTGTTTTCCGTTCTGAGTTACAAAGCTACCGACACCAAGGATTCAGCTCCCACATCTGGACCCTAAATATCGACCCATCAACTCATGAACCTGGGACCAACGGCTTTACTTTGGTAAAGTGGTGCCGACTGGGATTTAATTGAAGCCTTTTGAGGTGAGAGGCAATCACGCTTACCACTACACCACCGGCGCCGCTATTTCGAATATTATGATTCTTAAAATTTAGACTAAAATAAACAACTGCTCCTAAAGGGTGATACGGTCAAAATTTGGTCAAGGGAAAACGCGTGTAAATCGGTGAAATCGTTTATTTAAAAAATCAAATTAAATTTCTTTTTCAAGTTCAATTAGTATAAAATTCAGGAAAAATATTCTCTCTTTGTCGTCTCAGCGGCTTCCGGTTTTCGATTTCCCCCCGATCCAGACTTCCTGGCTGTCGACAAACGTTCCCCAAACACTTTAATTACATTTGTAACGGTTGATTTGGCAACTTTTAGCGATTTTGCCAACTTTGCGTGCGAGTAGCTCGGATTTTCGCGATGCGCGAGCAAAATTTTGATACGCTGCTCTTCTTGCTTGGACGGCATTTTGACAACTGAAGAGTGAATTCCAAAATCAAAATAGGAGCAACATTCTACACACACACACCTTCAAAATGAGGGGTGTTCAGGTTTTTTAAATGCAAAATTGAAAGAAATACGTCAAGTTGATATTGACCAAATTTTGACCGTATCACCCTTATCACCTTTAATTTGGTCGGAAGAGTTTAATTAAACTTATGTAGTTTTTTCGGTGCCTTGGCGCGGAATGACCCATGTTTAAAAGAGCTTCTTTTGGTGAAGACGGATTGGTGATTAACCCACCTAAACGAGAAATAAAAAAATGCGTGTCTTGAGAAAAACTGTAAAAAAATATACTTCAAGCAACTTTCCTGAAGACACCTAAAGGCCTTTAAAATCAAAACTTTTAGCATAATTTTTCTTCAAGATTTCCTACGTCATCTTTTGATTAGAAAAGAATTGTACTAAACTGCTACTCAAAATGTTAAACAGATATTATTCATTCTGGAGATTTGATGTCTTGGACAAAGTTGTTTATTACCAAAAGAATTGGTATGAGCCATTTCGGGAAGTAAGTTTTCTTTTATGATGAAAAATGTTAAGAGAAACGGAAATTCATATTAAAAAACCAGATTAGAGTTAAAATGTCAAAGACTGCATTATTAGAGTAATATTAATCGAATGATAAGAATCAATGTAATGATCCTGAAATAAACCAAAGACAAAATAACATGTATTCATATTTAAATGGTATGTAGTAACGATGTACAAAAATCTTTCAATATTGATATGTTAAGAAAAGTACTTCTTATTGCCTCGAGAAAAAAAAAACTACTCAAAATGATTAAGCACAATCCCCTTTACATCTATACTCATCTTGCTAATTAGTAGAACAAGATGCTATGATGTTTTTGTTCTACACAGAGCATTCATCGTTAGGTGCTCGAGATGCCCATACTTTAAAGGCTTTATATATGTAGCAAACGACGATTGCAGCAATGTCAACGCACTTATTGTTGGGTTTAGTTAATTATGCAAACCAGTGCAAACTATTCAGGATCTTTCAAAACATCGTGGAGTACGCAAGCACACAACCACAAGAGTAAAGACGTCAAACGCAACGTGGCCATCAAAGCAACACGGAAAATAATAGTTCATAGTGGGACTGAAATGCGTAGAATTTTCTACTTCATAGCAAATTTCTCAGCATAACAGTCCCACTGAATAGTTTTCGTATGAAAATAGACTTAATTGATTTAATTGAAGATATTTTCTGTAGTTTTCACTAAAAATTTGATTCTGTTGAAATGTGAACAATGCACTAATTTATTTTAACTTATATTTCTTCCAATGAGCAGAAATGATTCGAAGCCAAGGGGTATTCAACTCTGCGCACCTTAATCTGTGCCAAGATTTTGGCAGTGCCGAAAGCCGTGCCTAGCGTTGTGCCGATCACTCCGAAGTAGGCCGAAGTGTATCAATCAAGGTGTCAAAATCCCATAAGTTTGGCAACCCTGAAGTTAGACTTGTGTGATTGTGTTTACATTTTCAATTTATCTAATTCATGACCATGGTTTATGGCAAATATTAAGCTTCATTCTCATTAGAATAAGCGCAGATTGGGCAGTGGAAGAGGAACCTATACGACCCGTCCACAAGAATCGAACGGTGGACGAAGTTTTCACCAGCTGCCAGTAAAATGCTCCCCGACAAAATCAAGCCCAATACTCGACAACATGCTCGAAACAGTTCGGATCGACTCAAAACTACGCAACCTCGAAGACATCACCCAAGCCTATCGTATCGCGGATTGTGAAGTTTCCTACCATCACCCAGTTACACACGTTCAAGCCTATCAAGTTCACGATCCTTTGCAGATGTGATACTTTCCACAAGGTACCACCAATCAAAACTTATGGCCAATGTACCACCAAAGAAAGCCATCAAATGTCCCCCCACTTCATATCTTTCATAATACCTCGGAAATGATGCACGATCCAAATAAACTTCGTATCTGCAGTTCAATTGTACCCTGTGGTAGTTGTTGTTCATCTGCCGCCCATGGGATCTTACCGAACAGCAAATTACTTAGTGTCGTCATGGTTCATGCACTTTCGAGATTGAGCAAGGCCTTATTGATTCATTCCATCGCACCGGATCCTTTTGAGACGAACTAGTGCAACAGAAGAGCGCAAATTGGATCGTTGATGATGGGGTGAACTCACGCAATAGAATGTAATTGCATTTTTGATTGCATTGATTCCTATAAATCCTATACTGTTTCGCTATGGCAATCGTCCACACCTGATGGAATATATGGTTTTAATACGTATCGACATCTACTAATAAGTACTGGGACTTGTATGAACATCCCTATATAGTAGGATGGGTCCTCATGATCATTTTTTCAGAACAATGTTTTTTTTTGGTACCAATTGGGGTCTGCAAAATTTGGGGACGATTGGTTGTAGCCCGGCTTTCCGCATTGCGTTTCAAATTTGTATGAAAATTTGTACGGGAAAACCTACTTTTTTGCATCTTTATTACTAGGGACCACAAACACAAACCACGCATCTAAATACGTTCAAGTATAGGACAGGAAGTGCCTAACAACTTTGCTGAAGAATGTGTGGTGCTAGAATGCCCTGAAAAAAAGTTATAGCTGTTCAAAGATCAACGTTTCGAATTAAATGCCAAAAATCCCCTTTTCTGCCAACACTGCCGGTGTACCAATGAAAGTCAGACTCCAAACTGAAATTGGGGAATTTACGTAATCTCGGCAACCTAAGCAGCGACCTTCTTTCTATAGCCTTTTTCTCTAAGGAACGCACACATATGCAGTATTGGTTTGTTTACAATCTTTTGCTGCCAGCTGCTCTAACAATTTCAGTCGAAAGAATTGTCAAAAACTGTTTTGAAACGCTTTTATAAAGCTCCAATCTTCTCTAGTGAGAGCGAGTATTGTCGGCAACCAGTTTTTCTTCGGCAACCGTTCCATTTGAAATGCATGTAAATCTGCTGTTCTATTATCGGCAACTCGAAATCAGCTACAATTTGTAGTGCGTGTGTTTCATTTCAAGAAAACCTTGCTAGATTGCTTTTTCTCAGTGGTAAAAATATAGTCAAATTGAAGCTGAAAGCATAAAGAATCGTTTGCATGCATTCAGCGAAGTGTTTTCGTAAGAAAATCCAGTGAAAATAGTGTTTCAATTTGGGTTACCGAAAATAGTCTGGCATGCCGAAGCCGTCATTTCCCCTAACTTTGGAGTTTCTTATCTTATCGATTTAGTATGTTCAGATGAATTATTCACAAACAATTTTTCAATCTCATCTCATATGAATGGAAGTAAAGCTTAAGACTGCAATAACTCCGGTGTTTCTGATCTTGTCAAGTCGGTATGTTCAGATGTATTCAAAAACATGTGCTCCATTTAATAGGCGTAGCTAGATATGACTGTATGCTTTCCGGTCCTCACCCTTTATCAATGAAAGTAAAGATAAAGCCTAAAATAACTTCGGAGTTTCCCATCTATCGAGTTGTTCGGATGGGTTATTCAAAAACATTTGCTAAATCTCATAAAAGCAGTTGTAAAGAGAGTACCCGCATTTCCTTCCATACTCTTTTGGTGCATTATAAAATGTCAGATACATTCACACAAATGTCATTGGATTGTTATGATTATATTTAATTTTATTATATTCTACGATTTCTCAGGGCACTCTTTTCGAGGCTGTTCTATCCCCTGAAGCAAATATTGCTGTTGAACTAGGTCTCGGGTGGATCTTTTGATAAGTCAGAAATTAGTTTCACACCCCATTCAGCCATATCGTTGGCAAACATCAAGGATAGCATTGAAATAATTTGTATCATTACTCCACTCGTTTGACGGTTTTTGCATGAAGCCGGTCAAAGTTTCGAAAAGGAATCACTGTTAGGAATGACGTTTGACTTGGGAACACAACTGAAACGTAGCCCACTTAAAGTTAACCCATCAAGCGAAATCCGAATGTACCTGTGTATTAGACGAAACTGGTGAAGACTGGTGAAGGAGAAAACGATCCTGTTTTTGGTTTTTGACGTACGACTACTTCTGTGACAGTTAAATATTTCAAACAAAAGCTTTATATAGAAATGATATAGCAGTTGGACTAATACTTCAAACATCTCCTCACTAACAAATGAACGAACAAGTGGATATTAAATATTTACACTACAACAATTTTCGTTTTAAAAACTGCATATAGTAAGCCCCACCCCACTCTCTAACTACGCTTATGAGATTGAGCAAATGTTTTTTAATAATTTATCCGAATATACCAAATCGGTAAGATAAGAAACTCCGAAAATATTTCAGTTTGGACTCCCATCGGTACACCGGCAGTGTTGGCAGGAAAAGGGATCTTTGGAGTTTATTTCAAACCATAAATATTTGAATAGTTATAACTTTTTTTAGATACATTCTGGTACCATTATTTGACAAAGTTGTTAGGCTCTTCCTGGATTATATTTGAACATACTTAGTTACATGGTTCATCCTAAACAGTGGCCTCTAGGGATAAAAATGCAAAAAAGTTGGTTTTCCCATACTTATTTCCATACAAATTTCAAACGCAATGTGGAAAGCCGAGTTACAACCAATCGTCCCCAAATTTTTCCCAGTTGTTTGGGACTCCAAATGGAACCAAAAAGGGTTGTTCTCGATTGGTGTGGTAAAGTTTGCGTTTTTTTTTCCATATAACGATGACCCACTCTACTATATAGCCTTTGGATTTCCCATTGCAGTCCATACCAATTGAAACCAGTGACTGGCAAGGATACCCAAGGAAAAACGTAGGAGAAAACGATAAAAAATTTCATCCCGGAAGACCCTTGGCAAGACCGGGATTCAAACCTGGCCAAAATACAAAACCCATCACCCACACCCCCTATGATGTGGTTTTTTTCTTTATCGTTCGTTCTGCAAACAAATCAAAAATCCTCCACAGCTGGCACAATACTGTCGTCGTTCAGAGGATTTTTGTCCATTCAGTTCGCCGATCGCATTCCGCACCGTACCGTCGTATTGGACGATCTTACAGGCATTGACCAACCGTTGCTGGAGGGAACCCATTTTGGCCATCTTGACTGTCGTATCGACCCTCTCGACCGACCATGGTATGGTAGAATACTGGTAAGCTATTCTGGACGAAACCACGAGCCGCTGGGATTTTCGCTACGAATCGGTTTGTCCTAAAGGGCCGAATAGTGTGCCATGCTGTGATTCGGCACAGTGTGCAGAGTTGATTACCCCTTGTTCAAATCGTTATTCGCAATTTTCGCAGATGCTACTTTTAGCACATGGGACAGCTATGCTTAGCAAGCACAATTATGAGCACTGTACTGACCAGAATTAATCAACCTGTAACATCTGTTTGACAGCTGTCAAAAAACCGATACAGACAGTTGAGTTTTTTTTACAAAAATAAAAATAATCCCTTTCAGTTAGCGAACGATTAGTAAAGATTCAACGTGTCTTTTATGTTACTTCATACGCGAAGTTTGCGATTTTCAGAGTAGGCTGGAAATGCTACCTAACATAAAGCTTCAGTGTGATAATTTATTAGCTAGAGAATGGTCATAGAAGAGGGTAGGTAGATAGTTCCGTTAGAGTTGTGCTTAGTAGGATGAAAATTAGATCAAAAACCCTACAAAAAGTTGTCAAGCCGTGCCATGAAATAGGGTAAGTGTACCAGTTATGGTACAAGTGCTCCCGTTGTTGGCCCCAGGGCCAAACTCAAGTTTGAAAGAAATTTCATGGTTTTATTTGCGTAGATATATGACAAAATTTATGTTCTAACCATTACTCTTGTAAAACGGTCCGTCTCAACAATTCAAAGTATAACCCCATAGAATTAGTCTAAGAACACGAAAATTATATCCTCCTACGAACCCGTAAATCGTTTGGCAGAGTATCTGCAAATCTGCTTCCTATGCTCATTAACCTATTCGGACATTGCTTATAGCGACTACAACGACGTCGATGTACCTTTAGAAGAGAGCAAAGTGTCTGTCGTCATGTTCGTTGCTGGTTTTATTTCCTCCAGCTGCCCGTCACTGTACTGAAGCTCTTTTATTTTTACTGTATTTTTTGCGCCTCGAAAGGGTAATAAAAATGACTTCTTATGCGCCAGCACTGGCACATGGCCTGACGCTGTGTGGGAGTTGGATGAGTGAGGAGGAATCCACCAAGCCGACTGCCTTATTGCATCATCATCGTCGTCGCCGTCGCGTTGCTGTAGACGTTGTCAGATCATACCGGACCATGCAGCCGCTTGCATCTCACATCCGAGCGGTTACTTAAGAATAAATGAGTCAAAATATTCTGTAAGGTCGTGCATTTTTTTGCGCATGTTTTCCTTGTACAACTCAGATTGTTCTGATGATTTATGTCTTCGGGGTATTATTTATTGCGTGATTATAAATTATACACAAACAAAATGCACTGTGCAAGTACCGGTTCATGGTAAACAAATGCTGGTGCAACTATGTTGCTGATGAAAATCTCACAAATTTGGTAGCTTTTCATCTTCAAAAGTGCTTCAAAATTGTGAGCTTCAACATTCAACATCCCAAGTAGAATGCCCTTAAATTAGTGATCATTGAGCACTTTCCAATGGATTCCAACCCGAAAAATCCCATGACCGGACAGGTAGATTTCGATTCACTCGAAAATACAAGTGAAATATGGAAGTCTATCTTTGCTTTTCCAGGCCAAATTTACACTATGATTCCCGTTAAAATGCTCAAAGTTGACAGTACTCTTAACTTAACGAGCAGAAATTATCCACTCTCCACATTTACTATCCTTCAGCAATTCGTTAACTTCCCCAGTCAAGCACCAGCGCAGAAAATCCCCACGGATCCCATATAGCTGTTACTGCGCTCCAAGCGATCATTTCCCCGCACAAGGGCTCTCGAATCAGCCAGTAAAAATTCACACTTGAACACGAAACAGAACCTGCCTCAACACGAAAAGCAGAACAGCTACCGGTGATGAATATTGCCCTAATTTTTTATTCTCACACACCTTCCTCGATCCGTGCACCTTCCGTGCCAACCTTCTGTTTTGTCTGTAGGATCTCTTCCACCACCGTCGTCGTCGACGTCGCCACACCGCCGCAGTCATTAGTGGGCCGTGCACAAATGCAAGAACCAGGACTGCCTCAACGACGATGGTGGCGAGAATAAGCTTTCCCATTCCACCGGTATAATCGCAATGACAACGACTACGACGACGAAAAAATGTAAAACAAGAATCTGGTTCAGTGGGGAAAAACGATGAAAAACCTAGATTTCTGCTTCCGAACCGCTGCTGCTGCCACTGCTCCTTGTAAGTCAACATACTTCCACTTGTGGTGTGGATTGCTTGCCCTCACTTGCTTTCAAATGGGAAGAATGAGAACCTTGCACTCTTGCTTCCTTTCATTCAAGTGAACCCGCTCAATGCACCACCGGAGAGGATGGGGCATCAAAGCAAGTTCTGTCGCTCAAGGCAAGGATGTTCGTCCCGGGCCCCTTCCGATCTCAAGGAAGTACATTTTGTATCTCTACCGACACATGTTCTGGGGCGTACCAACCGACATTACTTCTTGGGGAATCTCCACCGGGCTAGTTTCATGACTCGGAATAGTAAATCACTGGTTGAAAAGAAAAGTGTCATGATCTTACCATCCTTTCTTGACCTCATTCCCCCCTGGGAAAACAGATTTTTCCTCTGTGGAAGGAAAAAAAGGCTCCACACCAAACTGGCAAGTGAAAGGGGAAAGATAAAATCTCAATTTAAATTCTCATTATCCCTTCGGGGCCTGTGGCAAGATGGATCTGATGGAACGCTAGAACAGCAGTCAGCCAGTCTGTTAGTACCTATAGTGGTGAGAACGACGAGTGAAATGTTATCAAATCACTTTTGCAAACTGGCGCGAAAGTCTGAATTTGCTTTTATTGCCATTCCCTTTCCTGTTAGCCTTCCTCTGCAATCTGATGAAGTTGAATGTGTGTAAGGATTCTTAGCGCAATTGTGAAATCCTCACACTCCGAGCTAGAGGAATGGCATGCATATACAGAGAGGTGTGAAAAGTGGAGTGATATTAGAACACGTATCTGCACTTTCAGAATGGGTGTGCGGGAGTTTTTTTTTGCGGCAGTTTGCACGAAATTAATAGCGGGTGGTTAATGTAAGGATTACGATCAGGCGCTCGGAAAAAGTCGGTGACAGAGTTGCCAGAACTATTTTACGAATATTAGTACCATTCGGTCACAGAAGTAGCAGAAATCGTTAGATTTTGGTACATCATCATCATCGCTATTTCTAGATGAACATTTCAAAAAGTTCTATCTGCTTTGATTGATTCTTTTCATAGAATTTTTCTTTTGATAATCACGGCCATACAAACAGATTTTGCACTATTTCTCAAAAATGTCCGACTCAAAATTTAGTCGACTCAATTTTGGCAAAAGAGAATTTACTCAAAAGTGAGTTGATTTTTTCGGACTTTTATAGGGAAAACTTTTCGAATATTAGAAAAATCGATTGAGGATTCACTCAGAGGCTATTCGGTCGATGAAACCAGGTAGGAACTCATCTTATTTCCTTTCAAAGGTAAGGGAGCCATTGAGTGTGCTGGTCGAAAGATCATACGTGATTACTTTTGTATGGATCACATTGCTTAATCCCAGGAAATGAGAAGGCGGACTCTCTCGCAAAGGTGGACGCGCAGGCAAATTTTGGACCGATTGGGAGCCTGGAAATCTTGGACATTCAATTAAAGACTGTTCCATCTAGAATTTGGCCGCACAAGATAGGTCATTTCTGCAAGGGAAAATGAAGTACAAAAACGTTAAAGGTATCATTTTGTAGGATTTTTATTTAGCTTAAAGGGAAAAATACAACAAACATTATTCGTCAGCTTTTCGGATGAATTTTCGAACTTTTCGTGGAATACCTCTCATAATGTCTTGCACAGTAGTACTGTCTACCTCATCTACCATCCTTTTCTACCACTTCTTCAATCAAGATGGTGTTTTGATTGTTTTGCCACATTTGTTTCAAATTGCCCAAAAATTTTCAATGTGGTCGAAAATCTGGACCATTTGGTGGCTTGATACTTTTCTCAATAAAATCGACATTATTCTGCTTATACCATTCTATGACATCGTGGCTGTAATGGCAGCTGGCTAAGTCAGGCCAGAACTTTACGGGACCTTCGTGTGATTGAATGAACGGCAAAATTGTGTTCTGGAGACACTCCTCTTTGTAAAGTTGTCCATTCATAGTCGCTCCAGTGATGAACATCTTTGTTTTCTTTCCGTAACTGCAGATGCCTTGCCAAATCATCAACTTGCGAGCAAATTTATCTGCAAATACAAATTTGGATTTATCCGGAGCATCCCCCTTACGTTTAGAAAAGTTAAATTTTGTAACCGTTTTGGTTCCTGTACCCTATTGGTTTACTTCGAACGAGAAAAATCAGGAGATAGCGAGAGCGAGGAATAGGGTATATGTGTATTAATTGTGAATTTAATCTGTATGTTAGTTTCTTGTATGCAATATTGTCTTGTTTTGAATGTAAGTAAATATGTACTCCCAAGCCAACGGTCCAATTAAAAATTGTAACCCAGTCACACCAACAACACATAACACATAATACATAACGGGAAGGAGTGAGGATTAAGGTGGGCGTTGGAAACAGGAGAAGGATATGGACAAGGGGTGGTGGAAAAGTGGGAGGGAGGTGGAAATGGGCTTAGGTCAAGGGGGAAGCTACTGTGTTAAACTGAAGAGAAGGTTCTCTTTCACTTCAGCCAATGCGCGAGATAGTTCAGTCTGCCAAGTTTGCTATAAGTTTTGGAAAAATTAGTGAAAAGTTACCAACAAATACCGGCTAATACCACCGAATACGGAGTCAGGACCTATTAATTACGAGCTAAATCACGAGGGCGTCCGTTAACACGCCAACACCCGTGTAGCAAGCGTCTATCGGTAAGACACCGACAACCACTGAGAGACCACCGTCGATCACCCGATCGAGCCCCAGTGCCACATTCGTCGTGCCACACGGTGACAACCGTCGAGCACCGGCATATACTGTGAACAGTCCGCCGCCGTAAAACCCCACCCGCTGCAGAATCCCGTCATCGCTGGCCAGCACTACACACACATACACACTACAGACACCGAAATCGTAAGTAATAAATGAGCGAAAAGTGATAAAGAGGTGTTTTGTACTTCGGATCAGTGTCGACAAGCCAGGAGCCGACCTTGTAGCTCCAGGGTTTCAAGCTCGAGCTAGCCAACAAAAAAGGCGAGTGTAGCCCACCCCAGATGATCTCCGTGGCTAGACCAGAGGTTAGGGGAATCCCTTTAAACTAGCCCATCTGGCTTACCATTAACAATTTTTGGCCCGGGACTTGTCGAAAGTCCATTTTTACGTAAGTTTCATCGTCCATCAAAATGAGAGTGTGCAGAATTTTTTAACGTCTGTCACGTTCCATCTTCGATAACGACATGATTCCTGATGAAATTTTCACTACTAAATAAAAAATTCTTCCCGATCAAAACGCTGTCAATAGTTTCTTGCTACAACAACTAGAGGCGCTACAGTAATTAAAAAGAAGCGGCCAAATACTAACTGGAACAGACTCTACTGTTAATGTTTCTTCTAAAGCGTGGTTTAAAGGCTTGGACTTAATTCGTGACTTCATTCGCGTGATGAGTAGACTTATGTCCAACCACACTAGTCGCTAGATGCACATCTCCATAGAATGAACCTCGTGTACAGCAGCATATGTCGGTGTGGGAACGGTTACGATGACATCGATCACGCAGTTTGGCAATGTAAGGATAATGACGCCGCCAGAGAGCGACTTTTGAATACCCTCGAGGCCCAACGAAGACAACTCTGTATTCCTATCATACACATGTTGGGAACCCGCGATCTTCGCTGCATGGAGTTGATTTATGTGTTTTTGCAAATGTCTAGCATAAAGGGTGATACGGTCAAAATTTGGTCAAGGGAAAACGCGTGTAAATCGGTGAAATCGTTTATTTAAAAAATCAAATTAAATTTCTTTTTCAAGTTCAATTAGTATAAAATTCAGGAAAAATATTCAGTTATGCTTCCGCTTTTCCAAATCCGAATTGCCAGGCCTTACGCTTGACCCCTGCCATCAGATTTTGTACAGCCACCTTGTCCACCTTCTTCGCCGCAGAAAGCCAGTTTGCCTTGAACTGCTGCTCGCCCTTAGCAGTTTTTTTGGTCTTCTTTAGGTTCCGCTTGACAATAGCCCAGTATTTCTCAATTGGGCGGAGCTCTGGCGTGTTGGGAGGGTTCTTGTCCTTGGGAACCACCTGCACGTTGTTGGCGGCGTACCACTCCATGGCCTTTTTACCGTAATGGCAAGATGCCAAATCCGGCCAAAACAGTACGGAACAACCGTGTTTCTTCAGGAAAGGCAGCAGACGTTTATTCAAACACTCTTTCACGTAAATTTCTTGGTTGACAGTCCCGGAAGCTATGAAAATGCTGCTTTTCAAGCCACAGGTACAGATGGCTTGCCAAACCAGATATTTCTTTGCGAACTTTGACAGTTTTATGTGCTTGAAAACATCTGCTACCTTTCCCCTTCCGTTTGCCGTATAAAACTCCTGTCCCGGAAGCTGCTTGTAGTCGGCTTTGACGTAGGTTTCGTCGTCCATTACCACGCAGTCAAACTTCGTCAGCATCGTCGTGTACAGCCTCCGGGATCGCGCTTTGGCCGTCGTATTTTGTTTATCATCGCGATTTGGAGTCACTACCTTCTTGTAAGTCGATAGTCCGGCTCGTTTTTTGGCTCGATGCACGGTTGTAGACGATACACCCAGCTTATTTGCGGCATCTCGGAGAGAGAGGTTAGGGTTTCGCTTGAAACTACCGGCAACTCTCTTTGTCGTCTCAGCGGCTTCCGGTTTTCGATTTCCCCCCCGATCCAGATTTCCTGGCTGTCGACAAACGTTCCCCAAACACTTTAATTACATTTGTAACGGTTGATTTGGCAAATTTTAGCGATTTTGCCAACTTTGCGTGCGAGTAGCTCGGATTTTCGCGATGCGTGAGCAAAATTTTGATACGCTGCTCTTCTTGCTTGGACGGCATTTTGACAACTGAAGAGTGAATTCCAAAATCAAAATAGGAGCAACATTCTACACACACACACCTTCAAAATGAGGGGTGTTCAGGTTTTTTAAATGCAAAATTGAAAGAAATACGTCAAGTTGATATTGACCAAATTTCGACCGTATCACCCTTTAATAATTTAATTCCTTTGTCTTTTGTCTCTCTTTATTAGTTTTTGTTTGTCTTGTTCCCCCGGCTCTATACAAATCTAGAACCGCACTACCGCTCTAATAAGACAGCAACACCCCACCTTCCAAGCTCCTCATCTGATCCTATACTTCGATAATGTACCCTTCTAACCTCGGGTAAGCCGCGAGTATTCGGCCCAACTCCTACTAGACATAGAAATAAGTGAATCTTGTTAAAACAATGGACAATGAATTATCGGCTCCGTAAAGCTAACACGATTGAGCCTTCCAAATAAATAAACTAGATAAAATAAGGTTTCACTCAATTTAATAGTATAATCCTAGACTGAGTTTTTTCATTTTCATTTTCGTGAAGTTTTTCCTGGTTTTCCACGGCTTTTTCCTAGAAAATTCAACTCACTTTTGAGTAAATCCACATTTGCCGAAATTGAGTCAACTTGACTCAATTTTGAGTCGGCTGAACGACACATAGCGTAGTTTCCTGAGCAGGAGATAATATCTTATACATATTCATACAGATATTCTGCACGAGGTTACCAAACGGTGTGCATCAGAGAACACTGATTATCATTTATTTATTTATTTCGTCAACCAACGTAGAACTAATACAGTTTTGTTTTCTTAAATATATATTTATAAAAAAAAAGTAGTGTCAGCTTTCTTGTCTTTTCTTTTATGAGTTGTTATTTCTTATGGAATAAAAATATTGCTTTAGTTTATGCCGAGACATTGTAAAGTCAATGGTTTCGCAGTGTTTATTGTAAGAGGCCATCATGCGGTTTAATGGCCCATATTTTGCATAATTTGTGCGATGATGTTTTATGGCAAATAAATTTCGATTTCGGAGTTGCCGAGTGGGTGCATAGAAATTTAATTTTGATAAAAGTTCTGTTGAGTCAATTCGCTGCGAAACGATATCATTTACAAATGAAACCATTGCATATTCACGACGCTCTTTTAATGTTTGTATGTTTATAAGCATGCAGCGTGCTTCATATGATGGAAGAGGAAATGAAGTCCAACCTAATCATGCCTTATATGCAAGGAATCAATAAGATCTCCAAATGACAAAATGACAAGGGATCAACGCTTTGTCAGAAATAGAAAGCAATGATGATATAATCTTTTTCCATTTTTTTTTTCATGAGAAACAGCCTCGGCCCCACAGCTCAATCGAGCCGATAGAAGGAAACGACCAAATTGGTGGCAAGCTGCTTCACGAAGTAACGCCGAAAATAATATGCATAGGGGAAATGGATGTACTGTTGGCCTAAATGCCCGTAATTTGGGCCCACACGTATATTCAGCAATCGACTAAATTTTCAAAAGCGTCCAAAAATATCCATTAGTACCGTCCCAATGACGCACGCGTTCATCTAGATAAAATTGATTTTTTAGCGATGGGCCCAATCTTAGATCCATAAGCCAACATTAGAGCCATTTTCCCCTATATTTACGTCTTTTCCCGATTCTGACCAAGCAATAATGCCCTCCTCCTGCAACAAAGCAGGCAAGCAATATGTCATTATCCTTCTTCCACTCTGATCGAGCTGTGTTGCAGAGATAGTTTTTCGTAGTAGTCGTAGAAAGCGTTTTGTCTGTATCATTAGTTGCTTCATGTGTTTTGATTAGCTGCTTGTATGGATATTTCTTCCTTGTGATTTTGAAGACCAAGCTGGCCAAATCATATCGAAAACACAAATTAACGATCAATAATTGGATAACTAATTATCAACTAAAGTGGACATTTTCACGCAAGGAATATTCTAGGATAGCGAAGAAATTTGGTCAGGTAAACGACTTCTTCTATCTGCCGTATCCTATCACTAAGCCAAATGGACGTAAGAATTCCATAATATCCACTTATGAATTTTAGCCACAAGAAATCGGTTTGAATTTCATTGATTTGCCTTTTGAAAAATAATGTTGACAAAAAAATAATGAAACGAAGCAGACTGGAATCAAACTATGGACGTTGAGATTACGGGACTTGTGAGATGACCACTCGTCTTTCAATGCTGTTTAAAATGATATGATTAAAGACCTATAAGACCTACCTCACGTTAGACGAACATAATTCATAAGTCACGCTTATGAAATTGATATGTCGTTAATAAGTTGAGCCTTATGAGAATCTTAAGTTTTTTTGCCTCATCATCAAGGACTTACATGGAAAGGTATTGAAAGAAAAATAGTTCAAATCTGAAAAGACGATATCATGCGGTTCTGCGCAGAGCTACATGGTATCAACTGGGATTATCACAACCGGATATTATTTGATGAAGTGAGCTTTGATAACCGTGGAATGCTTCGTGTTTATGGCTATGGTATACGAAGAGAACGACTGATCTGCTCTTGTCAGAGCTTTTCTAATTAAAGCTTTCACGGAAAATGGATCGGACTCATATTTGATCTTCTCGGATCTTCATAAGAGTTCTCGACGTGTTTCCAAAGCTTATGAAATGGGCCTAAATTGATTGGAACTTACGATTACAGATCTTCAACCTTCCCTGAATGTTTGAACTTTCTTGAAGTTCTCGGAGCATCCCTGAAGTTATTGAAACTGCCTTTAAGATCTCTGAAATTCCTTAAAGCTCTCTAGACCACTAAGCTTCTTTGAGATGCTTGGAACTTCTTAAAAGTTTCCACAATTTTTCTCAAATTATCTCCATAGATTGAAGTGTGCTCTGCTTCTGTAAGGACGCGAAAAAATTTCAAATGTCAAATTTTCGGTTTTATTTTTTCTGGACTTTTTTTTTTCATCGCGTTTTAGCTCGATAACATAGTTCTAGAAATGAACTTTAGTGTTCCAAAATGCATTTTTTTTTATCGCATCCTTTTCATCAGAATTGTTACTAAGTGATTGGCAGGATGGCCCGAGGGTTCTGATTGGAGGCGGACTGTGCAAGAGTTTCTTTAAAGTTTTTATGGAATGTTGTGAAATGTTGAGCTAGAATTAGGAGATGTAACGGTCAGTGAAATTTTTGGTTCACTGGTGAGTTTGTTCCTGTTTATGTATTCACCTGTTTCAGTACCTTTTATCAGTTTCCTACAACTTTGTCTTAGACATCATTTCCAAGAGCCACTTTCATGCTGTAATGTAGGTTGGGAACGAGTTCCAGCACAGATTTGCCCAAAGGTTCATTCGGCAAGAGAGTCGTCCTAGTACTTTTGATTCTGGTTTTAGACGTTTGATGTCTTCAGTAATGTTTTTGTACTTGAAAGTTCCCTTTTTGTGGCCATAATGGATCTTAATAGCTTTTAAACTAGTTTGGAAATATTAGAAGTACAACATTATGAAATTGAATAAGTTCTTTTCGTTTGTTTGCATTTGTATGTACTTAAATTTATAATGTAATCTCGTTCTATTTCGCTCTTCTGAAATATAGTTCTCAATTCGTGTGTTCAGCGTTGGAAAACTTCGCGAAATTTTATGAAGCTCACAAAAGGAAAAGTTCTCGAATCATTGTGAAATTTCGCTAACTTTTCCTGTATATTGATTAGAGGCCCATCTTTTCTCAGTTTTCTTACAAGGATAGATAGGACTAGGGTGCTTTCCTCCTTTTCCCTCCTCCTACGTCAACATCGCTTGACGTTTTTAGACTAGATGCTCCCAACGACGAATCATTTATAAATAACAATTCAACGGAACGTATTGTACAAAATCTCCACGTTTCATCCATTTATTGGATTCTGAAGCATCGTGTTTTCACATCATCTTTGATTTGAACAGGTTCGATGTTTCTGAATTATCTTGTCCCTTAAATGCTGCACAGTAGGGTTGGCCGTTTTGATATATTTTGTGAATCTCTGATGTGCAACATACAATGATGGAGGTATATTTATCATTTTTCAGGATGCCTTCCTGAACTGCCTGTGTTGATGTTAGATTAGCTTTTGCTCAAATTACCTTCACAACTCTTTTGACTTCCCTAAAGTTCTCTAGATATCCCTAAATTTCTCAGATTTTCTTAAAAGTTTATGCAGTTTTTCCGAAGCTATTGGAGGTACTTTGAAATTCTTTAAGCTTCCCTGAAGTTTCCGACAAATTCCAGATTTTTTTTTTCGGAAGTTCCCTTCCCAAGTAACAATTTTGGTTTTATGAAGGTTCTGTAGACCATGATTAAGACTTGTAGTATGCTTTAAAACCACTATAAAACTTGAGTTATGTTCCCGTAGTTAGCTTATGAAGTTTTCATGAAGTTCTCGGCATTTCTTTTCATTCCTCAGACTGTCCAGAAGATCTCTTAAGCTTCCTGACGTTCACGGTACTTTCTAAAAGTTCTCACTATTCTGCTGGTGATGTTCCTAAAGTTTTTCAGAAATTCATTAGGCTGCCCATAAGATGCCTGAACTTCCCTGAAGTTTTCTGAACATCTGTGGAATTCTTGGAGCTTCTGTGTAGCTTTCTTAATTTTTCTTAAGTTGATTTAACTTCCCTGAAGTTTTCTTGAGATTATCACAATAATGCACCCGAACTTTATCACAAAATTCTAAAGAAAAGATCCAAACTATTTTTAAAAAAAATCAAGGCAGCTCAATAACATGGCCTTCGAAAAATGACATGTTTCCGCAATTCAAGCAAATTTCGAGGTTCCGAAATCTTGAAAAAAAAAATATGATAGTTCGAAGTTTTGAAAATTTTAACATTTGTCAGGAATCTTGAAATAACGAATAAAATTAATTAAAAAAACTACAAGGGACAGCCCAATGGGGTTGTACACAATGATGACGTAGGACTACGTGGTATGATATAATAAATGATTTTGTTAACTGCAGCAGGAGCTTGTGTTTTGTGTAGGAACAGGAATTTTAGCGGGGTTCTCTCTGTTTATACTCTTAGTATGACTATGATTGAAAAGAACCTTTTGATATGAATTTTAGTTGGGACATGTTCAGAAAATTAACTCTTTTGGAAAATGTTGGTGGCCCTGAAAAGGGCCGATGGTAGTACAGGCTTAAAGCCTTTGGAAGATGATGATGACATGTAGGCAGCTGCGTGTTCAGTGACGGCATCACGGATTACATTTTCTCGGCACACCTTAGCACACCTCGGGTTTCCTCGTACATCAGACCGGAGATGAGCTTGACACCACCACATCGAGCCAGACGACGAATGGCAGGCCCTGGATATTAGATTACAACTCTGTAGAGCATTTTGTGTGGTCGTTGGGAGCGTGTGGTTCTGAATATGGCGATGAGTGTGCAAAATATTACGCAATTCGGTCTTCCCTATTCGCACGCGCCCGAGGATCGGAGGCGAATGCCACTTCGACTTGTTTCGTCTACTTACTACTCTCTGACGACTGTGCTGGGGAAGCAGCATATGCATGTACGTAATTGATGGATTTGTTTGACGCTTTTGGACAATGCTTGACATTTACTACTTTTTCAATAGTTTCTTGTTGAACTTAAACATTCAAAAGCATTGATATCGATACGTAAGCGTAGCCCTGATCGAATGGTGATAAAATTATTGAAATTGGTTCAGGGGCAGCTGAGTTATTTATGTTCAAAATCTTTCATAATTTGGTTACATGTGCCATTTTCAGTTTTCACAAAGTGTACCCCCATATAGAAATCAAAGACGTAGTCCTACGTAAAAAAAAAATTTCACTGAACTACTCTCTTCTGGCTACGCCTATGCCTGTATTCAGTCAACCAGAATTCCATGATGCTCCATATATTACAGAATAATTGTTGCAACACTTGTGAGAATAGCTTTGCACAGAGAAAAAAAAATACCCTGAATTCAAGTTCTTTTTACTTAAGTTTGGGTAATTTTGAGTTTTGCATCCCACTCTCACTTTTTGTTGTTGTCAAAAACGGAACGAGAGATTCGATTTTCTCATGACTATCGTTCAATAAGCTACTAGTGAGTATATGAGATATTCTGAAATTTGAGTCAACTGAACTTAATTTTGGGTAGAAAATTCTCACGAGTAAGTAATTATTTATGCCGTAGTCAAATGTAAACTACTTTAAGCTGTTTACTGAAAATTGACTTATTGAACGGAAAATGGGAGATGAGTCAAAAGAATTTAATTTTGGGTAATTTTTTGGCTTCGTGTGAGGATCTCTGCTGATACGCGATGGACCTTGCAAGCCTTGTTGGATGTCATGCTTTGGATTGTGGCTTGAGGATCTGGAGTTCGGTGCACAACGGTATTTCTGTTCATGAATATTCAACATGTATTCTGCAGTTACACAAAATAAAACTCTTGCACTATCATTAGCAGATTACACATAAATGTCATTCCCATGGTGATTTACTTCCCAAACCAAACAAAGTTTGATTTATGAGCTTGTTTTCGAATGAATGCAGCGGAATCTTTTTCTTTCATTTCACGTAGGACTGCTGCCGCAGCATAAAGGCTCCTTCTTATTCTGCACTTTCTTCTGCACTAACAAGTGCTTACAACAGAAACCGGGCGCATAATGCAATAACCCCACAACCCATCCGAGCGCACATCTCGTCCAAGTCAAGGTGCGCAGGTCACCGTTTTCTTTTAATTAATTTAATGAATATCTTTATTTTTCAATTAATTTGTAGTGATCACATCAGAAGATGCCGGGCCTGGTGGTGGTGATGTGCGATGTTACTATTGAGGTCGTACATGGACAACCGGTTCAGTGCGATTTACAGTTGAATGTTTGGTTTTAATAGATTTGTTGCAATTAAAGTCCCCGGAGGTGTTTGCATGGGATTGTTAAGTTTTCCGAAGGCGCGCGAATAATTTTATGAAAGTAGGCAACCTTGCTCAGAAGAACTAATCCAACCAGACAATGAACCTTAATTGATGATCAAACATCGTATTTCTGCGACGGCTATGGGCACGTAACTCGGCTCTGGCTCGGTGGTGGACACTCCGCATGGAGGTCTATAAAAATCTCCCCAGATATGACATCTAAGAATGACGGTAAATAATAAGTGGTTTCTCTCTACAACAATAATGGGCCTGAAGTGGGGACGATGCCACTCTCGCGTGTAATAAACTTGGCAAATAAACATACCCCGAGCGAGGGAGCAGCGCCAGCAGCAGCGGGGAGAAATATTACGACGATAGAGTCCTCCTTTCCACTCGCTCACTCACTCGCTCCTTGGAGTGCCATTACCTTTCGTGTGTGAAGAGCATTCGCGTGGCCTGTCGTTTGGGTTTAATTCACTGCACAATATGCATCGCTCGCGCGTTGCAGCCTGTCAGTCGTTGCACTTTCCGGACTCAGGCAACTTGCACACGCCTCTCTTTCTCTTTCGCAAAAAAAATGAATCAAGATGAATAAGAAGCAGAAGCTGCTCAAAAAATATCGGCACGCGGCCATAAAGGAGCGACTACGGGCATTCTCCTTCCATCGAACCCCGTTGGAGTTAGCAGTCGGTTGGAGTAAGTAGGTAGGTGGGGTAGGGTATGGTGGTCTAAAATGCACCCCTGGGGTAAAATGGCCCCGCATAGCTTTCCGATTGTGAATTTGTGAATTTAACGAGCATTATTGCAAGTTAAGTACTTCAACTAGCATTCTGGTACATACAATCCCAGAATTAGTAATGAGAAAGCAACGAAAACCCGCACGGGGCCATTTTACCCCAAGGGTGCATTATGGACTGTTCTCCCTTACATACGAACACTTGATGAACATACACCAAAAGGAGGGAAAATAAGAAAAGGAAATTGCCGGGTCGCCCCGTCAAGCGAAATAATTAAAATCATAAAAAAGCGTAAACCACGATTCCGGCGTCCTCCCGCACCTGACGCCGGCCGTGGTTGGAGTCGTCAAAAAGGGGAAATAAGCCGGTGGTGAGAGCGACTGACTGCAGTTCGTACACCGGGCTCTACAGGTTGCTGCTCCGTAAAGCTGGTTACTGAAGTTGCTAACTGTACAGCACAGATGGAACCATGGTCCGATCCATGCAGGTGTAGGACAATGTTGAATCTTTACAATTAAGATTTCTTTGCTTAAGCCTATTTCATGAATATATAATAACATAAGCCTCCGTTACAACTCAACCATCGATCATTGACGGCAAATCTGCATGGACAACCAATTAACAATCCACTACATACAACGTTTGACAGTAGCCTTCATCGATTGTGGGGCTAAGTGTCGAAAAGAAGCGTTCATTAATTATGTCAAGCAAATTTTTTTTTCCCAAAATTAACACCCTTTCCCCCTCTCTATCACATATTGGCACAATTTTTCGACCACTTCCTTGAAAATTACGTTATCACAATCCCTTATTATTTCGAAGTTTGATTGGCAATTAATTTTAAAGGTTTTTAACCAAACGACGATCCCTTATTTATTTCAGAGTATTTTCAGAAAAGTGGTTTAAATTGGACATAAGACAGCTATGCTTGGAGAGTGAATCTAAATTCATCGATTTAAGAGCAGATATTCATTTAAGAATGGCAGATATTGCACACATCAATCATTGTCGAAAATCTCATGTAATTTTTATGGCCGCAGAAATAAACAAATGCAGTAAAAGAAATGTTATATCAGTTCATGCACTGTATTAATGATAATTTTGTCCGTTTTGAAGTGCAGCCCCTTTGATGTGATATTGAAATTAATTTTTTGCTGTGGACCAGTGAACCTGGAAATCGAGAGGCGAAAAATAGAGAAATTTGAAAATACCGTGAATTTTGATGAATTTTCAGAAGTTCTGTGACAAATACTGCCCTTTTCAACAAAGTTGTCCCATTCGTTGAAATAGAGCAAGCTGAGAAAAACACTGTTGTAGATTTTTTTTTCTTCATGGGCTCATAGTTTTGGTAATTTTCGCGACATTTTCTGAAAAAAGTAGAAAACTTTTCGTGTACATTGTAAAGTGATGGTACTTGACAATCGATTTAAATGTTCGCCATGGGACTATTATTCCGCAGAGGAAAAAAATAGGGTTAATGAAACTGTCGGGGAATAGCAAAGATGTTACGAAATGTCGGAAATGGAAGTTCTATGAGCTTTTCTTTTAAAACTTGAGAAGTCCGTTGAACTCCCTAAAATATCCGAGACGTCTATAGAATATTCAATAAGTATAGTCGAAGTCGAAGTTCCATGAAGCTTGTAGAGCTTCCAAATAGACCGTAGAACTTCCGGGAAGTATGTAGTATTTGTGAGAAGTTCTTAGAACTTCTCAAAATCAGTAGAATATCTAAACGGACCGAGATCTTTCGAAAAGTCCATAAAATGTTCCAGAAGCCCATAGAACTTTCGAGAAGTTCGCTGAAAATCCAAGAAGTCCATAGAACTTCTAAGAGACCCGCGGATCTTTAAAAAAAAAATTGAACTTTCGAAAAATCCAATGAATTTCTGTGTAGTCCGTAGAATATTCAAGATGTCAGCAGCACTTCCGAGAAGTCTTTATAACATGCAAGAAGTCCATATAACTTTAGTTGTTTTGTCAATTCTCGATTTCTTTTTAAATGTTGATTGCAATGATTGCAAAGCCTAACATCGGAAGATACGTTTTTTTTTAATCCCTGAGCTCATGTTCATTTAGGTCACTCGTGAGTTGTGTGGGATTCATATTTTCTGAGATTCCAGATTGGGGCCTCCCTTAGCTCAGTCGGTAAAGGCGCAGCTACAAAGCAAGACCATGCTGGAGGTGGCTGGTTTCGATTCCCGGCCCGGTCTAGGAATTTTTCGGGTTGGAAAATTTCTCGATTTCCCTGGGCATAGAGTATGATTGTACCTGCCACACAATTATACTAATGCAAAAATGGTACAGGCATCGAAAGCTCTCAATTCATAACTGTGGAAGTGCATCTACAACACTAAGTTGAGAGCACGCAATAAGCTAATAATGCCATACGCAATAAGCTTGAAATGCGAAGAAGAAGAAGAGATTCCAGATTTGAAAACAGTTCACTATAGGCAAAAATGGGTCCAAAATTACCCAAAATTCAATATCTCAACAGCACGCTGAATTCCGGCCATGAAAAACGACTTTTCCGAAGGGAAATTGTCCGGGGAATCGATTGCACGTGGTCTCATAGACCAGAGAGCCTTGTAGGTATGTGTTTTGGACCATTTTACCCCATTTTCATCTACTTTTTGGAGGAAATGTTTTTTCACAGCTCTATTTTTCGTAAAACATAAGCACTTTATGCATGGTTTTAGAATACTACGTCTTTAAACAACAGTTAATGAGATATTAGGGGAATACGGGGACCACGTGCAATCGATTCCCCGGACGATTTCACTTCGGAAAAGTCGTTTTTCATGGCCGGAATTCAGCGTGTTGAGATATTGAATTTAGGGTAATTTTGGACCCATTTTTGCCCATAGTGCAGTGTGTGTGTGTATGTGTGTGTATTCCCTTTAACCAATGAGCTGGATTACTGAGGTGGAGCAGTCGGTTAAGTTGTGTGAGTAAAACCCCTGTATGATACATGCAATTAGTGACGTCACTACTTGCGTTTAGGTTGATTTTTTGATTACTAATACAACCATATTTCACGATCTGCTTCACCTCTCTCTGTACCTCATTGCCCTCTAACCACCACTGGCCGGCAGTGTTATGTGTACAATGTCGCATTTATGGTCATTGTAGACAGCTTAAGTCCGGGAGCTAGAAGGTGATAGCTCTATTGCAAATCCAGCAACCCATTTCAAAATGTCTGGAGAGTCACGCCCATTCCGAGGTTACTTTCACTCACAATAAGCCCCGCATGTATGCATCACCGTTATCAAATGGATATTGGTGATACATACACCCTTCCAGGTTCGAAAATATATATTTTCAAACCTGGCATGTATTTGGTTTAATTGTGATATTTAATTTTTAAAAAATTGGAAAGCTTTCACCATATTTTGCTCTTCCGCCGTCGTTAACTGCTTCTTTTGGAATCCCTTGGACTTTTTCTCTAACGCTTCGTATTTCATTCCGTGCTTCACCGGCAATTTCCTTCCGTAGATCGTCCTTGGTTGGTTCTAATATGATTCCGCCTTTTTTGGTCGGTTTTATGTCCACCATTTGTCATTGAATTGCCATGGTGATCTGGGACGAGGCTCACGTCCAAAGTCGCTGGTCAACCGAGCGCTCCGTGTGCGAAAAGAAAATGAAAGAAATACGAAAGGGATCAGTTTCAAGAAGTGACAGTTTCATCAGATTCCCCAACTAACCATACTCAAGCAAAGTAAAAATATACAAGCTATATTGCGACTATATGGTTACTTGGGTACTCATATGGCCGTCAGAATGGTTCATCGGTTGCGAAGTGAAGTATTTCTGAAAGTGATGCGTTATATTTCTCAATGTTTAGATTTTATCCTAACGTTACCTCAATGTTATATCACAGACAAGCAGACACAACACATTGAACAATTATCATTGTAAACCCTACCGCCATCTGTCGTATATCTTTTAATGGGCAATACACTCAACAGATGGTTGTAGTGTGTAAACGTCAAACAATAGGGAATTGATTATGTGCACCACAAGTGGTGGTACTACCAACTAAGGAACATTTAAAATTGACCGTTAAGAACATTTCGATGAACGTTTTAAGAGTGTTATGTCTGCTTGTCTGTGACTATACCTTAACTATCGCAACTTCGGATAATCTGCGAAAGTACTTGCATTTTTCTCAGGTAATTTTGATCTAACTGCAATTACTCTTTCATACTCGAAATGTGTCACGACCAAATTGGTACAACGACGCCCTATACGCTCTCTGACCAAAGCGCAGGGAAATTCCAGATTTTAAAACAGTAATCTAAAATTTTAAATGCTGGTTTTTTACGATCACGGCACTTCGTAGTATTACTGAAAGAGTCTTTGATGAGAACTCCTTAGGAACTTTGAGGAGAACACAAAACTAATAGTTCCAATGTCATTATGAAAAACAAAATCCTTGGGTATGCATGGTACAATGTCAAATTAATTCTGTTATGAATTTCAAGATAGGTGAGGAGAATTCAAAGGGAATTGTGAGGAGAACTTAACGTGAAGTGTAATAACTGTATGCAAGGTAGGTCTAAATATAATTCCAATGTAATTCTGAGGGCCTCCTGATTTCAGATACAAGATACTCAGGAGAATTCATAGGCAAGTATGAATAGAACTCCAGGGTAATACTGAGGTGAATTCTATAAAAAAAATGTAAGGAGAACGTTATGCGATATATAACGAGAATACCAAAGTAGTGATTTTAAGGAAAATGTGGAGAGCAGGGCTACTTCCATTCATTTTGCATAAAAAATGTTTTACGGGATTATGGATTCATAAGACATTATAAATGTATTTTGTGTTTTTAATGAACAATAAGTATAACAAATAAAACATGCCGATGATTGTTTATGAGAGTCGCAATAATCAATTTAATAATTTTCTCTCACATATTCTTCACCTGTCATTCTTTTGGCAAGTTTTATGTGCAGACACATTCCATGTAATCTTTTATTGTAACTTTCAAATACAAAATACCTTATGATTCCATAATAGCATAAAACTTTAATTTATTCGAAATTAATTGAAGTAACCTTGTTGATGTGCATTCAAAACATAATTCGATGGAAATTTTGGGGGAAATGCTAAGAAGCATTCTGAGCAGATTGTGTGAATTTCAGGGAAATTTTGAGGAGAATCTCATGAAAAATTTGATTAGTATTCAAAGGTTATATTAAAGAGTATTAAAATGCATTAGAAATAAATCTACATATGAATACAATGGTGATTCCTAAGGCTTATAGAAGAATTCAATTAAAACTTATGGATTTCATGATAATTTAGAAAATAGTTTCAAAGGAACTCTACTGCCTATAATCTCATATCAGGTTCATATGGAAAAAGTAAGCATAGAGAAAATGGCGGTTGAAGTTAAGAAGTGCAATTTCCATGTAAACATTTAAAAAAAATCAAAGTAAATTAATCGATAATTTTCACAAGTTAAAATTAGTAGCAATGCAGCTTACATGGTTTGTTATATCAGTGAAACTATTTTTTTTTTGTTGTTCATTAATTTATTTGGTAAGGCTCAACCGAATTAACTTTACAGAGCCGAGGATTCATGGTCACTATACAATACATCTTAAAGCTATAGTCAAAAGGTACAACACAATAAACACTTTATCTTCCGCTATCCAAAAAGCCTCCTCCATCTGAACTGGAGCCGTTTCCAGTAGTTTCATTGTATGGCAAATTGTTGTACGCCAACGAGGGTCAGAGCGCGTCCATTGCAGCAATGGACGCAAAAAGTGGTCTGCACTCACACACTCATCACGAAACGGTTGCTTTCCAAAGTCGACGACGCATCGACCGAAAGAACTGCTGATGAAGAACAATGAGGAGGACCACACAATGGTTGCTGCCGAAAAAACAGACGATCGCGTAGCACACATCGAGAGTGGTCTGCTTTTGTCGACAGCCGAGTGAACACTCACAGTGAAACTATGGCGATTCAAAAAAAAAAAAAACATAACTATAACTTAACTTATGGACGATATAATTTCAGGGTGGGGACAAAGCAGCCCAAGGTTGAAAGTCTCTTTAATAAAAAAAATCAGTGTGGGACTGATATGCGATTGCTTTGCTTGAGCTTGAGCTTGAGCTTGATTGACCGCCCACGGTTGCTACTCTGTTACTGCCAGATCAGCTGTAATTACACAGAGAACCAATAGACGATGCTTGGGACTTGCAATCATCCTCAATGTGTAAAAACTGGTGATCTTAAATTAGGCAATACCAACGCTGGCCGCGCCCGAACACAGGTCAAGAAAGGAATGGGAAGGATTGTGTTGACATGACACTTGCTTTGATGGAAGCCGAGAACACCTCTGCACTTCCACGAGGAATCACTGGGATGTTGGATAAGAGGGTTGGGTTTGCAGCAGGGTTCGTTTTGGTAAACGATAAGCTGAATTGATGTCCTAACGATCATATAACGCGAAGGAGCTTGGGACTAAACCCACGGTCTTCTGCTCAGTAAGCAAAAACGTTTGTCACTAGGCAGACGAGCACCTTTTTAATCACCGAGTTGCTGTTATTACCATGTAGTCATATTAACAAATAAAACGATCGACGAATCTTGAATGTGGATGGGCCTGAGATTAGACTCATGATGTTCTACTCAGTAAGCAAAAACGGTTGCTCTAAGGCCACCGAGCCCCTCATATCACATAATACCGTTGCTCAAATTTGTGTATCCATTCAAACCCGGAACCAACGACAACAACGAGTTTCGCAAAATACACGATACACAAGCGATTTTTACCATATATTTTTTTTCCTTTGGTTTGTTTTTTCCGTCGATCTTGTTTTCCGTGCTGAGCACCAATGCTACCGACGTGCCAGGAAGGCAGCTCCCACACCTGGATCCTACCTATCGATCCATCAACTCATGAACCGGGGACCAACGGCTTTACTTCCCATCCGAAGGAAGGCGTGATCAGAGATGTTATGCCTCAGAACATCCCGGCGGCGCCGACTGGTATTGAACCCAGGCCTGCTGAGGTGAGAGGTAATCACGCTTACCACTACACCACTGGCGCCGTTCGATTTTACCATAAATCTATTTGATATGTAAGGACCTGGGACCGCGTTTTTCTGCTCAGTAAGCAGGCCACTGTAACCGACGATCTTTCAAATCCGAAAACTAAAAACTACGAAAAAGTACTTAGGCCTTCATTAAGTTCCACTTTCACGCGACGTTCAATGACAGGGTCCTATCCAGGATTACATCTGAAAAATCCAAATCTGGCCAACGCCAACCTAAACCTGTTCTAATCCACCTGAAATGACTAACGAATGGAAGACTTTGACTACCCAGTCATGCAATAGTCTCATTCCGTGCCTTATGGCAACTTGATAATTCTATTGCGCTCATCTTTTGGCACCACCCAGGGGAGACTTGGTCCTGTACCCAATGCTTAACTTATCTCCATTCCACTCAGCTACTCGCAATTTCTTGTGATATAGTGGGCGGAATATTATTATATGAGACAATTCAATGCAGACGTCTTTCCAAATTTGGTAGATCGACAGGTAATCGGTGAGTTACCACAATAGTTGCTATTCAACAACTCGACAACGTCCCATCGTCAACGCCTGCTATGAGAATTTCCCATTGCAGACGTCAACGAAATGACGTCAACGAGCTATCGATCAACTACACTGGTTATCGCCTGGTACCTTATAGCACGATGCTAGGAGGTGAACCGGAAGAATCGATGAGCTACCTCTCCCCCTGATATGCGATTGCTTTGCTTGATGGGAAAAACTGATATAATGTTGTTTTCACATTTTTCATGATTAAATTCCGTAGTTTTATCACGTAATATGAAAGTAGATGCCAATTGATAGTGGATAGCGTTATTATCTTAAAATTAACGAAAATCCATAGAGGACTTATATGCGATTATAGGCATTCTACCAGTTATCTCAACGGTATTCTGAGAACTACTGAATTTGCAAGGGATTCGAATATCATGGGAATTCTCAGATTGAAGCGGTGTAAATATTTACATCATTTAACAAATCTCAGATAATCATGACATCAGATCTTTGAAACCTATGTTAATGAAAATAGAATCCTTCTGTGTCATATTTACCTGAGATTTGTCAAATATAGTGAATATTTATATAACGTTCTCTGAGGATAGAAAGTTGAGTTCATGAAGAAAATTTCATAGAGAATATGAAGTGGATAATAGTTAAGTTTAGGAAGTGTATTAGAGAATGACGAGAAGAATTAATAAATAAATCAAGAAGAATCTGAGTAGAATTGTAAGGTGACAGATCGTCGTATTTCCACAATTGATGATCCCCTGATGATAATAGGTAAATATATTACTGAAACCTAGACTGAAACCGTCATTTACCCTAAAACCATTTTATTCAAAGATAATTCTTTCATAAAATGGTCATAAGTTGACCATTTTTAAAAAAATCAACCACTGCGCCAATGTCGGTTTTGTCGGAAAGCATTTCGCTTCTGCCCCGCCACATACTGGTGTCATAATTCAAACACTATCATCTTGTACTCAATAACTTATTTAGCCATCTCATTAGTGGCTATCCTGTAATTATCTACTGCAAATGCAAACATAACATGTGCATAATAAACCTACAAGAAATGAGATACACTGCGTGCGTGTAAAGAAAATTACCTTCCGAGTAATCAATAACGCCAATTAGCACCATAATCACCAGCACCAACTTAACATCGATGCCACCGAAGATACCACCGAGCACCGACGACGACGACGATCGGTGACAACTCCTTGCGGGACGATGCCACCGCCCCCTACTGCTACTGCCACTTCCCGTTGTCACTCGTGGTTGACTGTAATCACTGTTTTCACATTCACTACCACTGCCATTCACCGCCACCGCACTAAGATTATCGTTTTCTTCTTTTTCTTCTTCTGCTTCTTTACGTGCATAGCTGGCAACACTGTCGGCTTGACAGAGGGATTTCTGGGATTTATATTTCTTCTGCTGCAATGGTCGCAGCTGTGACAGGTGGACAGGTACTGTCGTCGGCGACGAAGGGGATGGTAGATTGGCGGGAATGGAAACTAGAAGGGAGGAAACCAAGGATGGGAGAGAGTTGAACCAGCGCCGCCACATCCAGACACACTTTGGCCGTCGACGTCCGCGACGACGACCCCGAGGTCTACTTTGGAGACTGCTGTATCTGTTACTGTTGTCTTCTCGTTGCTGTTGTGCTAGGTCGTCACCGCCACTGGGGCCACTTATGCTAATGCTACTACCGCTTCTGGGGATACTCTCCAGCAAGACTGGCGCTCGGCTGTTGGAATTGCTGTTCAAGCGATAAATTGGCGCGATCGACGCGTTATTTCGGGCAGCAGCACACTTTACATAATTTATGCCGTTGTCTAATTTTAGCCCAGCCGCGACTGACGATGGAACGCGCATTTTCACAGGTCGCAACTTGGCAAATCGGTGGCAACATCTTCTTCCCCCGCTGTGCTCCAGTTTTTGGAATTCGGCACCGGCTCTGCACATTCAAATCTGAGATGCGCGTGCGACCGACCAACCGACCGTTTGATCTTCTTCCAGACACAAAGCGAAAATCTTCACGACTGATTCACAAAATTTCTCTTCAACAACAACCCGACCGGAAAAATAAATACTGCCTCGGCTTCCATCTAACCACGAGAGTTATTTTTAAGTCCTTGAGCAAAGCTGTGTTTCATTGAGCCGTCCTCGGCAGCACCGTCGTCCTTGTCGTCGTCTTAACCATCATTCATATCACGCACTCGAAATCATTCTTCTATTTTCGTAGGCCTTCTGCACCGACGACGAAGAAGCCGTTGAGATTTTCCAGTTCCGATTCTGGCCTATGTTGCGTAGGTTAGGATTCCTGGCCGGGAGGGGGAGGATGATTGTTTGTGTATCCTCATCGGATCGGAATCCAAGCGACTTCACCGAGAACCGGTACGAAGCAGTTTTTCTTTCAGCCGATGCGTGTCGCACAAAATACGCACTGCTTTTGTTTACATTCGCGGTAAACGAGCTTGTGATCGTTTACATTACTTGCATGCTCGTTAGGGAAAAAAGGGGTGGGGGGGATTGCGAGCTGGGTGGAAGACAGTTCGTTGGCCTTAAGTGAATTGAAACGAATTGCTGCCGTTGCCACTGTCGTCGTTGTTTCCGATGAAGATGATGCTGCTGCTGAGATCAGAGATGACGATGATTTCGTGGAATATCTGGAACGAGATGAAAAATGGGAACGATGAAAACTAGTACATAGGAAATTTAAAAATGGTGTGATTAAGTGGCGAAACGTGGTGGTAGTGTCAGATCGAAATCGATCGATAATCATGTTGTAAAAATAAAGTGAACTTCAGAAGCTATTTTGATCTGGATCGGTTGAAACAATGGAAAAAAGCTATCAAATAAATAGTAATGTGATACAAAACTGTACAACACTATTAATCATATCATATTTTTATTGTAAAGGGTGTCCACGATGAAATTGCCACACTATGAAATTGCTCTAACTTTTTAACCGTTGGGTAGAATTTAATGAAAATTTGGGTGGATTTAGTTCATAGTGCATTATTTACATCCTGCAAGTTTTAATGTCCTGTGATCAAAACTCGCGGAAATGGAGTCGAAAGAACAGCTCGTGCGTGATAAAATCTTGCGCATTCATCACGAGAACAAGGATCTCTCGCATCGTTCCATCGCTAAAACGTTGGGAATCGCGAATTCCACGGTGTCGCGAGTGATTAAGCGGTTCGAGGAACGGTTGACCACCGATCGGAAGCCCAGAAATGAAGGAAAAAGTATTCCGTACAACACCAAAAATCACAACCGCGTAGTTGGGGCCTTCAACCGAAATCCGAACGCCTCCGTTAGGGATGTGGCTAAGAAGCTGCACCTAAGCCGAAGTTTTGTCCAGAAGGCCAAAACTAAGGTTGGGCTTCGAACGTTCAAGGTACAAAAGGCCCCTAATCGCGACGAGAAGCAGAACAAGTCCACCAAAACCCGTGCCAGGAAGTTGAACCTCAACATGCTGACGAAAGTTGAATGCTGCATCATGGACATCATGAACAGAAGAGCATTTCCACGCCAACTGACGAATTGATTTTATTTTTTCCTCTCTGAATTCCATGAAACTACCAAATGAACCAATGAACCAATGAACCAAATTTGTGCCAGAATTCAGCCATTTTGACTCACGCTTAATTTTCCAAAATGGCGTATTCGATGTTTTTCAATAAAGAAATTACTTCTGAGAAAAAATTTTAGAAAACATGATTACCTTTTCAGGAAAAAAAATTATAGAAGATCACAAATTTTCGACAATAATTACAAAAACAAAACTGTTAAAAACTTCAATAACATCAAAAACACATTTTGAAGGTTTTTAATCTTATGTTTATAAGCATTCATATATCAAAAATGCTTAATTTATAAATAGACACCATGGATAATTCAAAATTAACCAAAATTGTATTACAAATTAATACGAATTTTGAATTTTATTTTTTCTACAAATACCTAATTTATTTATTTTTATTCAGAAAACATATTTTACTGTCTAGATATCCTTTCCGATGCACAATCATATAAATATAGCGAGGAAAAAAGTTTAAAAAATTACTAAAAATCATATTTTTAGATTTTGACCGCCGCCTTTCCACTCAAATGATGGAAAATTATATCTTCCTATTCTTCTGAGATGAATTTTCCTAAAAGTGATGTAACTTTCGCAATCCGGTAAGTTGCATCCATATCAACGGGATTTGCATTCAGTGCTGTTACAAAACCGGAAATGCGCATCGAAATAATAACATATATCTTTTAAACAAACTGTCAATAGCAACACCATGAGGAACAACTTCTGTTGCCTCGAAGACTGAGCGTACACTCGAATCACCGCTTATACACATTTCGCAATGTATCCTGTATCTTCTTGAGAAAGTTTAACATTAAAATGTGTGTGCATGAAAAAGTTGCTTGTTCGTTACAGTGTGTTGATAGAGCATTAATCAGAGAGGCAACGGTGTCAGGAAAACTAAGTTATATTCTGGATTAAATTTTAACCTAGAATGACCTTGAAAATGTCAAGGATTTGAAATATTCACCTGGAAAATCATCTTCTAATAAAGCATTTGACATTAGATTAGTTGAGATAGCTGTTAGCAAATCAAGATTGTTGAATTTCGTCTGGACCATATTTTAGTCCTTATGCAATCAAATTTATTGTAAGATGCAAAACCCTTTAAAACTGAGTGTGAACAAATTAATTATTTTCAAAGATTTTTATTTAAATGTAAACGTATATATGCAGCCTCCGTAAAAGTGTGTTCCTATATTCAAAACAAAGATTTGTTTTCTTATCTGGGATAATGTTGGATACCATCTTGAATTATAAGACTGGTTGAATTTCCTAGCTTTTGCCCTTGTAATAGTTATTCGTATATGAAATTCTGCATTTTTCCAGCCCAGCGGCAGGCGCGTAAGTAATATGTTATACCATGACAGCGGGTCCAGCACAGCAAAATGAACGTTTTGAGCCCGGAACATGCTGCCTACTGTCAAACGCTGCTGTTGGTATAGGCCTTGTCACTGGCCTGCATTTTTCAGTACAACATCTCAAATAACTTCGAAAACAGAAATTAGATATAATGTTGTTGCCTTCAGAAGAATTGTATATTTTTTCAAAGTAAACAACTTTGTAGGATATGAAAAAAATTGCAAAAAATAAACAGACAGGTAAATAATACTAATGAAAAAATCTAACAGACTTAAAAAAAAACTCTCAACTAACAGCTGTGGATGAGTCGGCGTTGTAGAAGTTTAAATCTAACGAAAAAGTTTCAGTGTATAGACGGAATAAAAAAGCCAAAAAAGAAGAACCAGACAATGTTATCGTCTGTTATATTATAAATACTGATTTACGGGGGTCGTTCAAACATCCTACATCTCATATATGAGAAAAGTTAGAGCTAGAGTTAAGAGATGAACTAGCCTCAGGCTAAAAATCTCTATAATAAAGAAAAAAAAAAAAATAGAGCTAGAGTGTGTTGAGCAATCTCATTTTCATGAGTAAAACCATTTCGATCACTGATTTGGCCTTTAGGAAATACATACGTCATACATATTACAGGCATTATACGGGCATTTTACAGAAGTTACAAATGTATACAAACATTGATAGCCATCAAAATCCAAAAATAGTTCAAAATTGACTTGAATAAAACATTCGCTCGATAGGGGCTTTCTCGACGGGTGTTTATTTTTATTTGGGAGTTCACTAGTCATACTATGAAAATTCATCGTTGATAGTTGGCAGTACTTGATCGCTCTTTTTGAGCTTTTGTTCAGTTAACGCATCGTAAAATAGATGGTTGCTATTAATCTACCTATCAAAATGCAAAATTTCAGCACCGTAGAGCCATTCTCTGAGCATAGCTGAGAGATTAATAGCACTAAACTATCTATTTCAAGATGAGTTAACTGATAGTTCAATTGAATTTAACGAAAACATTATAAATTTAAAAAATGTAAAAACAAATCTCAAAACAGTGTTCCTTCCCTGGTTGGAATGATCTAGTAAGCTGTTTTGCGTGAAAAACTTCAGTTTGTCAGCCTCAGAGCCGTTCCAAATAAAGAGGATCTAGTATAAGAGAAAAGCGGACTTTCTGGTTTCGAGCCAAACGAACTGTCAAAACTGGAGCCAATCGAGCATCGCCTATCTTGATTGCATTAGCAGTGTTGCTAGAAACTACCTAGGCATAGGTTGCTATGGCAGTTTGTTTTGAGTCCGCTCCTCGCCTATCCAGCATTCGGTAGATAGTGTAAGATTGCGTTCCAATCAGCGAATGATTACTGTACAGAAAATATTTGCCAAAATTTAGAATTGTTACGATAAATTGAATGTCACAAAATGCAAGATTTCTTCGGAAAAATTGTAGGCCTTTTCATTTTACACTAAGTTTCTACATAATAAGTCTAGCAAAATTTAATTCGATTATGATAAAGACTACCCTAAAATAAGTTTTATTACTTTCTTGCATAATAAATCTCAAATAATCAATTCGACATGTTCTACAAAATTTTCTATATCATCAAAATAATACAGCAATATTTAAAATTGTTTCATTTCCCTTGTAAAGTGATTTTAAAGCACAATGTCACCAATTTTACAAAAAATCCGTATTTCTACGTGTAAGCTACTTTTTCTAAGACACCAAAATGCAAAAATATCCAAATAAAAGAACCAAATGGAAAAGGGTTTTAACCGTCTTTTTCAGAGTGGTCCCACTGTGCCACGCAATTTATTATCACCATATAAGAGAAATTTTCTCATTTGTGCTTTTATGCAGGTCTGCAGTCAGTGGTTTTATGATCTACACGTCAATTATTGGCTTTTAAATTTTTCTGTAGTTTCCAGAACATATTTGTATTATGGGAAGTATATCACTCTGAAAAAAAAAAATAATTCATGAACCTTTCGATGTTTTCTTAACAGCTCTGAAGTTCACAGATCCAGAACGTAATCACTTTTAAGATCTTTTAAGCTCACTGAACTTATCTGTAATTGGTCGAACCTCTAAGTAGTTCGCCATGCTTCATAACTTATTCGTTTTAATTTCTCTGAGAAGTTTAGAGCACTTCAGAGAACTTCAGACAGGTACATAGAAATTGAATGCACTCCAAGGAAGTCTTGAAATGTGTAAATAAGTTTTCGGGATTTCAAAGTAGTTAATTAGTTAAATTCAAATTAGTTAAATTCAATAGATGCACAAGGAACTTCTTTGTTGTTTAGATTGTATTCATCTTTGTTTAAATTCAGGGAACACATAAATTTCAAAGGAGTTTAATGCCAGATATCTGGCAATTTGTAAAGAAAGTACCTAAATCTTTCTGAGATTTTTAAAACATCAACGCTTCTAGTAGGTAGATCACCTTTTCGTGGTACGTTACGGGATGTAAGATCTACCACCGATTCATAGTCCTGACTACTTCAAACTAGGGGAACAGGATTTTTCAATAATCCAAGGAACACATCTTAGTCCTTGTTACTTTTTATACATTGTTGATAGTGGCAAGACTCGGCTTTGTCTACCGAGGATGATCTTGAAACAAGGAAAAAATGAGTTAGTTGTCTTCATCTATGTGATTCCAAATCTTCTATTTTTTTATCTCTAGTTTGAAGTGGTTAAGACTAGGGTTCTTATGCATGGTCATTATCGGTGTCATTCCTTAATTTTGTTGCTAAGGAATCCAATTTTGACTGACAAAGGGGCGCGCCTTTGGAGGATGTTTCAACACTCCGAAGGGTATAAATAGCGGGACCTTTCAATTAGAGTCGGATCCTTGCGATAAATGCAAGAGTGGCAACTGTAAAAAAATCGAATACTTCATCATTTCTCAATAGTGATGGAGTAATGCGACATGCACTAAACTAAGGATACGGGATATACTACAATAGATCAATTTACTGGTCACAGTAGTGTTAAATCTAAAAATCTCTCTTATAAAGTTAAAAAAAAATCATTGTAGTTTAGGGAATATCAGAAAGACTAAAAAAAACTTGTTCATGTACATATAATTACGGCTCCGCAAAGCTAACACACTTGAGCTTTGACAAATAAATGGATTAAATAACAAATTATTTGATTAACATATTTGAATTCAGGCTCGAGTGCATTATGAGTGGATTTAATTCTAAATTTCACGGAACGATCCAGAAAATTACAAGAACAAGAACAAGAATATGAACCCTAGAGGTCACAGAATCATCCTATGTAAGATCCGAAACAACCTTAACCCTCCGTTACTCGCGCCAACTTTTGTAACACGAGTACTCGCGCGTTGTACTTTGTACAACAGTGTGAGTTTTCCATTGGCTTTTTGCAACCGAGCTACCAATCGATATGAAACCAACGGGTATTCCTTAAAAAAAACTTGTTTATAACTAAACAAGCTAAGCTTTTATCATAGTTAACCCCCGAAAAATGCGGATAATAGAGAAAATGTGAATGGAAACCGCGTAAACGGTGTCCGTACTACGTGGGATTTGATTTAATTGGTTAGAACATGGACAATCTCGAGATCCTGACCAGATAGAAAGATACTGCCTTGGGTAAAGTTGTTCTAGAGATCATAACCTGTTTTCTGGTGGAGAGTAGTTCTGAATTTTCTCACTACGTAACGCTAGAATACATGTGAAATTCTCTCATGTGATAAATCTCGAGATCATGACCAGATAGAAAGTTACTGTCGTCGACAAAGTTGTTGATGAGATCAAAGCCTATTTATTGGTGCACAATAGTTCAAAATTTTCTCAATACGCGGCGCTATTAAACACGTGAAATTTTCATATAAAAAATCTCGAGATTCTGACCAGATAGAAAGTTACTGTCTTCGACAAAGTATTTCAGGAAATCAAGATCTTTTCGTTGGTGGAGGGGTTCAGAAAATTCTCACTACGTGGCGCTAGTATATACGTGCAATTTTCGCATATACAATAGCTCGGGATCCTGACCAGATAAAAAATTACTGTCTTGGGCAAACTTGTTCAGGAGGGTCAAGTATTTTTGGCTGGTGGACAGTAGTTCAGAATTTTCTCACTACACGGCGCTAGAACACACTTGAAATTCTCATATAAAATATCTCGAGATCTTGACCAGATAGAAAGTTTCTGTCTTAGGCAAAGCTGTTCAGGAGATCATAGTTTTTTTGCTGGTGAACAGTAGTTCAGAATCTTCTCACAGG
Organism: Ochlerotatus camptorhynchus; assembly: GCF_037179485.1. Taxonomy (NCBI): domain Eukaryota; kingdom Metazoa; phylum Arthropoda; class Insecta; order Diptera; family Culicidae; genus Ochlerotatus; species Ochlerotatus camptorhynchus. Next base: position 7,146,654 of record NW_027040849.1, read on the forward strand.
GTAATGCTCGTATACATGTTAAGTTCTCGCATGTGATACATCAATAGATCCTGACCAGATAGATAGCAAATGTCTTTGGCAAAGTTGTTGAGGAAGTCAAGATCTTTTCGTTGGTGGACAGTTGTTCAGAATTTTCTCACTACTCGGTGCTAGTATACACATGCAATTCCCGCATATAAAATAGCTCGAGATCCTGAGCAGATAGAAAGTTACTGTTTTCGGCAAACTTGTTCAGGGGGTCAAGACTTTTTGGCTGATGGACAGTAGCCCAGATTTTTTTCACCACGTGGCGCTACTGTGTTACCTGACTTATAACGAATATACGTTGTATACGAGTACCCCGAATACAACGTATAGTTCGTCTAATTTTACATTGCAAATGCTATGTAAAATTAGACGAGTCATACGTTGTATTCGGGGTACTCGTATGCAACGTATATTCGTTATAAATCAGGTACTTGGAAAAAAAAATCCGTTCCCGAAAACGGGAACGGACCGTGAACTAAAAATCACGGCCAGCTATCCAGAACAAAATTTTCTCAAATATACACCGTGAACTATGGTTCACGGCTGTGGTTCACGAATATGGGAACTCTTTTTTCCCCGTGTAACACAATAGTAAACGTGTACAATTCTCGCGTATGCTATAGCTCGAGATTCTGAACAGGTAGAAAATAACTGTCTTGGAAAAAGTTGTTCATGAGGTCAATGCCTATTGATTGGTGCACAATAGTTCAGAATTTTCACACTACGTGGCGTTAGTATACACGCAAAATTCTCGCATGTAAAATATCTCGAAATTCTGATCAGATAGATTTCGCTAGTGGACAGTAGTTCAAAATTTTCTCACTACGTAGCGCATGAATACACGTGAAATTCTCACATGTGGTTTGTTTCAAGATCCTGACCAGATAGAACGTTTCTGTCTTCGACAAAGTTGTTTAGGAGGTCAAAGCCTAGTGCTTGGTGTACAATAGTTGAGAATGTCCTAAGTGGCGCTAGTATACACGTGAAATTGGGGCGACTCCGGCGTAGTGGTTAGCATCCATACCTCTCACGCCCAAGTCACGAGTTCAAATCTCACCCCCGGACAAGTCACGAATGACCCAAGAGCGTTAAAGTGACTATAATAAAAAAAAAAAAAAAAAAAAAAAAACACGTGAAATATTCACAAATAAAATATCACGAGATCTTGACCAAATAAAATGTTACTGTCTTCGGCAAAGTTGTTCAGGGAGCCAAAGCCTTGTGGCTGGTCGACAGAAATTCAATTTTTTTTTATTCACATCATTGCGCTTGTATACACGTGCAATTCTCGCATTAGATATATTTCGAGACCTGCTAAACTGTCATCGGCAAAGTTGTCCAGGAGATCAAAACTTTTCCGTTGGTCGACAGTACAGAATTTTCTCACTAGGCGGCGCTAGGATATACGTGAAATCTTCGCATATATAATATCTCGAGATCCTGAACAGCTACAAATTTACTGTATTGGGCAAAGCTGTTAAGGAGATAAAGATCTTTTGGCTGATGAACAGTAGTTCAGAAATTTCTCAAAACATGGCGGGCACTTCTCGCATATCAAATATCATAAAATAAAAATACAATTTACATCAGCCTAAGTGGGATAAGACAAATCAATTCTGGATTTCTTTTACTGGTGAAGATTTTCATGCAGATTTGTGGAACACCAAACACCAAATGAGTGTTTATAGTCTCCCTTTCATTTAAGGCTAATTTAAAAATGTCGTATCGAGGGGTCTAGGACAAAAAAAAATCCCTGTATTTGCGTGTGCACGGAAAACGAGACTAACTCAGAGAGTGAGGCACTTTTGCACAGTTGAATGGAGAAATTTATAAAACCGGACACTCTCGATCATAAGTTTAAGGACACGCCCTATAAATGTCCAATTTTCGTTCTTTTAAGAACATTTTAAAGATTTTGAATGGAAATACGAAGAGGCAAATTGCTCAATATCATTTTCAAATCTTGTATACCAAAAGTTCACCCAAAGTTACACTATTTTTCAAAACTTACTCTGAAGAATCATGATTGATTTTCTCAGAATTGACTTGGAAGAAAATTGAAACTTAAAGTAGTAGTAGAACCCTTATTCTATACCATTCATACAATTCAAATAACCTAAGGAGATCGTAAATTGGACGTAAAATGAGAGAGCTTTGACAAAACACATTTGCATGTACACCATCCGCAAGAACTTTGCCGCATGTACAACTATGACGATGACAGTTACTTCCTGACCTTAAGCTATAGCATATACAAATATTTAAAATGCACACTAGCGCCGACAATATTCTGAACTATTTACTGTTCACCAGCAAAAAAGCTTTGATCTCCTAAACAACTTTGCCGAATACAGTAATTTTCTAGCTGTTCGGGATCTCGAGCTGTAGCATATAAGAGGATTGCACGTGTATACTAGCACAGTGCAGAAAATTCTGAACTACTATTCACCAGCCAAAAGACCTTGACATCCTTAACAACTTTGCCGAAGATAGTAACTTTCTATTTGGTCAGGATCTCGAGATATTTTATACGTGAAAATCTAACACGTATACTAGCGCTACGTAGTGAAAAAATTCTGAACTACTGTGCACCAGCGACAAAGCTATGAGCTCCTGAACAACTTTGTCGGAGACAGTAACTTCCTATCTGGTCAGGATCTCGATATATTCCACGTTGTAATCAATGAAGTCAAATCCCACGTAGTATGGCCACAGTTTACGCGGTTTCCATTTACATTTTCCCTACTATCCGCATTTTTTTAGGTGTTTACTGTAATCAAAGTTTAGCTTGTTTCGATCAAAAAAAGTTTTTTGAGAAAAACTCGTTGGTTTCAGATCGATTGGTAACCCAGCAACGAAATGGCAATGGAAAACTCATGTGTGTTGTACAAAGTACAACAGCGCAAGTAACGGAGGGTTAAAAGTGGTCAATTTATGAAACTGAACACAGTTTTATGGAAAATGCTTGTGGATCTTTTAACTGACCATATCCTCCAAGTAACACAAGTTCTTAGAATTATGTTGAGTAAACTTATTTACAACCTAATCCAGTTGTACAAAGGTTATAAAAACTGTTATAGAACATGTCTATTGCTTGGGCCGGACTTGTGGCCGGAAAACGAAACCTACAAAATGGTCGTCCGAAAGATCTAAAATAACCTTAAAAAAGGTAAATTCATGAAACTTAACGCAGAGCTCCGGGTTTTTCTTTTTTTTTTTTGAAAATGCTTGCAGATGATTTATCAGACCAAATTTGGAGTTTTAGTCGGATTACGAGACCTCGAGGCCACAAACTGGTCCTCCGAAAGATCTGTAAGACCGTAAAAGTGGTCATATAATTAAATTGAACGTTGAGCTCCATTTTTTTTATGTTTGTGGGTAATTTATCAGAACAAATTTGAACTTGTGAGTGGAAAACGAACCCAGGAGGCCACAGAGTGGTCCTCCGGAAGATTCGGAATAATCTTAAAAGTTGTCAATTCATGTATTTTAAAAATGCATGACGTATTGTTATAAGGATGAATTTGTGATTGTTACCTAAGCACGGGCTATTGGACAGTTATCCGAAAGATCCGGGACATTCGTAAAAGTGGACAATTTACATAGCGTAGAAACAGGACTACGATGAAGATAGTGATAAACTACAGAAAGCTGCAACGTTTACCGGAAGCGGAACCTTCCAATGTCATTTTCTGAATCAGAATTCAGCAATATCATCAAAATGATTACATAAGATATTAGAATCATCCTATAATGAAAGAGATCATCAGTAGTGGGATCCACTGCTTGTGAAAAAACAATAACAGTAAAGATATTGATAGAAAATAATTTGAATATGAATGGGCAGTGTCGCTACAGATAGATAGTTCGATTATGTTGTTCGAGCTAGGGTTTTGGCTGGTTGAAGTGAATGATCGGGAATGGTGATGAAAGTGCCAGCCAAGCGGGGATGAAGATGATATGAAGGAAAAGTAATTCAAGTAATTCTAGGTTACTATCAGCTGGAGGAAAATAAGCGTGGAATGATGATTATTTATGTTGGTTCGGTGGTGGTCATCGTGGATAAATATTTAGAGCTCGTCTGCAAAATGTATATGTTCATTTTGTATGTGATATGCTTTGTTCAGACTACAGAGTTATCACATGTTACAATGATTCTCGACAAGAAAAATTTCACCAAGATAGGCTTATAACATGTTATAACTGCTCAGTCTGACCAGTGTTTTAGAAGGATTCTGCCATTTCTGACTAAAGTGAATGCGAAGGTGATGCAATATGAATTCATAATGTATAAATCCGCTCCATTAGACATTGAGCATGAGAAGATTTGGTGAGTTTGTTACAGTTGAAAACAGTTTTATAAATTTATTATCATTGTGCTTGATTTCCATTTGCTACCCGGTGGAATAACCTCGACAGCGCGTGATCGTGTTTGGTTGCCGGCTTGGTACGTTTAATTAGATTGACTTTTGCTCATTTTGAAACAGAATTCAGAATTTGGGAAAGCGTGGAAGGAGGTAGAGAACTTCGGTTTTTTTTTCGTAATTTCTTGAAATGAGTAAAGCTGGTACAACTTTAGTTTATGGTGTTTAAATCTGCACATTCTTCTTCTTTTTCTTCGTCTTTTTCTTCATCTTCAAATGTCCAGCTTATTGTTTATCGCATATTAGCTTATTGCGTGCTCTCAACTTAGTGTTCTAGATGCACTTCCACAGTTATTAAATGAGAGCTTTCGATGCGTGTACCATTTTAGCATTGGTATAATTGTGTGACAAGTACAATCATTCTCAATGCCCAGGAAAGTCGATAAATTTTCTAGCCCCAAAAAATACCGGACCGGGACCAGCCACCTCCAGCCCATCCGTGAAATGTAAGATTCTATTACAGATTTGCATGAAAAGTATTCAAAATTTGAAATGTTTCCAACATGAGCAGATTCTTTCATGTGGTCACCGGACGGTTTTTGAATCAAGTATGTATTTTTTATGTTTGCTTATTTTTTGTAATACCCCAGCCTTGCATTGGATATAAGAGAAATTTGTTTAGCGTGTACTTAATATTTTTCGTAGGTCAAAACAATACCGATATACAGCTGATATATTACGTCCGAATTCCAAATGAAGCTTGCTTTAGAAGCTCATTTATTTTTTTAAACTAGTTCGTTTATTTTAAAGGCTCAATCTCGTTAGCTTTACGGAGCCAATAGTTCATTGTTCTTTATTTGTAACAAAATTCACTTAATTCTATGTCTAGTAGGAGTTGGGCCGAATACTCGCGGCTTACTCGAGGTTAGAGAGGTACATTGTCGAAGGATAGGATCAGGGGAGGAGCTTGGGGGTAAGGTTTCGTTGTCTCATCAGAGCGTTGTCGCCAGTATGAATGGTAGTGCGGTTCTAGTTTCGTCTGGAGTTCAACCGGCTATGATGACCAGTGGGTGACGAGGAGACTCATCGAGACGGGGGGGAGAGAGACAAAAGACAAAGGAATTAAATTCTTATACTAAACATTTGAAGAAACATATAAACCGACTGCATATAGCAGATATCGCGAGTTCCCAACACGTCTCTGATAGGAACATAGGGTTGTCTTCCTTGGGCCTCAAGGGTATTCAAAAGTCGCTCTTTGGCGGCGTCATTATCCGTACATTGCCAAACTTTGTGATCGATGTCATCGTAACCGTTTCCACACCGACAGATGTTGCTGTCCACGAGGTTTATTCTATTGAGATGAGCATCTAGCGAGTAGTGGTTGGACATAAGTCTACTCATCACGCGAATGAATTCACGACCACGCTCTTGAAGAAACATTAGGAATAATTGAATGTAACCACCGTCTAAGATTTCCATTGTCCCAATCGGTTTGCCAACTCGAAAGGGTACTCTAACGCACTAAATGGTAAAATTCATCGTGTGAAATTTGCCTGTCATAAAACCATAAAACGCCTTCCTGCGCGCCCACCTTTGCGAGAGAGTACGCCTTCTCATTGCCTGGGATTGAGCAATGTGAAGAGACCCATACAAAGGTAATTATATATGATTATTAGACCAGCACACTCATCTGCTCCCTTATCTTTGAAATGAAATAAGATGAGTGTCTACCTTGTTTCATCGATCGAATAGCTTCAATTGAACTGAGACTATCCGAGAAGATGAAGTAATGGTCTGCGGGCATGTTGGAAATCATCCCCAATGCGAAGTTGATTGTTGCCAGCTCAGCAACAAAAACGGAACAAGGTACCTGGAGTTTGCGGAAGGCGCTAGAGTTTTCATTGAAGACACCGAAGCCAGTGGATCCACTGAGACGAGACCCGTCTGTAAAATATCTGTTCACGCAATTGACGTGTTGGTAATTTTCAGTAAAAATACGCGAAGTTGATCGGGAATCCCATGAGTTGCTTGTTTCATGGTCAGATCATATTCAATTGAGGAACTACGATTGGTGAACTGAGCACAGTCAGGAGTGTAACAAGGAAGACACATAGGTATCTGACGGTTTGTAGTGGTGGTAGATTCTCATAAATCGAGATTGTGTGTTCAGCCCAAGAATTTCTTCAAAATTTTCAATTATAAGTGTGTTCGTCACTCCGCATTTGATTAACGGGTTTTCAATAAAAAATGAGAATGATTTCAATACCTTTCTGTAATTAAAGTGAGAGCATCGCGACTAAGTTGCGTCGCATGGCTGACCAGGGCCTCTTCTCCAATATTCATTGACGTTTTTTTTTTTTTTTTTTTTGAGGAATAAACATTATGTTTTTAATACAAAATACTAAATTCGTTGAAAGACAAAAAAATTTAACTAGCTATATGACTGAAAAAATGCTCATTTTTTATTGAACACCCGTTTGTATTCTTAGAGAGAGAGCTCCCAGAAGCGGTTCTGGAGGGGTTTTACTCCTGCCAGAACCTCGAGACTCCTGTTATGCATTGGGTGTATACAGCCGAGAGCAATACGCAGACAACGAAATTGAATTCGTTCCAATTTTATTAGGTGACATTTTCTTGCCGAGAGAAAGCAGAAAGAGCCGTACTTTAGAACAGAGAGAATAGTTGTTTTATAAAGCGTTGTGAGGTCTCCCGGATGAGCACCCCACCATGTGCCGCAAATTGAACGGAGAAAGTTGATCCTCTGCTGACATTTTTGCTTCAAATACGTAATATGGGTATTCCAAGTGCACTTTGAATCAAACCAGACCCCAAGGTACTTGAAAGACAATGATTGAGTAATGTTTCTGCCCAAAAGATTAAGCTGCATTTGGGCTGGGTACCGCTTTCGAGTAAACACTACCAGTTCAGTTTTCTGCGGCAAGAATTCGGTCCCTAGATTCCTAGCCCAAGACGACAAGTTATCCAAGGAACTTTGCAATGGTCCTTGCAAGTCCACGGCATGTGGACCTCTTACGGAAACCACACCGTCATCTGCAAGTTGTCTTAGCGTGCATTGTTCTGCCTAACAGTTGTCGATTGCTTTGACATAAAAGTTATAAAGAAGAGGGCTGATACATGAGCCTTGGGGCAGGCCCATGTAGCTAATTATGGAAGTTGTCCCAGGGAAAAGTTCATTTGCTTTTCTGACAACAAATTGTACAATAAATTATTTAAAAATCCAGAAAGTCCACATCTGTGCAGATTGTCTGACAGAATTTCAATGGAAACTGAATCAAAAGCCCCCTTAATGTCCAAGAATACTGAAGCCAATTGCTCCTTGTGTGCAAAGGCCAGTTGAATATCTGTGGAAAGCAGCGCTAGGCAATCGTTTGTTCCTTTGCTCTTACGGTTATTGATAGCAAGTTATTTGTTTCGACCCACTGATCGAGTCTCCGAAGGATCATTTTCTCCAACAATTTCCTAATGCACGAAAGCATCGCAATCGGACGGTATGAGTTATGGTCAGACGGTGGTTTGCCAGGTTTTCGAATGGCTATTACTTTGACCTGTCTCCATTCAGGCGGCATAATGTTGTTTTCTAGTAAAGAATGGAATAAGTCTAGCTAGCGTCTTTAAGCGATATCTGGGAGATTTTTCAGAAGATTGAATTTAATCATATCGCTTCCCGGTGAGGAGTTGTTCGATGAAAGAAGAGCCATAGAGAATTCCAGCATTGTGAATGGTCTATCCAGAGAGCTGCCACTTGGAGACGCTTCTCGAAGAATGTGTTGCGCTGGAACTGAGTCCGGACAGACCTTTTTAGCGAAATCAAGTATCCATCGGTTGGAGTATTCTTCACTCTCATTAGAAGATGAGAGATTACGCATGTTGCGAGCCACCCTCCACAAGGTGTTCATTGAGGTTTCTCGTGAGAGTCCTTCGACGAAATTGCGCCAATAACCGCGTTTTTTTGCTTTGATTAATTGTCTCAAGCTTTGAATATTCCTTGAAGTATGTGGAGGTTTTGTGTCTACGAAAAGCTTTGAAAGCATCAGAATTTTCTACGTACAATTTTGTGCATTCTTCGTCCCATCAAGGTGTGGCTGGTCTCCTTTTGAAGGGCGCACTTGAAACTTTTCTTTTTTGTGCTTCTAGTGAGCTTTTGTATATCAAATAGGAGAGGAATCGATATTTTTCCAATGGTGTATCTATTGATTCGGCACCGATTGTCACCGCCGTTGCATATTTCTTCCAATCTATGTTCCTTGTAAGATCAAATGGAACTCGAGATGGTTCTGCAGAGTGAGGGGCACACTTAATTGAAATGATGATTGGCAAATGATCGCTACCATGGGGATCATTGATAACCTTCCACAGACAATCCAATGATAGCGATTTTGAACACAAAGATAGGTCGAGTCGGCTTTCTCGAGCCGGAGGTTTTGCTATACGTGTCGCTTCACCAGTGTTTAAAATAGTCAAGTTGAAATCGTCGCATAAATCGTAAAAAACAGCCGCTCTATTGTCATCATATAGATCGCCCCACCCAGTACCATGGGAGTTCATATCACCCAGAATTAATACTGGGAATGGAAGAATTGAAACTATATTGCAGAATTTACTACGGCTAATGGAGGTTCTTGGTGGAACATAAACTGAAGCTATGCAAAGATCTTTGTTCTTCACATTTATTTGGCAAGCGACGATTTCGACGCCTGATAGAGCAGGGAGGGAAATTTTGTAGAAAGGGTAGCACTTTTTGATCCCTAAAAGTACGCCTCCATAAGAGCCGTCTCTATCCAGGCGTATAATGTTAAAATCGTGGAAGTTGAGTTTTTTATCGGAAGAAAGCCATGTTTCACAGAGAGCAAATATATCACAATCAGAATTGTGAAGTAAAAATTTGAACGAGCCTAGTTTAGGCACTGGACTACGGCAGTTCCACTGTAGCACAAACGAGATATGATTGATGCAAGGAGAGGCGATAAAATAGAAGCTCATTTAAGCAGACACTTACTTATTCAACTATGCAGGCTTAGAACCAAAGGTTCTGAGGACTACCACAGTAATAAAAAAAAACTTTCCTATGAGTAGCTAATTCCATTAAAATTCAAGCGATTGCAATTTAACCCCAATTTTGTTTCCTGCAGGATACCTTGCAGCTCGTATCTGCTGAGAGTGAGTAACTTTTCTAAAGGTTTAATCATTCATCACAGATAACTACCGCATCACCGAAAAAAAAGGCCAACCGAAAAACCCCGTAAACCAGAGACCTACATTTCATATTCCATTACGTTCTAGTGCTACGGTATCGAAAAAAAAAAAAAACTGCACAAAGTAGAACTTTTTCCCTCAACCAACCAGGACGGCTGGCCCAATACCACCACCCATCTAGAACTGCATTTGGCTTCAGCGTTTGTATCGTATTTTTTTTTTATTCATACCGTCCATTTACAGTACAACCGATCGTCGACTGCATTTTGAGCCAAGTTCGCGTCGACACGGTTGCATTTGGGCCACATCGTCCATCGAACGTATAGTTCGTATCATTGTGAGGTAGAGCGACCGAGCCGAACCACGTTGACCAACTTGCAATTCAATTAAAAACCTTTATAAACTGAATGCATTTTTAACTGACCGTCGAAAAAAAAACAATCACCTCCGTCTCCGTCTGGCAGTAGGTACTGCACTGGGTCGGAAGGATGGCTAGACGTGCAACGAACGACCACGCGGTGGAGTTGTCTGCTGGACCAACCAGCCAAGCCACGAGCTACACGAGTCCGCGCGCTCGTAACTTGTGGAATTTGTAAATTCATTTATTCTGAATGTCACGTTACATGCGCCGAAAACGAGTAGACAAAAAATATGGTGGAACAACATTCCAAAGTGCAACCTGAGGGTGATATATGAGCTGGGACTGTGTCCGTTTGCATGCTGCAGCAGCATCAGATCAGTTAGCTGGAACCGATGGAGGCTGCGGCTAGATCAAAAAAAATGCGGATTGCTGGATTAGATTGTTCTAGTTAGTTGTTTGCTTCGAGCAGAACGGAAAAAAGCCTTGGTCCGATTACGACTGCATTGACGACGTGCAAGCCGAAACTTGTTTTGGAAACATTTCAACTGCATCTACCTACCTATTATATTCGGGTCACAGGGAGAGTGATTAATTAGCACAATTTTAAGGCACACGCTTCCCATTACCGTGCCACGACGCAGTGACGGTTGAGATTGTAAGCTTAACGTATGTTTACTTGCAGTGCAGTTTTCCGTGCGGGTGGATATTGTAAAAGTGTACGGTAGTGGATTGCATAAAGATTCGGTTTTTCTCAGTTCGTAATTCAAACCGTGACGGCGAGGGGTAAGTTTTATGGTCCAATTTTTATTGCATTATCTGCACTGTAGAAAATAAATTACGAGTTAATGCTTGCAGAGGGTACTGATTCCAAGACGAGGGGGTGATATCAAATTAAATCTAGGTTGGTGTAAAAATTACGATGAAATCAACAAAAACGCAACTTTTAGGGGAAATCACGGCTTCCTCAATTCCTTTACCTTTTCGTCAGAAGATTGAATGAAGACCATGCTTGAATACATCATGTGGCCAAAATTGAGCTTTCAACGACTTACTATACGGGTTTATTCAAGTTTATTTATTATAATTAAAAATTATAAAATTAAAATAAATAAAATATTATAAAATTACACTAAAACGGACAAAAATGAGCAAAGTTGTCTGAAAACACTCCATAGTTCAAAACGCATGAGAAACCGTAACACAAACAAATCTCTATTAATTTTTCAAAGGGACGTATCAGCGTTTTGATTCTCAAATTAAAAAAAAAAATAATGGACCCGTAAAGCTAACACAAATGAGCATTTCGGGCCATTTCTGTGATTTATGGCATTTTTAGTTTTAATAGTATTTCTCAATTATTTTTTCAAAGGGACGTATCTGCTGCAGTATTTGCGTTATGAAGCTGATCCAATACCATACCCATTTCAATCTGGGATGACAATCGTTCTGCAGAAAGCATTACGCATTTCACCTGAAGGTCCTATCCCTTCTCATAACAATGTTCATCCTGTATTCGAGAAGAAATTCATCCGGCTATCATTCGAAAAAGCGATTTCGATGTTTCGATTTGAATGGTCTGTGGTTTCATTTGATCAGAGGATGATATATGTTCTGTTGACGGCATTCCAAGTGCCCTCCTCTTGACACATTTCATCGACGACATTCTTCAGGTTAAGGACGGGCATCTCCCTTCACACTGCCTCGAACCTTGGACAGTCGAAGACCACATGCTCCGGCGTTTCGTCCACGTTGCCACACTCCACACACAGAGGGGTGACGCTGCGTGTCCGAACCGATGCGGGTATTTCCTAAAGCAGCCGTGGCCAGACAAGAACTGCGTTAGGTGGAAGTTGACTTCTCTGTTCATCCAGGTCAAAATAATCGGTATTAGTCTATGTGTCCATCTACCGTTCTTCGCCGTGTTCCACTCGTGTTACCACTTAGCCAACGATTCCGCTCTCACAACTTTCCGTACTCGTCCGGCTTCTATCCACCTGTAGCACTCGCTGTACTCCGCCAGGGTGATGCCGATAGGAATCATTCCGGCGATAACGCATACTGCTTCCGACGAGTTGGTTCTGTACGCACTCAAGACTCGCATGGCCATGAGCCGGAACGTACTGCTTTGTTTCCAGTGCTGCAACCCAGGATGGATCTCCATACCTCAGTATCGACGATTGCTACTGCTGGGACCAGAGTTGTTCGGCATAATTGTAACAAGGATACAAATGTACATTTGAAAATATAAATAAATAAAAAGAAACCTACCGAACCCTATTGCCATACTAATTTCACTTGAGCAACACGTGTCTAGTCTCTGTATCCACTCTAAATAGAATATCAGATGAGGGATTCCAACTGACAATCTGTAAGCAGAGTTTATGCCAACAGAAATACTTTTCCGAATGGTCATGAATGGATACCGAACTCCAACAAGGTAGACTTCGGTTCGGATAGAGTAAAAAGAGAACTCACCAATTGGATGATTAATAGATCAACTGCACTCAAAGATAAATTAAATCAAAAAAGCTTAAAAAGTATGCAGATTTTCGCTTCACCTTATTGAGTCCGAGCCATGACTACTTCGGCAGTAGTCATGCATGATTAAATTCGAAATAATCTTTCCAGTATTAAATTTTATTCTTTTTCAATACTGATATATAATCAAAAAAGATTAAAAAGTTAATTCAAAAAAAGATAATCTACAATCTAATCAACCATGATTAAACTGGGATTAATATCAGATGCTTAATTTTTAGAAAGAGAGGATTAATGTTTAATCATTCGATATGATTAAACTGAGTTTAATGTCAAATTGATTAAATTTCAAGCAAAATGGGATTAGTTGACTAGTTGGCTATTGCCAGAATCAAAACTTATATCTAAAGTCTGGAACGCGCAAAAATTGGTCAACTTCAAATTGGTGTATTTCTGTTAAAAATGTATTAAAAAAACCTGAAATGCTGCATTTGGAAGTTGAGTGTATATACAATGGTTGCTATGATGAGTTTTCAACGTTTGTCCTCCAGTTTTCAAAATGACGTCCAAGCAAGAGGAGCAGCGTGTCAAAATTTAGCTCGCGCAGTAAGAGAATTCGACGTTCTCACACGCCAAGTTGGCAAAATTGCTGGATATGGCCAAATCGAACGTGACAAGTGTTTCAAAGGTGTTCCGGGAGCGTCTGTTGACCGCCTGGAAGCGGCGGCAATCATAATCCGGACGTGGTATCATACTACTGTGCAGCGGGCCAAGAAACGAGCCGGGTTGTCGACGTTTAAGAAGGTGACGGTGGCAAACCGAGATTACAAACAAAACACGTCGGCAAAGCAGCGGTCCCGAAAGCTGTATACGAATCTGCTCACAAAATTCGACTGGGTCGTCATGGATGCCGAAACTTATGTGAAGGCGGATTTCAAGCAGCTTCCGGGACAGGAGTTTTATATCGCATCAGGAAAAGGGAAGGTGGCTGAAATGTTCAAAACCATCAAACTATCGGCATTTTCATTACTACGGGAACCATCAATCAAGAGATCTACGTCCAGGAGTGCCTGGAAAAGGGGCTGCTACCATTCCTAAAGCAACATAATAGACCTGTGCTGTTCTGGCCGGACTTGGCGAGCTGCCACTATGGGAGAAAGGCAATCGAGTGGTACGATGCGAACAACGTGGTTGTGGCACCCAAAGACGATAACCCTCACAACAGCCCAGAACTCCGCCCTATCGAACGGTATTGGGCCTTGGTCAAACGGAATCTCAAAAAAACTAATAAATCAATGGAAAATGAGCAGCAGTTTAAATCTAACTGATGTTCGGCGGCGAATGAGGCCACTGTGCAAAATTTAATGGAAGGGGTTAAGCAGAAGGCACAGTAGTTCGGATTTGGCAAACCAAAAGAATAAACAAACATTTTTTCCTTTAAATATATGAATTGAACTACCAAAAGAAAAATAAAGAAAATTGTTGTGATATGAATTTGGACTGAAAGAAACGATTTTTTGTCGACCAATTTTTGTGCGTTCCAGTCTTTAATGCGAGAAGTGCGGTAGTCTGGAACCACGTGTATGAAAAACACAGTTTTTACAGGATTTAACCCTTCAAACAAGGGTACACCCCTTGGGACGGAAATCCAGAACCGTCAGATCCCTCCCGCTAGACCGACTTATTGTTCGGACCGAACGATAACCTAACTTTGCAAGACCTTCCCCCTTCCGAACGCCACCTGCAGATCGATTGACACCTGTTGAGGTGAACTGTAGAGCTAAGCTTCGCGCCAAATTGAGTGATCGTATCGAACCCACGACCCCGTCGTGTAACGAGGACGTACGCAATCAGTGGAAACTACTACCCACTGGCGTCACCCAGCTGAGGCTTTTACCCTGTTAGTAAGTTGAACTTTTTGGAGTTCGGAATCCACTTTACCGCCTTTTGAGTTCGGATTCAACTCGCCCTGAGCCGAGACGGGATCATTTGAGAATCGCGCTTTCTTCACGGTAGACACGTCTACTTGGCGCTTAAGTGAAGTCTGTAATCAATTCCAATTCCCTGTCCAAAACACCCGACCCGTTATATGATTCTCGCTATCGCGTTGATGGCCTTCGAAGCCTGCTGACAGGCATATTCGACGTGGCAGTTGAAGTTTAGACATTTCAACCAGCGCTTCGAGGCTATGGCGTGCTTCCCGACGATGATTTCTGCCCGCTGCACCGCTTTTCAGTTACTGACCAATAGCACTTCCGTTTTGTTGTGGGCTATCTGCAGCTTCGCTCTTTGTATCCAGTTACCATCCATGTCGATCGCCTTGGTCACCAACATTTGAACCTCTTCCAGAGTGTCGCCTGTTACCGTCAGGACGACGTCGTCCTTTCTGAACTCCTTTGGAAAGCTTCAGCGTTAGCACGCCGTTATAGATCCCGTTCGAGAGCGTTGAACCAAGGATGGAGCCTTGTTGAACTCCCGCTGTGATCCTAATCGATCTCTGTCCCATGTCTGTCTCACAGACCAGAGCCCAGTTTGGAAAATAACTCCTCAGGATCCCGTACAGGTAGTCAGGGACCCTCATTCTATGCAGCGCTTCGGCGATGGCCTCCCAGCTGGCGCTATTGACCGCATTCTTGACGTCGATCGTTATCACGGCGCAATATCGATCTCCTCTCCGCTTCTCGATCACTGTCCGAATTGCATCCACCGTTGATTTCCCGTTCCAGAATCCGAACTGCCTCTCCGACAATCCGTGTTCACTATCCGTGCATTTCGTCAGCCTGTTTAGGATGATCCTCTTCAATAGTTTTCCGAGTGTATCCAGCATGCCTGTACAATGCTAGATCTCCAATTGGATGCAACAGCCGTCAAATCAAAGGCATTGTACTCTCAATGATATTTTGGAATCTGTCAACTGTAATTCTCATGTTGAGCATCTAGAATGAAAATGGGGCAACCGGATATGTTTCGGGTATCCCAGTGGACGTGACCAGTTTCTGACTTGACCCAAAAACCGCCATTCGCCACCTCAAATCACATGAGAATTCAAAAACAAGTGCAATGGCAGTCATATTGAGTATCCAGGACCACATTGGACACATATGGACTTGCTATGGCCTCCAAAAAATTCCCTAAATCCCGTTACATGCCATGAAATTTGTTGAAAATTACTAAATTCAATCAACAACTTTTTTTTTTTTTTTTTAATAATGATGAATGTTTTCTCTTATTGAATATAATCAACGTACTCTAAATTTGAAATGTTCTTCAATTTATTTTTATGATGAAACGCATTCAACAGCGAGTAATGTACCAAGCGTCACAATCTTCAAATTACTTACAGCGAATTCGTTGATTATTCAGTTCCAATCTGGATCGGGTATCAAGATTGCACACATAGAAATTACTATTTTTACACGTGAAATAATTCAACTTTTAAGTAAATCCTGGAACGTGAACATACATTTCAGGTAAAATTAAGTGTTCCGAAACCAAAACATACGCAACTCGACGAAAAATTCGTTTCATTTAATTGATTTCCTCGTCTTTTTAACTGAATATTATGTCATCAGTGCATGTGTTGGTCTCATGGTATTGAAAGGAGATTGGGCTAATCCGGTCATGTGATGTACACGAATGACATATATCTCATTTGAAAGGTCTCATTAAGACACGAAAAAGTTGGTATGGGGTCAAAATTGTTTATCGTGGGAAAAAAAAAGCTATCCCGTATATTCTAAACGATTTTGAGCAGTTTCAGTTTTTTCCATGTGTATTGAAAAAAAAAGATCAAATCTAAACACGCTATTAAAACTAAAGTAATATGAATAAATCAAAGTTATAAAATAATATGAAAAAAAATAAAGACAATCTGTTTAATCAACTGGAGTTAGTAAGCTGAGCATTATATTTTTTTCATTTTTTAAAGCTTTATTAACGATATTTTAGCCCTTAGGTAGTTCATCGCGTGAGATTGTGTTAACATACGTTACAAGAGCATTCTTATGAAATGTTATTTTGCTGGATGTTGCTTAAATTCATTATGAATCTCGTAGGCTGGTCAAATCATTTGTAGATACTGATTGCTTAAAGCAATCATATATTATTTTTTTTAGAATCAGTAGGACGTCAAATATCGCGAAAGTGTAGTGCTCATTAAAAAACGTCAATGGTAGTTCATCACAAGATTTTTCAGCTGCAAATGAAGAAACAAAAAAAAAATATTGTAATGCAAAGATTTTTGAAAAATGATAATAATTTTTTTATTATATTGCTTATTCAGCAATTACATTATCTAAAAATTGAGCAGGATGATTAATGTTAGGCTGGAATCTTTCGTATCTTAAAAACCATACTACAGTCATAATATGTGCGCAACTTCCTAGGGTTCTTTTTCCAGAAATGCATGAGTAATAATAATTACCTATTGCCTCTATACCCACCTAGTCTCGACCAACAAGAATGTAACTAAAGTATTTTCGTGATCCAGCATATCGAGAATGAATCCTGGATCTTAGCAACCAAATATTCCTGCTGAATCGTGGAATTCTAGTAGATCCCCAGACATTCGCAGTTGCTCGCTACCTGTTCAAATTGTTGTTTATGACGTATTCAGACAATCGATTGGACAGGTTGATTCTTTAATTAATGAAATCAAGAAAGTCGGGACCCGTGCGTTGTTCCCAACAAGTGGGTGGAACGCATTTATGAGGGTTGCTGCCACTCTGAAATCTTCAAACTTATGCCACATAACCGCATTGACATAACTTTGACGGAACATCTTCAAATCTCGCTTGAATCGTCCGTTAACTACCTCAATCACCCATCGACAGATGGTAACCAACCGTGACTGATTGGCCTGCTCCGTTGTCAGTTGGTCTTGATTCCGGCTTTTGGAATGTGGCATCACTGCTTCATAGCCGAATAAACTCAGTTCTTTCATAGCGTCCCGAAATTCTCTGTCCAAAATAAAAAACATCACCTAGCCAAAGAAATGAACTCAGAACTCCTTCATCACTGTGCAACATATTTTTCAAAATTGTTGCATCCAACGTTGTAGCTGCATAAGGACCATTTGCTCTAATTATGAATCCATCACAGCAAACGATTAGAAAGGGTTTCAAAAGATTATCGTATTTATCGAGACTGTACGACTTTCGCTGGAAAGAGAAGTTGCTGCTTTTTTGAATTTATTCGTACGTGCCATCGCAGATGACGATTGCTTTTCGCATTTCCAGTGGAACATCCATGTTTCCGTGTATTGCGTCTGGGGTCATGAGATTTCTTCTCACCACGCCTTCTCGGTCAATATGATCAAATCCTTAATGCATGGGTACAAATTTCAGTCATAAACATTCTCTGGCTTTGTTGAAAAGTCGTTCAAGTGTCCGTTGGCTCATTTTAAACAATGCACTTAGATTTTCGTTTGATGCACCACTACTCAATTTTACAAGACAGATTCCCAAAGCCGTACCTGGAGTGTCACATCTGTTTGTAAAGGACGGAATTTGCTCAAGAATTTGTTCGGACTGTGTTCTTTCTAATCCTACTAAATGATAAAGTTCATTATCGTCCACTTCAAACAAGAAATCTAATCCATTTTGCTGCAAATCAGCTCTTAAAATATCAAACATTTCTTTTGTATGGGTGCCGTTGAAATCGTGGATTAAGTTGGGAGAATCCAATAATTCTTCCCATTCGTTTCCTCGAAAATGTTCCTGGCACACTCTGGAATTTTGTGGAACATAGTAGTAATGGTTGGTGGATTAGCAAAAACTTCTTGATTCCAGACGGAATACGGCATCTTGTTTCGTTGGGACAGTTAGTAAAAATACAGCAATTAGAAGTATTTGCTGCCGTGAATACTCGTCAATATCGAGGAATCCCACGGTATTAAGCTGTACATTTCCAGCACGAGCATTTCGGTTAGCTCTGACCCAGTAAGCATGACAGAGATATTCCTCGTTATTAAAAACAATCTATGAATGAAAAGGTTAACAATTCAACAGATATAGTAACTAAGTCTTGCATTATATTTATTGTCGCTAGACTTGGAAACCGAAATGATCCACTCGCGACAATCGATTTTAGTCTCGTTATGATATATATGCACAAATCTGGTTTGTGTGAGATTGAATGATATTGAAAACGGCCACATAAGCGAATGCTCAACAAAGTGAAAAATGTAACACAAAACACCGAGATGTTAACAAATTCCGGCAATCAAAATGGAGCTGGCAATAAATCTGAGTGAATTTGGTTTACATAGGATACACTACTCGAGCTCCGTCGAAACGTTACCTGAACTGATAGAAAATCAGAAAAAAAGAGCGAGATCAACAAATCAGAGAATAATTATATAATAGAGGCCATGGAGTGAATTTATTTTCACATAGGTAGTTGTTCCCTTATTCAAAGCATCGAACAATGGTGTGTGATAATTGTAAGCATGTACGGAAATCTGAGGTCACTTGATAACTGTTATTCATTTCCGGTGCTATTGGATCCTTGTTATTAAATTTCTTATAGAATTATCTAACAATCATCAATTCCGATACTTTTATTCACTACTCATTATTTGGCTACTCATACTTATGTACTTGTTACATTCCGTTGATACGCAGCGTTAATCTGACTTAGTAGGCGCTAAAGCCAGATTTCTTTATTGAGTACCCCGAGAGACCCAATTAAAAAGATTAGTGGTGTAAGGCTGCTCGTGTTTACCTACAAGCGTATGTGAGATCAGCGAGCTTGTAACTCGGAGCCACGGAACATTTGAAAACCACCGCTCTAAGGGAGTGCCGGGATGATAAAGGCTACAGGTGACAAACACACACGCACACACCCCATGCAAAAAGGAAAACATGATTAAATAGCAAAAAGAGCAAAAATGGCCAATTGCCAACATTACACCTTGAGTAACTTTTTTCTCCCACGGTACAATTTTTTGACCTCATACCTACTTTTTCTTATCTCAATGATACCTTTCGCATGAGATATCAGTCATTGATGTATATTCGTGGACCAGTCTCCATACATTTTTGCCCAATCTCCTTTACCATTGGCGTAGTTAGAAAATTTATCTGGAGGGGGCCTGGGAGCTGGGCCTGTTGCATTCTTTTATTTTGATAAACTACAGTTAAATAAAAACACGCAAAGATGATATTCAATCAAATTGCATCAAAGCAACTTTTTTTTTGGGTACAATTTTTTCTGTGACGTTGAGGCTTACTATTATTTTAATGGTAAAACAATAAATTTGATTATATTTATTCCATAACAACGATTGGGACCTCGCTTGGGAGAACCTTAAAAGCTTTATGATTTTGAACAAGCAATGATGCTTGTAATGAAATCACATAAAGTCCGGATCTCATAAATTTAAGCATCTCAAAGTCAAGAAAATTTTCAGAGTTAGGTAATCCCATGAATTTTTAACTAGATTTTTTAAGTTATTTTCAGTGATTTTAATTTATTCAATCCAAAAATACACATGGATTTTTTCATTTGCTCAGTCATTCAAACTACCCTGTAGCTAAATTCAGGGCATAAATTTCATCGAAAAGAAAGAAATTCGTACATAGGTATATGTAGAAATGTCCATCTCTTCGTTGAAATTTATGCCCGGCATTCAACTGCTGGAGTGCTAATTCTTGACAATATTGCTAAATCACCAAGGCATGGGTTTTCCCTATAGATAATGTACAAACATGTCCATTAAATAAAGATTCAGCATTCAAGATTCCATCAGATTCAATAAGCTAGAAAACTTTCGAATACTTCCTGAACAATCTACACCCTTGAAACCGTTGGACATCCTCAGAACTTGATCAACCTGAAGTCTTGCAAAAATATGCAGAGAACATTACTAATATCTTTGTCTATATGGAAAGTTTTTGAATATTTCCTTCTGTCTAGGACGGATGTCTAAAAGAATATCCAGTAACTTATGCAACGTTTCCTGAATATCTACAAAACTCCATTAAGCTCCTCAACTTCTACGAAATTCCCTGAATTTGATCCAAATTCTACATTTTTTCCGTCTCCCTTCATTCTACGAAGATTTCTGAACAGCTTTACACTTCTGCAAAGAAATTCTATCATCTACAAATATTCTTGAAAATCTAGAAAGATCCTAGAAATTTAAGGAAGTTCCCAAAAGCTCCTAGAAGTTCATGGAGTTTTTTTTGTAGTAAGATCTCTGACAAACTGTGACTAAAGCAAGGATCCCTGAAGTTTTTAGAAGTATATTGAATTATTTTTAGATCTTGTACAAAATTCTTTGAACTTTTTCAAAATTTCGTACACTTATATGGAGGTTTACGCAGCTCATCAAATTGCTACAAAATTCGCAAAACTTCTACAAACTTTGCTGTACTACGCTGCCCCTAATCGCGAGTCAGTCCCATCTGTAAAAAACTGAAAAAGAGAAAAAGGCGTTCAAAGATTTTACAAGTTTTCTGATTTGACACTTATTTTGGAGGGATAAATTAAAAAATAAACGTACAATGTGATAGAATGCATCCATGTTTACCCAAAGATATTTGAAAAACATCGTGAAATTTTTATATTACGGCCAAAATCTGAGTGGGACTGACTTGCGATTACATTTAACGTCAATGATAAAAATAACCGCAAGTCAGTCACAATTCCATGACGATGCTACATTAGTTTAGCATAGTATTGAACAGTAGAAAGATACCATGGTCCCATAGAACGTTATTGAATGTTTCTGGATTTGTTGCGCTGGTTCCAGAGCAATGTCCGAAACATACTCCGGTGAGTATGGGTCTTCATCAGACTAGAGCTTTTCATAAACGTGCCAAACCCAACAAGCGATAAATCAATTCACATGAGAATTCAAAAATAAGATCATTGAGAGCCATGATGAGTGACCAGCAGCATGTTGGCCACACCCGAACATTTTCCGGGTATCCCCGGAGAAGTGGTAAATCCTTTTTAAATCAAAATCCATCAAGCGATACATCAAATCACATGATAATTCAAAGCCATATCCATTGGCGGTCAAACTGTGTATCGTAAGAACTATATCGGCCACATCCGGACATGTTCCAGATATCCTAGGGGAAGTGGACAAAATCTGTCTTGACACAAATCTCATGATACGACGTGTTTTCTAACATTTCTAACATAGTTTTTTTCTAATGGGACTGACTTGCGGTTACTTTTCGCTGTGGGACAATTTGACTTGGTATTGTTTTTCATTTTTCTTGAACAAACCACCTTTTTTCAATAGCACATCTCAAAAAACATAGAAAGATAAACTGAATAATGTTGCTAACACAAAATTGATAAAAATTCAGATGGGACTGACTTGCGATTACCGGCAGTACGCTTCTCGTTGATTTTCCACAAAGTTCCACGAACGGAATTTCTTGAATTTTTACGTAACTTCCACAAATGTTCCTAGTCCATGAGGCTTCAAAAATGTGTCCTAAAATAATGTAGAGGTTTCCGATCAATAATGAGCTTCCCTGAAATAAAATAATGTTCCCTTAACTTGTACGAAGCTCCTCGGACTTAAATAAAATTTCCACTTCTACGCAGTTTTCAAAACTTTTCCAATTTCCTTGTTCCTACGAATTTTTCTGAAGGTGTATGAAGTTCCAAGAATTTTTACTAAATTTCCTCAACTTCTGCGATGTTTTCTGAACTTCTTAGAAGTCCTTGAAGTTTTACAAAGTTCCCAGAAGTTAAAGAAAAATCCCTGGGCCCATGGCCAATTTGTAGAGCCTGCAGACGTCGATTAAATATCGATGTTGTAGAAGATAGAGTTAGAATTACCATGACCTGATGGATGGTAGAAAGAATTACCATGACCTGATGAATGGTAGATATAATTACCATGACCTGATGGATGGTAGATAGAATGACCATGACCTGATGGATGGTAGATAGAATGACCATGACCTGATGGATGGTAGATAGAATTACCATGACCTGATGGATGGTAGAAAGAATTACCATGACCTGATGGATGGTAGATAGAATTACTATGACCTGGTAATTCTGGAACGGATGGAAGATAAGAATTTCTATTACCTGATGGTTGGACTGAAGAAATTTAGAAATAGTTGGAATTGCCATAACTTGATGGAGGAAATTTTTAAATAGTTGGAATTGCCATGACCTCATGGATGAAATATCTCTGAGATGGTAGATGAAAGTCCCCCGAGAGGGTAGATAAAATTCCACCAAATGGGTGGATATAATGCCCCCTTTCCTCAATTAAGGAGAGTAGAAGAGGAGAGAAATGTATAAGATAGAGTTAGTGTTGAATAAATAATGAGTAGAATCAAGTGAGCGTGAAGCGTGATAGTTCTTATGTAAACAGAATCTCATTGGTTAGAGAATTTTGATAGGTTAGCAGGTATAAATATGAAGCACCTAAGCTCGTTGAAGTCATGCCACTCTTTGCTCGACTGTTGAGCTGTTCAGTTCGTTTTCTTTTTCGCTCGAGTTCTCGCTTCGATTCGGTTTGTGCTGTCGCGTTGCGCCGTGGAAGCGTCGCCACCTTCGCGCGTTCTGGCAAGTTTACTGCAACTTGCCAACACGAAACAAATGGTGCGTAAACGTACCAATGATTCAGCAGCGGGCCCTTCAAAGAAAGTGGTAATCCAGCACAGCGCGTCGCAGGATGACGCCGGAAAACGGGTACTGCAAGCCAACCAGTTTGCGGTGCTCCCCGAAGAAAATGGCGATGGTGACGTCGTTCCCATCGCTGCAAGAGAGCGGATTCCCCCGCTTTTCACGCCGGAGAAGGATGTTGCCAAGCTGCGTGCCGAACTGGCAAAACACAAGCTGCTGCCTCGCTTCAAGCTTTGCAGCATCGGCACCAAAATCATGTGCTCCAGCCTGGAGGAGTACAATCAAACAGGATGTTTCCTAAAGGAAAACAACGTTGACTTCTTCACGCACGATCTGCCATCGAGCAAGCCACTGAAGCTGGTATTGCGTGGATTACCGTCGTTCGAGGCGGCTGTGGTTAAATCCGAGCTGGAGCGGCTTGGGCTTAAACCTGAGGCGGTGTTCCCAATAAACCGGCGTTCCAACCACAACACCAGCTTCCGTGACCAGTTGTTCCTGGTGCACTTCACGAAGGGATCCACCAGTCTAGCGGCTCTGAGATCCAAAATCCGGGACCTGTTTCAGGTCATCATCAGTTGGGAGCATTACAAATCCCAACATCGTGATGTTACGCAGTGTATGAACTGCCTCTCCTACGGCCATGGCACCAAAAACTGCCATATGAAGACTATCTGCGGCAAGTTTGCTGGAACTCACTCGACTGCGTCCTGTGAGCAAGATGATGACATCGAGCCAACGTGTGTCAACTGCGGTGGTAACCACCAAGCCTCCAATCGCGGATGTCCCAAGCGAGTGGAGTTCATCAATATCCGTCCGAAGGCTACGATCAATAATCAGCCCGGTCGCCTCCGTAATCATCGTTCGCCTCCTGCACGCACGGAAGTCCAGTACCCAGCTCTCCAGCCCCGTCGACATGTTCCGAACTTAGAACCACTTCCGCTCAACAACCAACAAGTCAAGCATGTGAGTATTCCTAACAATCGAACAGTCCAGCATCGTCTCGCTGCTGCTGCTGCCCAGCCAATGCCAGGTCCCTCCACCGCCCCTGGTTTATCATACGCTGGTGTTGTCTCAGGTGAGCCTGTCGACGATTCTCTGTTCACCTCGGAGGAACTTGTGACGCTCGTGGCCGAGGTCATCATCATCTTGCGCACCTGCAAGACTCGATCTGAACAGATTCATGCTGCCCTGTCCCTTGTCACTAAGTATGGACCGTGAAGCCATCAAGATCGTAAATTGGAACGCTTGCTCCTTGAAGAGCAAAAACATCGAGTTTGTTGAGTTTCTCAATGAACGAAACATCGACATTGCCATCATAACTGAAACCCACCTGAAGCCTGAAACAAACGTCTACCTTCCCGATTTCCGGCTCGTGAGGCTAGATCGAACCAACTCTGGAGGAGGAGGAGTGGCTATTGCAATAAGGAGAAACATCTGCTGTCGACTGATGCCCAGCTTTCAGCTGAAGATCATCGAAGCCGTAGGGGTGGAAGTTTCTACTCCTATCGGCCCCATCACCATCGTCGCGGCTTACTGCCCCAAACAAGTCAACATCAGGGACGGATCGGCAGCAGATCTGCGACGAGATATTATCAAGCTAACACGACGACGGGAAAACTTTATCATCGCTGGCGACCTAAACGCCAAACATCAAGCTTGGGGCAACAATCGGCGCAATCAAAACGGCACCATCCTGAACAACGACCTGCAGGAAGCGCAGTACAACATCTTGAGTCCCGAAACTCCCACCCGGTTGAGTCGGTCCGGTGGTCACGCTACCATCGATATCTTCATCAGCAACATGGGCAACAACATCGCTCAACTTATCACCTATTAGGAACTCAGCTCGGACCACTACCCGGTGGTGACTGAGGTGGGATCCTCCGTAAATCGATTTGAAGCTTTCCGGCGCAACTATCATCGTGTTGACTGGGGTCAGTTCCAACATTGCGTCGACTCCGCTCTAGACTACGATGTCCAACCGGAATCGTCCGAAGATGTTGACCGGTGTCTGCGCTCCATCGATCAAGCAATTTCCCGGGCCAGGGAGCTACATGTGCCAGTATCCAGACAGGTGAGTAATACTCTGAACCTTGACAGGCCTACTAAAGACCTCATTAGACTCCGCAACACGATTCGTAGGCAGTACCAGCGTACTGGGCTGCCTAACCTGAAGACCAATTGCAACCGTTTGAACAAAATCATCCAAGCCAGGATGGTGGATCTCAGAAATATCGATTTTGCAAACAAGATTCGCTCTCTCCCAGATTGTGCTAAGCCATTCTGGAAAATGGCAAAGATTTTGAAAAATAAGCCGAGGCCCATTCCTCCCCTTTCCTCTCCTAACCAAAATTCGGACCCATCTTTACTAATAACCCCATTTGAAAAGGCCAATGCTCTTGGACAACACTTTGAAAATTCACATAACCTTGGCCACGCCATGGTGAGTCCCCACGAGCCTGCAGTATCACAGGCAATGGCTAGTGTCGCTGCCACCCCCGTAGTTGTCCCTGACGAAAGTAGAATATCGGCTGATGAGGTGATAGCAGCGGTTAAATCAACAAAGAACATGAAGGCCGCTGGTGTCGATGGAGTGGTCAACCTCGAGCTGAAAAACTTGAGTGTTGACTTCTTCAAGCACCTTGCAGTGGTCTTCAACAAGTGTTTAATGCTTGGCTACTTTCCTGCATGCTGGAAGTTAGCCAAAGTTATTCCAATTCACAAACCTGGCAAAGACCCTACCAGTGCCAAAAGCTATCGCCCCATCAGCCTCTTGTCCTTCATCTCGAAGCTATTCGAAAAATTGATACTCAGCCGTTTGCTGGTGTTTTCAAATGATAATAACATCTTTCTCAAAGAGCAATTCGGGTTTAGGAAAGGCCACTCTACCATCCACCAACTCGCACGGGTTACTAACATCATCAAGCGGAACAAGTCCGTTTCCAATACATCTGCCATGGCATTGTTGGACGTCGAGAAGGCGTTCGACAATGTCTGGCATGATGGTCTAGTGTACAAGCTGCATCGATACAACTTTCCGAACTACCTCGTGAAGATCATCAAAAACTACTTGTCGGGCAGATCATTCCAGGTCTACTTGAACAATGTCTCCTCTGATACGTTCAACGTTGATGCAGGGGTCCCTCAAGGTAGCCTGCTTGGGCCTATCCTATTCAACATTTTCACGTCAGACGTTCCTCCCCTGCCGGGTGCTGGTATCCTATCAATGTTCGCAGATGACACCTCCATCATCTATAAGGGTCGAGTGATCCGTGCTCTGGCGAGTAAACTACAATCAGGCCTGGATGTTTTGTCCGACTAGCTGGAGCTGGAAGATTTGTATCAATGCAGCTAAAACACAAACCATTCTGTTCCCACACTCGAATTCACCTCGGCTTGTTCCACGTGCTAACAACAAGGTCCATCTTGATAGCACTCCCATTGAATGGTCGAGTGAAGTAGTCTACCTTGGTCTCACCCTCGATAGCAAATTGCTATTCCGATCCCATGTGGACAAGACATCCACCAAGTGTAACATCTTGATCAGGTCGCTCTACCCTCTGATAAACAGGAAGTCCACCCTGTCCCTCAAAAACAAGCTTGCTGTCCACAAGCAAATCATTCTGCCGGCTATTGAGTATGGTATGCCAATCTGGGAGAGTTGTGCTAAGTGCCACCACTTAAAGCTTCAGAGGATCCAAAACAAGATCCTCAGAATGATCCTTAACAGTCCACCGCGAACTCGTAATTCTGAGATTCACCACCTGGCCGGTCTTCAAACACTCGAGGAGCGAAAGACTTCCACGCTGGAAAGGTTCAGAGTCGCCTGTCTGCGATCAAACCACCAGATCATTCGTGATTTGGCAACCTAGTATAAGTAGTTAG
Source organism: Ochlerotatus camptorhynchus (assembly GCF_037179485.1). NCBI lineage: Eukaryota > Metazoa > Arthropoda > Insecta > Diptera > Culicidae > Ochlerotatus > Ochlerotatus camptorhynchus. Next base: position 7,173,594 of record NW_027040849.1, read on the forward strand.
GTGCTCAAGTAGGTAGGTTATCAAATTTTTAAATTCAAACCAAAACAATCCCACAAAGGGTATCCTGTAAATTAGCGCTAAACGCAATCATCACATTAGAATAACCAATTAACTAGAACAAAGATGAAGAGCCAAAGGCTAACCAATTGAAATGTTAAATCAAATGTTGAAACATAAAACCCAGAAAATAAACGTAAATTTTACTACTACTCGTTGAAGTCATTCTTGTAACGAATTTTGGAGGTGACGGACCACCAGCAGCAGCAGAAACAGCAGCAACAGAAACCTCAGCAGCAGAAACAGCAGCAGCAGCAGCAATAGAAGCAGCCGCACCCGTGGGAGCTGCATCGCTAATTCGTGTTGCCGTGGCCGAGGCTGGAAACCTCGGTCCAGTCACGACAGATGTAATATAATTTCTCAGAACATAAGAAAAGTATTCAAGATAAAGGACCTAAACAAATCTTTGTTTGTTGTCCAATTTTAATAAACGCTGTTAAATAGTAACATTGAACTTGACAAGCTTGACAAAATACCGGTGAGTAAAACAAACACCAAACATTCTGGGGGGGCTAGATAATTCTGGAGGGGGCCGGGCCCCTGACACCCCCATTAGCAACGCCAATGAAATTTACATGTCTTTTTCGTAGTGCTTACACGGTTAGAAAAAAGTACCCAAAATTAAGTTCTTTTCACTCATCTCGGCACTATAGTGCAGGTACCCAAAAGTAGGTAAAGCGGGTCAAAATAATTTTCATTTACTTATGTGCAATTCGTATGGAATTTTCCACTGGCTTTTTAACCAAAAGTATGTTAGTTGTACCCAACAGTAGGTAAATATGATTATACTCAACGTTGGGTTCCCACACTTTACTAGCCCTGTTGGGTGGTTTTGCTCCTCCGTTTTTGACAACATTAGAAGGAGAAAAGGCGACAAACTAGTCAAAAGTAGGTAAAAGTGAACTTTCCGTTGGGTACTTTTTTCTTACCGTGTAGGTCTTCCTGTTTTCTGACAAACGTCAGTTTAATCGTTTGTTTTTGAAAACCTACCTCGGCACTGACAAAAAGCTCGGTTCCGCACTGGTTCCAACTCCGATAAACAAAACGAATTCGCTATTAATAAGCTACAACAAGCAACGATAGCGCCATGTGCCATTTGAGACTCCTTTGTGAAACTATAGCAACCGATCAATTTTGTTAACGACGGCTTTCAAAGCCTTCATTGATGATCCATGTCCATTAACCAGTGATGGGACTTGGCTATTTGGGCCAAAATATTTCCAAGCCAACGGAAGCGAGGACGACAAACAACAAGCACAAAGCCATTCTCAACCGATCCGGACCATGTGGCATGTGTCTGTGCTTGGAATTCTTCTGTATCAGATTACGGATAACCCGAGAGCCTATGGAATGTAAACAACAAATCGTACGAAAGCAGGATTGGCCCCCATAGCTACAGAAGAAGAGACACACAAAAAAAAAAGACAGTTTTGAACGACGCAATATGTGACGCAACAAGTGCTGCACTCATTCACACCGGGAATATGCGAAGGAGGATGGATGATGCGGACAATCAACGCAATGTCCGTCGCCCCTGACGAGTGCGGAGGAGTGTAGATGTGACAGCATGGACATTCCACGCCACGTCGGATCAAATTGCCTAATCGAAAGTGTGTGCATGCGTCGTGGTCGTCATTGTCGTCGCCGCCGCCGCCGCCGTTGCATCCCTCTCATCATACAGCACAGAGGAAGCATCAGCAAATTTTTGTTTTCTCCGCTGTTGTTTGTCTCGGGTACGGTTTTCGTTTTGTTTACAATACGGGTTTGTTGTTGCACCACGAGGACAAGTGCCGTTGCAGTGCAGTGCAGTATATGCGAACCCGTTGTACGTGTGTAAGTGCGAGGTGGATCGAATCGAGTGGTTTGTAGGGGATATAAAATGGGAGGATGTAAACAGAAAATGCAGTTCAAGTCCGTTCTTTCGTTCTTACGACGACGAAATGAAAATGTTTAAACCGAATGAAGGAGGCGTAAAATGAGTAATGAATCACTTGTTGATTGCTTTTTATTCGAAAACAGGAAAGCTGGCAGACATTGCGTAACAAGCGACTGCGGAACGATTGTATTGTTTTTTTTCGATAGGTGTATAGAAATGTAGCTGCGTTTGTTTACGGATCGAGTGCGTGTTTTAAAAATCGCCCAAGTGGCTAATTAGGAATGTTGAAATATATTACTATAATACAGACACCGTATAACGATCTCGGTGACAAATGTAATTATCACAACAACTCCCGCAGCATTCTTTGCACCGTCCGTAGATAGAGCGGAGGCAGAACGGTGTCAAACCTACACGCAGGTTTCTTCACACTTGCTGCTCTCGTGTCTCAACAGAGTTGTTCCTTCCACACACAGATACACTATTTAGCCATTCGCGTGCGCGACTCGCTTCGGACAAAATATTTAGCATTCTTTTCCAATTTATTTATTTAATTCCGCTGCTGATCCCCCATAATATCCTCGGCGTGCGTTTCTATAAATACTTCCTCCTCAAACCAACCATCCAACCAACCGTTCATCGTCATCGTCGTCCGACGACGATCGTGCGAATTGACCACGACCATCGTCATCATCTTCCTTCACAAACGGTGTATTGGAAAATGAGCCAACCAGGTGTTATGGACGCTCACTTGAGCACACGCACCCGTCTAATCCTTCTCTCGGTGCAAGCTAGCTATTTGCTGGCTCTTTAACTAGTTCCTCTTTGGACCTCTCCCAAGATGAAATTCGAACCATGGCTGATAGTTTTTGGCTCGTGGCAGTACGAAATCTCTGTGTGCAACGATCCATGACCGCGCGGGGCATGGCTTGAGAAAAGAGCACCTCAACTCATGATGGTGCCGGCGTTACCAGGTAACGCGCTAGACGAGGTTACTGCCAGATGAGGCGAATACCGCAAAGCATCTTGGCGGAGACTAAACAACAAAAATCAACGCCTCGTTTAGTCCACAAGGACTCGGATGTAGATGTAGATTTCAAGCTGAACAAATTGCAAATGAAAGACGAAAATAATTTGAAGAACATCTCTTTACTTCTGTCTATGTTCCTCCACACTTTACCAAAAAAACCAGCTTATGTAAAGTTTTTCGCTACTGCAGAACTGAAAATTCAAAATGAAGATTCAAGAACTAAAATACATATGGATCATTCCAGCTCAAGTGGGTACACACCTGTGGTCGATGTCACCAATTTGAGCCAAACTTGGCCAAAACGCTTATTTTTTCTCTAAAGTGAAATTTCAACTTTCAGGAGAGATTACTGCATAACCAAATAAGCTAATCGTGATCTTAGAACGTCAATTTGAAGGTTTTTTTAAAGTAGATTATTATAGATGCATCCACATTTTGTTTTTGTTATAGTAACTACATTAAACAGACTGATTACCGGCAGGTATCCAAGTTGTCAAAAATGGCCTATTTTCACCATGCGAACAGCTTCGGTTGTTTATTCCACGATCCTGGCGAAGCCTTTTCCTGTACTCTTGCAAAAATCACTTATGTGATATTTTACAAAATAGAATTTCAATCTATGCAGTTTTTGAACTCATCCATGAGTTTATCAGCAATGTCTTATCATAGCATCTATATTGTCCAAAACCTTTAGCTGACGATCTAAATTGCATCCTTCGTAAATTGTACGTTTATCACGCAACGACCTACAATGGCGACTAGTGAATCCAAATTACGCATGCCGAGTTGCATTTGCGGCAGCAGCCAATTTGAAGTGCTATTAAGATCATTCTATGCCACGATGTTGTAAATCGTGTTCACTAGACAAGTCTTTCCTTTGTCTGATATCATGTTAAACTTCATCAGCGTCGTAAGCGTTGGCTGAAATAGTACCGATCGAGCGTCTGGGAGAGATTATCGTCAACGCCGCCAAAGTATCAATTCCAATGACATCTGCGAGCTGTAGGGGAAAATCTGAAATCTGGTGGACAGAAGAAGTGAAAAGGGACGTTAAAACCCGACGCAAGGCTTTAAGAAAACTCAAGCGTCTATCCGCTGATGATCCTCAAAAAGAAGCCGCCCGAAAAGCTTTCCAAGAAGCACGATCTATTGCTAGAAGAACCATCGTACAAGCTAAAGAAGAATCCTGGGAGACTTTCTGCGAGTCTTTTAATCCTAATACACCTTCGGAAACGCTATGGAATAATTTTCGTCGTCTTAATGGTCAAAGAAAAACTATTCAAAGACGGCTCACAATCGATGGAAAATACGTTATAAACCCATCTGAAATTTCCGAACACTTCGCCGATTTTTTCCAGGCATCATCGGCCTCGAAAGAAAGTCAACTTCCAAACACCTCAACGGACGGGCCGGAAGCCGGGATGACCTTGACAGTAGAAGAAAATTCAGTTTTGAATCGTGACTTCTCTATTCATGAGCTTTTCCGTGCTATTGAGGGCACTCAACTAGCTAGAGGGCACTCAACCGGAAATGATAATGTTGGCTACCCGCTGATTCGTCGTCTCCCATTTGCTGCTAAACTAACAATGCTCAAAAGTTACAACGCTTTTTGGTCTGAAGGAAGATTTCCTGAGTGTTGGAAAGAAGGAATGGTTGTGCCTATTCCGAAACCCGGTGCAAATCACCAAAAAGCAGAAGGATACCGCCCTATAACCCTCCTAAGCTGTATCGGAAAAATCTACGAGCGTATGATAAACCACAGGCTCACTTTCTAGAGGAGCACAACATTCTGAACCCAAACCAGCATGCATTTCGGGCTGGTAAAGGCACTTCTTTCTACTTCTGTGATCTTAAAGAAATCATCGAGGACATCAAAACTACCGGTTCTCACGCCGAGTTTGCTATACTCGACATCCAAAAAGCATACGACCAAACCTGGAGGCCAAATATCCTTAAACAAATTGGTGAGCTCAACATTGGACATTGAATGCGAAACTGCATCACTAACTTCCTCGATAATCGTCGCTTTCGCGTTAGCTACGGAGGATCTTCATCAACTGAACGAATCCAGGAAAATGGAGTTCCCCAAGGATCTGTCCTCGCTGTAACACTGTTCTTGCTGGCCATTAATCCAATGTTTGACGCTGTTCCCAACAACGTCCGCGTCCTCGTCTACGCCGACGATATCGTTTTAGTGCTTTGACGTATCTCCCCAGGGTCCGAAATGCTCTTAAAAATGCAGTTGACTCTATCAATGCTTGGGCTAAAAGTGTCCGCTTCTCATTGTCTGCTCCAAAATCTTGCATTATACACATATGTACGAGAAAAAGGCATCGATGGCGCAACTCTTGTAAGGATATCAAAATCGGCGATGAAACCATTCCGGAAGTCAACCTTGCACGATTCCTTGGCGTCTGGATCAATCGTAAGGGAGATTTTTCGGCCCACGCAGCGAAAACAAAGATGGCTCTACAAAATCGGATACAATACATAAAAGCCATAGCACCAAAAGCCACTGGATCATCGTTGTGGAAGATCGCAGACTCCACATGCATGTCCAAACTACTATATGGAATTGAACTGTTCGGTCTCAAGCTGTGCGACTCTTTTCAAACCACCTTCAATCAAATCGTTAGGATAACCTCGGGAGCAATACAGTCGCCACCAGTTACCAGCCTGGTTGTTGAAGCAGGGGAACTACCACTCAATCTGCGTATGACTGAAACACTCATACGCAGATATTGCCGAATAGCAGAGAAATCAAAGTTAGACCATCGTAACCTTCGCGAAGCGGCAAATTCAGCACTTCTCGACGAAACCAACATGCATATTCCTGACATTGCGAAGCTTCATCGTGTTGCTAATCGACCGTGGCACAACGGAGGAATCAAAGCGGATTGGTCGATTAAGCAAGCATTTAAAAAAGGATAAAAAATCAAAAACGCACAGATTATCGTTCGCGATCATCTCAATACCAAATACAGTAAACACGTGAAGTTGTATACTGATGGTTCTAAAAATAACGGTAAGGTAGGCTTGGGAGTAATTGGGCCGAATATAATATTGGAAGGCAGTCTCCCACCTCAGTGTAGCGTATTCTCCGCAGAGGCCTTAGCCTCTGCTGCTAACATCGCAACACACAACCCTACCATCATACTCTCTGACTCCGCAAGCTGCATTTCATTCAAACGATCGAAAAAGAGGCAGCTTGCAAAGATATCACCTTTTGCTGGATCCCTGGACATTCCGGAATTACTGGAAATGAAGATGCTGATCGTGCTGCAGATCGGGGAAAGCTTGCCCGTCGAATTGAAAATGTTATTCCTGCATCCGATATCCTCAACTGGGTTAGAAAACTGTTACAAGAGAAATTTCAAGCCGCTTGGGATTTCCATCGTCCAACATTTCTCAAACGATGCAAGGCATCGACTGAAAAGTGGATGGATAGAAAAGATCGTCGCGAGCAACGCGTATTAAGTAGACTAAGATAAGGTCATACTATACTAACTAAAGAGCACTTATTCAACAAAAACGTTTCAAAGTACTGTGACGTATGTAAAACCGAATTAACAATCGAGCATATCTTATTGCAGTGTGTAAAATACGATCTTATTCGCGAAGAAATAGGAATCAATAATGACCTAAGCATTACATTAGGAAACGATTGGAACAAAGAATTGAAGGCTATAAAATTTCTGAAAAAATGTAAGCTTTATGATAAGATATAATCGAATTTTCTCCAAAGAGGCGAATGAACCCGTTGGTTTAAAACCTCTATAATAAACAAAAAAAAATGTTAAACTTCATCATGGAAAAGAATTCTTCAAGCCTTGAAAAACGTTGCTCATAGCTAATTTGAGGCTGAGCTGAATAGTTTGGCCGACTCCCTTAGCTCAGTCGGTAAAGGCGCAGCTACAAAGCAAGACCATGCTGGAGGTGGCTGGCTTCAATTCCTGGTCCGGTCTAGGAATTTTTCGGGTTGGAAAATTTCTCGACTTCCCTGGGCATAGAAGTATGATTGGACTTGCCACACAATTATACCGATGCAAAAATGGTACAGGCATCGAAAGCTCTCAATTAATAACTGTGGAAGTGCATCTAGAACACTAAGTTGAGAGCACGCAATAAGCTAATATGCGATATGCAATAAGCTTGAAAAGTGAAGAAGAAGAAGAAGATGAATAGTTTGACGGCCGTTATGCCTAATAAGTTTAGCCAATTTTAACGTCTGTAATATAACAAAAGTATAGTGTGTAAATTTATGTACAACATAAAGTTATAATATATTAAATAGCATTGATTTTCCACCAGAAAAGCTCAAAACTACCACTCACTCATCTGGTCATATTTAAAAACTATTTGTTCAAATCATTTTCCCTTGAAAACACATCAAGTAGAAGAGTTTACCAAAGCGTGGTAAAAATTTGAGCCCAAAATAGTAAGCAATAAAAAAAATCCGCCAATGGTAAAAATATGCCATTTTTTGACAATTTTAATACCTGCCGGTAATCAGCCTGTTTACTGTAGTAACTATAACAAAAACAAAATGTTTGTACATTTATAAGAATCTACATTAGAAAACCTTCAAATTGACGTCCTAAGATCACGGATAGCTTATTTGGTTGTGGAGTAATCTTTTCTGAAAGTTGAAATTTAAAAAAAATCTCAAAATACAAGGTTCCCAAGCAACAATTTTTGTTTTATTTAAGTTTTATAGCAGTTGATATAACCAAATTATAAAACCTTCACTGACGACCACATTGCTTTAACAATCTCCTGAGAACCGCAATACAGCCATGTCATGGCCCCTTGGCCCAGTTTTAATGCAGTCATTAAAACTTGATATGCGAACTACTTTAGGAGCATAGGATTTATGTCAGTTTTATCACACTCTAGACGTGATTGTTAAAAATGAAAACATAAAACCTCCTCCAGATCAGAAAGTTTTAACAGCCTTCTAATGACTACCATAAAACTATATTACAACCGCATAAATCGCTCCTGAAGAAGTTGATAAAACATGATACGCAAAACATTTTGACAACTTTGAAGGTTTTAAGTTGGGGTTTTTGGATGATAGTTAATATTGAGAAATATTTTAATGTGGTTTTATTCTTTCGATGTTTGATGTGAAATCATGATCCTTGTCAGTTGGTAATAATGGCTGATATTATTGTACATTGAAAATAAGACGACTTTATTATAATTTTAAACCAATCTGTATATGCTTCACAGCATGCCGTGCAATATTTATGGTGATTATTATACCAAATAGGAGCATAAATTTAGTGCGCCATATGAATACTAAAATATAGGGATATTTTTAATTTGTCTGCATTAGCACCATGCATTAAAGAGTCATTCAAAGATTATCTATTTAGTACAAAACTGTTACTACTGTTGAGCAATAACCAGTCACATATTATTTAATTATACATAGATGTATGAAAGTGTTTTATTGCCTATCAATTAAAGCGTAATTATTCATACTGTGTGAAATTTGTTCATACGGCGACATTTTTTTCGTTATAACTTGCTACTCCTTAAAAATAACTCAATATAACATATTCTCCTAGATTGGAATTCTATAGCATAACATAAACCTAATGGTTGTATCTTAGCATTTCGTAGTCCAAATTGAGAGCGTTAAGTTATATTTAAGCTATATAGCTAGCTTGCTGGTTTTATTCGGTACAGCGAATCAAAACAAAACGAAAACCATGACCACCTGTCAAAAAGTCAACATTCCAAGCGATCCTCCTATTTTCGCTTGTAATCAAGATGTAAGAAATGCTTATTGGATCCACTAAAAGCTTTTTCAATACAAGGTTTAAAGCCGTGATGTCAATACTGGCCATCTCCAAACGGATTTAGTGAAACTGTCGGCGTTGCTTTAAGAAGGGTTCGTGGATCTTTCGGAAGTGTATCGGAAAGCCGCTTGTTCAATATTTTTAAGAGCTCCTTCACCGCACTGTGCATTATGTAGGGATCGTATAACTGTAGTTCCTCCAGGAGTTTCATATTGTCGATCGTCTCATCTTCATCGTGTTCAGAAGCACTGAAGGGGTTTTCATTTCATATATCTGAATAGATTTGTTTTTTATAATGACAAAAAATTTCAGAGTATTTTTTGTTGTAGCAGTATATTTCTGATCTGTGAATCTTAGGCCTCTGATAAAGATGATAGTTGTAATGAAGCTTTAATGAAGGTCTAAGACTGCTTCAAGTTTTATATCGGACATAAAAAGTGTACCATAAAACATAATTGTATGTTTTGTTTTGGTTTTATTCTTCAGTTATAAGTAGTGATGCAGAACCACCTTACAGCTACCGTTAAAACTATGAAGTCTGAGTTTTAATTTAGTAGTCATAAAACAGTTTTATAGACGACTTGACGGCCTGATTTTATGACAAGCACACAAAACCGTAATACAACCACAGGCTGGAAGGAATGCTATGATAAAACAATGATAAAATAAGAATAAATCTTCCAAGCATTTAGATTGTTACTTGGATTGTAGCCCACAAAGATCTAGGCACTTTAAAGCAAAATCAAAAAAGGCGTTTGTTCAGAATGCTAAAATAAGCGTTTGGCCAAGTTTGGCTCAAATCGGTGACATCGACCATAGGTGGTGTACCCGCTTGAGCTGGAATGACCCGTATTTATGGAGATTTTAACCAGAAAACCGTTAATTTTATACAGGATAGTGATATGGATTCTCTGCTGTTACCAATTGTAGGTGAAAACCATACTTTGCAATTCATATATCAAACCATGTTTTTTTTTTTCTCTGGTGGGGACCTAAAACCACTAAGACCAGTAATTTGATCTATTGTAGTATATCCCGTGTCCTTATTTTAGTGCATGTCGTATTACTCCATCATTATTGATTACAAATTTTGTTTGACAAATATCACGAATCATGTATTTTATGTTTCAGTGTACAAACCAGAAGTATGGTCAAATATGTTTCATCAAAACAAATAAAAGTCTATGCGTATTAAATAATGTGGTACTTTTCGTTTGGCAGGTTAGACATAATCAACCATTACAAAGATTTTGCATAGCCTGCAAATGTTTTGTAACAGCATCCATAAGTAATCTAGTGAAAAATTATTCTTTGAATTTTATAAACCCTTATATAAACCCATTTTGCGGGAACCACTGTTAAATAGGTGTAAACAATGCAACAGAAAGCCAATCGGCAGTAGCCAAATATGTTTTTAAAGTCATATTTAAATTTCGTTGACAATCTGTTACATATGTGCTTGGAATGATTACTCAATAAGCTAAGTATGTTTTTTACCAGTCTTATTAAAGTTTTATTTTTCATCTGGAATATGTTTCGAAATGTCCTAAGAATGTCATATTTTGGATCATTTTAGACATTCAGGTACATCAAAAACTAAATCAACTATTTCTGGTTATTATGGTTTTTTTTCCAAACACACTGCCGACTAAAGTTTCCAGTATAGGACAGTGATATGAAAATAAAATAATTTCTAATCAGTTTTTAAAAAGCTACAAATCTCTCCATGTCTGGCTTTGATGCTTTAACACGAGCTTTTGTCTGCTCTCAACATAGTGTTCTATAAAGCACTTCCACAGTTATCATTTGGGTTCTCTAAGGATATTGAGGTAAATGCATATTCGTAATCTGCATTAAAAATGGATCAGAAATCTAAAATTTCATCAATTTTGATACACTGGAACTATTTTAAATAAATGCGATTACATTAGCAACAAATCACCATTTTAGCACCCCTCGGTGGTACTTTGTATGGGAGCGAACTGTCAGCTTGTTAGTTAACACGGTAACCGCAAAATACCCAATAATGACTACAAAGTAAGCATTTTTGAGGGAAACTGGGACTACCCATTAAGTAAAATTTTACCCATTTATGAGTAATTACAACTACAAAAACAAGTAGTAAGTATTCATTTTTGAATAACAAATACTCATAAATGGGTAATATGTTTACTCATTTAATGGGTAGTCCCAGTCTCCCTCGAAAATGGTTACTTTGTAGTCATTATTGGGTATTTTGCGGTTACCGTGCAGTGTCAAACAGTGAAATTATGACTTTGCTTTAAATCTTGACAGCATGACAAATGCCACCAAGCATTATACTAATCAAGAACCGTCAAGCAATTTTTCTGGCCCTATAATCACATATATTGCAAGTACTTGAGGCATAGAAGTCAGAAAACTTTTGATGTTGGTAAGCTTTCCGTAATGCTGAGTTGATGCTGTGATCGGTCATTTCAAGTCGGGTGCATTTTTTTCTGTTTGTTTTATTATTAAAACAAATCATATGGAAACAGACAACTGCAGAATATCTTCACCGCTGGAAGGAGAATACTAAGAATAGATCATCACTACTTCAAAAAGAGAGCCGTATAGAAAAAGAGAAAACGAGACTCGTGGCGAAAGGAGTTTTTTTTTTTAAATGGGTGGATAAAAGTTTAACGGTAACGGAGCTGGAGTATCTGAATGATTTGGAACTACATCGGGCGGGATCACCGTGTTCGTTGTTATCCTTCTTTGCAAGCCGCCTCAAATAAAATTAAGCATGCTAACGGGTTTTCCCAATTTCAATCAGCCTTCATCGCATCTTCTCTCATTCCATGTATCTGGAAGTCAAAAAGTTAACAACATATCAATTTGTAATATCATTTAGATCGATCATCATCAAACAGCGGTGTTAATTAGGTCATTCAACGTGCAAAAATAATCACTAAACTTTTAATCTTACAATCAATAAACAAAATGCCATTACTAACTAGGCTATCTGAGGTTAGAATTAGTTGAATGTTATTGTAAATCAATATGTTCAATTAGCACGTTAGATACTATTTAAAGTTTTTAAATCGGTATGTTTCTTTTTATATTGAAAGATTTTATGCGAGTTTTTATGTAGCATGCTGTGTTTGCATTTGGATTACTTTAATGTGGCTATAAACTCATGACACAGCTTCTATTTTTTCTTCGTGAAATTACCATTACGTTTGATTTTTTTTCTCATATAGTAAAACAATTCTTAGGATTCATTTTTGATTGTCTATATGACAATCATATGATAAATAAAAACTTCGTTCAAATTCACATGTCATTAAGCTGGGAATGAGCTTTTTTTTTAAAGATATATCAAAATTTGCAGCATGCGGTGTGCGTTTTCTCCATATTGATGTAATTAAAAATAAAACAATCATTTATAATTATATCAAATAAACTGTCTGTTTCTTTTATTTGTTTTATCAATGAACAGGTTAAACATTGTTTCACTGTATGAAATTACAGTTAGAAATAAAATATTGTTTTATTTTATGATTACGCAAAATATAAGACAAAAATCTTTTTGAACTTTTACTGGAATCAGGAACAAAATAATGGCGCATTGCATTTTGAGAGGCAAAATTGTTAATTCCACCAAAAAATTGAAAGCGCACTTTACATTTTAGCTCTATTACCCTAACTGATAATTTATTACTTTGACTATAATTAATTCTGTTCTCTCCGAATAAACGAATCTTGCAAAAATGTTCCGGACAAATCGGCCTACACTTATGTATGACACAATTTTTTTACCTTTCTACAATAAAAAAAATATTCAAATTTGTGAAAGGACCTTAGAAATCAAAAGTATTTTCTGGTCTACTGGAACGTTTGTAGGACAAAATGAGAACCTAAAATTTGCATATGTTTGTTTAGATTATGTTTGTTGAAATGCTGATATGACATATTATTTAGTGTTAGAGAAATCACACATTACATACTGTGACATAAAGATGTTTCATTTGGTTCCACCTTCTGCGCTTTTTTGATCATATAGAAGAAGTAATAATAGTTCAGGCGTTTTACTGGAAAACATTTTAGAAAGTCCACTTGGATTCCAAATATGTAGGTATATGGAACATTTGGTGTTACTTGGCGTGAAGTATTCGTTTTTTTTTACAGTTGTCATTCTCGCATTTATCGCAAGGATCCGACTCTAATTGAAAGGTCTCGCTAGTTATACCCTTCGGAGTGTTGGAACACCCTTCGGATTCCTTAGCAATAAAATTAAGGAATGACACCGATAATGACCATGCATCAGAACCCTAGTCTTAACCACTTCAAACTAGGGAACAACCAATAGAAGATTAGGAATCACATAGATGAAGACTAACTAACTCATTTTCTCCTTGTTTTAAGATCACCCTCGGTGGAGAAAGCCGAGTCTTGTCACTATCAACAATGCATAAAAAGTTCTTTTTATTCCTGAAAAATCCTGTTCCCCTAGTTTGAAGTAGTCGGGACTAGGAATCGGTGGTAGATCTTACATCCCGTAACGTACCACAAAAAGGCGATCTACCCACCTTACGGGGCATCAAACCATGTTCGTAATCAGCTCGATTCCCATTTGGTTTGTATGTTTATTAATTGTACAGAAGATTTTTGTATTGTAGAAACAGCAGATCAATTCTGGAAGAATGAAAACTTCACAACATTCAGAAAAAATACGTTGACATTTGCTGAGCAATTGATGCAGAAATATCGTCAGCATATGAGAATAACAATTCAAGATTAGAGAACAATATAAAATCTGATCCCAAAACGTTCTTTAACTTCGCGAACGAAAAAAATAAGTCATGTACATTCCCATCGCGCATGCAGTTTGAAGAGTTTGATAGCACTGATAGTGAGGATATTTGTAACGAATTTGCTCGCTTTTTTCCAAAAAATATATAAGAAATCCAGTAATGCTCTCAATTTGAACTATTTTTCTTTTTGGCGTATCAGTTGATAATATCACTGTTCAAGAAATTTTTATGACTCTTGAAAGTCTTGATGCCTGCAATAGACCTGGTCCTGATGAAATACCTAAATTTTTATTGAAATTTTTATTGAACTAGCAACTAGTTTTGTTTAACCATTTTCCAAAAAATTGAAAAAAAATATTTTTAGTCTCAATAAATATTAAAATCTGGTCAACTATCAGACATTGAAAAATTAAATGAATGAAGCGATTGTTAACCAGAAAATATTTAATCAGGTTTAACATCGCATTTCAAATAATCAACATGGTTTTTTTAAAAGGTCGATTAACGTCTACTAATCTTTTGGAATTTGTAAATTTTTCTATTGATGCAATGGATACCGTTGAAGTCGTAAAAAGAGTATCCCACATCAAATTGCATCATAGAAAAAAAAAACACGGTAGAAAATTACCCATTGGGTATTTTCTCTTGAAAATTTGGGTAGAAGGAGTCTAGAGTTCATTGTTTACAGTATGGAGGCGAACCAGCCCAAGGCTGAAAGCCTCCTTAATAAAGTTAAATAATAATAATAATTCATTGTTTACACTGTATTTTTATCGCTGTCAGTTTTTCGTAAGTTATAAAAAAAAATGGCGTCACCCGAAAAGCAACGTCGCGAGTTGATTTTGCGCAAGCACCTGGAAAATCCTCAACTCTCTCATCGGGACATGGGAAAACAACTCGGAATCGTGCAGTCAACGGTGAGTCGTGTGATTAAACGTTACAACGAAACTCTGAGCATCGAACGGTCGTATTAAGTTGATCACCAGCAAATTTTAAGATTCAACGAGAAAACATCTAAGCCAATTCCTGTCAAGTCAGGGGTTCCCAAGGGCTCGTACATAGGTCCTATTCTTTTTATTATGTACATTAATGACGCCTCTCTTATTTTAATAAAAAATATCAGAGTACTTATGTATGCTGATGACATGAAGCTATTTTTAGAAATAGTAAGCGATAAGTATATGGATGTGTTTCAGAATGAAATACATGTTTTTTTACTGATGGTAAAGTAAAATTTTATTAAAACTTAATATTAAAAAATGTAATCTTATAACGTACAGAAGAAAACTTCACAAACAAAATCTTCCTATTACATTAGGTAATGAATATGTTTGAAAATGTAAGAAATTTAGGAGTTATTCTAGATTCTAAATTGACATTTGTGGACCATTACAGCACAATAAAATACATAGCGCAGGCAATATGCCTAATTTTATAAAACGTTTCGGTCTCCACTTTAAAGATCCTTTTACAATAAAATCACTTCACGTTGCTTATGCGAGGTCAATATTAGAATATTGTAGCGTTGTTTGGTCACCTTATATGAAAAGCATTGAAGAACGAACAGAGTCAATCCAAAAGCAATTTTTATTATATGCACTACGTAAGTTAGGTTGGACGGCTTTTCCTCTCTCACCATATGAAGCACGTTACATGTTGATCAGCATTCAAACATTGAAAGAACGTCGGAATTACGCAAAGATTTCTTCATTAAACAACATAATTTCGTAACGCATTGACTCAGCTGATCTATTGTCAAGATTAAATTTGTTTGCACCTTCCCGACAATTACGCAATCGACACTTGTTCGTAGTAGATCGCCATTGGACCAATTACGCTAAATTTGGACCGGTTAATCAGATGATGACTGTTTATAATCATCATTGTGAAATGATTGACCTAAATATGCCCTCAACAGAATTAAAAATATATTTCAGAACCCTGCGCAGTCATAGAACATAAGTCCTAATGTTAATATGTAGTCTACGATTTGATTGATTGATGAATAAATAAATAAATATATATGAACTCATACGATTCTGGCTAGGGATAATGATACGATGACAATAGAGGGGGTATTTTCTATGATTTGTGCGACGATTTCAACTTGACTGTCTAGAACACTGGTGAAGCAACGTGAATAGAAAAACCTCCTTCTCAGGGAGCCGTCTTGACATATCTTTATGCTCTTACTCACTATCATTAGTTTGTCTGTTGAAGGCAATCAATTATCCCCATGATAGTGATCACTTGCCAATTATCATTTCAATTAAAAGTGGTCGTCAGCGGCGCCGGTGGTGTAGTGGTAAGCGTGATTACCTCCCACCCCAGCAGGCCTGGGTTCAATCCCAGTCGGCGCCGCCGGGATGTTCTGAGGCATAACATCCCTGATCACGGGAAGTAAAGCCGTTGGTCCCCGGTTCATAAGTTGATGGGTCGATAGGTAGGGTCCAGGTGTGGGAGCTGCCTCCCTGGCGTTGGTAGTATTGGTGCTCAGCACGGAAAACAAGATCGACGGAAAACAAATCAAGGAAAAAAAAAAAAAAAAGTGGTCGTCAAAAAACAGATCAGTCAATTTAAGTTTTATTGACCTCACGAGAAACATTCATTGACACAAATTTGCATCATCTGTATTGGTATTGGTATTGGTATTGATTCCTTGGTCTTCCAAAGACATCCTTCAAAAGAATATCCAAAACCCCTGAATGGGATGACAAATGCACGAAGTTGTATCTTGAGAAATCCTTTCTTTAAAGATTATCGTAGAATGAAAAGTATCTAAAGCTTGAAAAAAAAACTTTAAAACTTACTGAAAGCAAAGAAACGAAATTAGTGGCTTTCTTGAGAAACTTTGACGACAACGCTTTGATAAAGGCTCACTATATAAGAAATCCAATGAGAATGAAGAATACTCTTCCCAATGGATATTCGACTTCGCTAAAAAGGTTTTTTTCCAGCGATTGTTATTCGTACTATTTATCAATGAAATCGAACTTATGCTGCCACCCGGATGCCAAATGTTTTACGCGGACGATGTCAAGATCTACATGATAATTAGGAGTCTTCTAGATTGTTTTGAGCTGCAGAGCACAGCAAAACATAAATTATAATATTATATCCAAAAGAATGCACTTCAATCATGTCGTAAATCTAATGTAATTTTTGGGGCCACAAAAATAAACAAATGCAGTAAATGCAGCGTAATGTCAGTTCATGCAGTGTATTAATGGTAATTTTGTCCTTTTTGGCAGGTAATATTACACCATATTTTTGACACGATTGAAGTGCATCCACTTTGATGTGATATCAAAATTATTTTTTTGCTGTGAGGGTGGTAAACTGCTTTGAAATGTGGTGTTCTTGTAATGTCATGACGGTTAGAATTTCGAAATGCAGTATCATTTCGTTCCATCGAAAGATCCACCCGTTTGTTTTTGACTCCTCTATCGCAGAACAGCCTCTACAACGAGTAACTCAAAAACGAGACTTGGGTGTTATGCAAGATAGCGCTCTTACATTTCGAGTACACTACAGCGATGTAATCACTAAAGCGAATGGGTAACTTGGATTCATATTCAAAATCTCTGCAGAGTTCCGGGATCCACTCTGCCTACGATTCCTGTATTGCTCGCTGGTACGATCAATTTTGGAGTCAAGTGTAGTTGCCTAGTGCCCGTATCATGCCAGTTGTATTGCTAGGATCGAATCAGTGCAGAAAAAATCGTTCGATACGCACTTCGCACTCTCCCGTGGAATGATTCTTCCAACTTACCACCCTATGAGAAACGTTGTCATCTTCTCGGACTAGAGACGCTAGAACGACGACACTCCATGCTGAAAGGAGAAATTGATGCCCCGAATATCCTGATCGAAATTAATTTGTACGCGCCAGAGAGGAGACTACGCCAGCGGGATTTCCTTCATCTTGGTTCGTGAAATGTTCAATATGAACAACATGACCCCATTAACGGCGTTTTTGAATTGGATGACTTCAACTTGACCATAAGAACCTTTCAACAACGACTCTCTTTAAGGCGATTTTTTTTGTAATGTTCTAGTCTTGTGCATAAATTTAACTGTTCATTAAAACCACAAACGAGTCAGATGAATGATAGGTAATTAAACAACAATAAACAATAAACAACAATGACAAGATCTTCGAATTCTTGTCTGATGTTAGAATTTGATGTGATCATCCTCTCCTTTCCAAACAATTTCCAGTCATTGTGTCCCAGTCTTATTATCCTCCTGTTTCTGTGGCCCTTGCCCCTGCCCAGACAGCATTTGGTCAACCGTCCGAGAGTAGTATCTGAAGAAGGATTTGGAAACCAGTTTCCTATCCTATTAACCTGGAGCCCGCAACGAGAAATTGGCACTAAATACTAACCTAGAATTACTGCTGTTCAAAATGTAAATTCAAACATTAATGGCCATCGGCTCCGCAGTCACACATGACTGAGACTAATAAATAAGCGAAATAGTAAAAAAAAAGTTTCGGTAGAAATGGATTTAAATGAATTCACTGATATATCAGTAATATATTGCTAAAGTTTACTAGAAAATCAGTTGAACACTGTCGTTTATTAATGTGCTGCAGCATCAGCAAAATAACATATTTACTGACGATGTAAGCAAAATGTTATCAGTTGTGTTCAGCCAATCAGTTCAAGTCCAAAATCAGCAGAATTTTTGCTGATTTTCAGCGAATTAAATTTGGTGTGTACACGACGATATTGACAAAACACCATTCGTCATTCACTGGAACTAAAGATTTTCTTCAAGGGAAATCATGTCAATTGTTAGTTACAAAAATGTGCAGTTTTTGTTACCACCTTAATCTACCCTGTGATCTACGCAACTATGGTCAATTTTAACTTTTTGATGGTCAATTCTTCCAGTGACAATGTCATATAAACTTGACCCACCTGTGTGCTCAGGCTTTGAATAAAAATAAGTGAAATTTTCAAGATTCTAAGAGAAATAGGGTATATGACTGCTTCGGCAATACCATTGCCTATTATAGTCAAGGGGAAAAATCCTAGCATGCTCAATTTTCGATAAACGATGCTCTGTGCATTGTATATCCTAGTGCAAAAAATTACCACTTCAAGCACTTCATTCACTTCCTGATGATAATAGGTTAGGTAGTGTCATATGAAGAGCTTTTAGTGGGTTGGTTTATTTCCTTTAAATTCCGTTATAATTGCTTATCTTTTGACAGATACGCGTATTTCGTCTACTACTTGCAGACTTCATCAGTGCCAAGTACTCAACACCACTGAAGGTAAATTTTGACATGGCAGTGGATACCTGCTGATTTTTAGTACCTAATGATTAGTATATAACTCGTAGATAAAAGATGGATTCTTCAGAGGTGTTGAGTACTTGGCACTGATAAAGTTGAGTACTTGGCACTGATAAAGTAGTAGGCAAAATACGCGTATCTGTCAAAAGATAAGCAATTATAACGGAATTTAAAGGAAATAAACCAACCCACTCAAAGCTCTTCATAAAGGGATTCCATTAAGAGGTTAGACAAATTTGAAGGATTGGTAGTGTCATAGTTTATCCTACTTGAGATACCGAACTTTGAAAAATGTTTTAAGATAACATGCGGCCTAACGTCGTCTGATGACTCTCTCCAAATATAATTTTAATTTTCAAACCAAACCTGAACCCTTGAATTCGACAATGACCTCTTGATTTCTAGAAAACTGATTAGTTGGGTGTACCAGTTATGGGTAAACGTTTCTAATATTGTGTGTTCCATTTATGGCCTATGAGATTCCCATATGTCACAATTGTAACACACCATAATAGGATCGTATAGTCATAACTTCAACATCTACCCGAGTTGTCCTAGTGATAATGCTGACACTGCGTCTCAAATGTCTGCAAAAGCTGAAAACATCCATCAGGAAAATTAATATCATATGATGAGCGAGCGTGCAAAAATTGGTAATCACTGAGGTCAACTCTAGAGCCATTTTCATAAGAATTCAATGAAAATTCTTAAGAGACCATCAACGGAATTCTGAAAAGAATTTCAAGAAATTACATGTATGAGGAATAATGCCAAAAAAAACTGTTTGATGAGTTTTGCGAGAGCATCTGTTTTCCCGTAATTTGAAGGGAATAATTCCACGGATATTTCAATATAATTCTGTAGAGAATTATAATGTAAGTCCAGGAGAATTCTTAAGGAATGTTGAAGAGATTTATTTTAAGCTTGATTATTTTCCGTCAGTGGCTGCAAGTGAGCGAGTGTCAATCATCGATGCCAAGGAGATGACTAAACACCTGAAACCATCAAGAAATGAGCAGCGACCAACAGTTGTACTCCCCTTCCAACGGAAGACTGTGAAGCATTAATAAAAAAAAATCTCGATAATCCTGAGCAAACTCAACGGAATTTCAATTGCAAAGAAATTTAATTTCAAATCTCTAAGCTTCGGCGATTAAAAAAAATCGGTATTCTGGGACGTGAAACATTTCTTGTGTGAGCTCTAACATCACACATTCAACGTTACGATTCACTTAGAAAAAAATGTCAAGGCTCTAGTGTGGACAGAAACAGACATCCGCCAGGTTTTTCTTTTCATACCGTTATCATCCCGAGCAAAGGATTACACCAAATTCATAACAAATTCTGATAACCGATTATCAAAATTTGATAACTGAACATGTTATCTTTATGGTTGAATAAACAGCCAACATAACAAAAAATATAACAAAAAAATTCTTCTGTGATATCACAAAAATAACTGATTTAGTTTTCATTGAAAAATCTAGATAACAGATCCTGTGATCCATGCCAATTTTTTCAACAAAATTTCAAATTATTTTATCGATGTGGCATTCAAGCCTTACGCTGATAACTGAAATATGATTGGTAGTGTTTTTTTTTCCCATGTGGATAATATTTAAAGTTTTGAACTAACCTTCCACCATTTCATATTCTTTCATGATACCAACTGATAAAAAAAATTAGTCGAGGCTGATAACTAAACTAGTTATGCGATAACAACTGAAAACAAAATGATATCTGGAATAACAAGACTTGTTTTCAAGATGATTTAAGGTTGTTATTTTACTTTGTTCGGGATTCGTTTTAAGTGGTTGATGTCTTCGAGGAAGTTGTTTGTGATTCAATAGTTCTTATTTTTATGATGAAGTTCATTAGGGTGGTGCTTATTAAAATTAAAGTCAGGAATTTAACCTTATTATTGCAGGTTACAGGTGGTTACATTTCTTAACAAAGTTGTTCCAAGCAACTTTACCGAAGATATAATTTATCTAGCACTTTGTTAGGCCATTCTAGAGTAATGTTTATGCATTCAGTTAGGGTGCCTCTATTAAAAAGTAAGTTTTTGATTCTAATTTTTTTGTTAAAATTGTTTCGACAACGTGTCATTCTGCAAAGTTGTTGAAAAATAAATGACTCACAGTTTTGCTTAATAAAGTGTATTGAGTGGTGACGGGGGGGGGGGCAACACCCCTCACCACCATCGCTCTCCAAAGGGGGAGTTTGGTAAAGATAGATGATAAAACTGATTTGTACCTTCCTAAAAGTTGTCTAGTTCGCTTTCTACTTCTATATGCAATTTTCACACTGCGACTTCATGGAAACATTATTACACATGGTTGGTGAAACTAAAATTTTATTTTTGTCATATCTTCAGATACCTATTCCCAAATTATTTTTTTTTTTGCGGACCATTTTTTTTTTGTCTTATGGATAATGGAACACAGCAACAAATTACTTATATTGCCATTAAATTAAATTATTTATCTCATGCTCTCAGCAGCAATCATATTTTCATTTTTTTTTAAACAGCTTTTCCATTTTGTTGAATTCAATCATAAAGCGTTTTTTTTTTAGCTTTTAATATGAGTTTTCAAACAGTTTAAAATTGGGTTGGATGACATGGAAAAAACCAAATAATGAAATGCAACGGCTCTTGTAATGATTTTAAACTTAGGTTCTGGCAGCTATCTATATAGTTTGAGCCAAGGTTTCCAGGTTACTCAAAAAAATCAGAAAATCTGAGATGATAGCTGAATCAATAATGTATCTCAATAAACATTTTCTAAGAAAATCGATGAGAGAATTTTTTATCGCACTATACTTCCGATAGACATAAAACTAAAAAAATTAACATGGACATAGCAAATCATAATGATTCACAGTTAAAAGTTAAAACTCATAATTTAAAAAAATATGTATAATCTGTGTGGAAATCTAAATATCTGTGATCTGAGAAAACAGGTTCTTGGTTCTAAAAACTCTAAAAAATATATTAAACTGTAATTTTGGCAACCCTGATGGTTGGCAGGAAGCAGTGATAGTACGACCAAGGTTGCAAAGACTCATTTCAGCTAAAACAATGTTTTTCTAAATTATGAAATAATTAGATGCCATGATCAAATTTTGAATTGGTAGGATAAAAGAAGAGGTTGCAAAGAATGTGTTTGACATATTAAACCTGTTTATTTCACTTCACTCACTCACTCACTCACTCACTCAGCGATCAGCAAATCGCTGATTGTGACTCATAGAAAGCAAAATTTACAGGTTTTATGTTTCCAACGCATACTTTGTAATCTCTTCTTGTAAGTTACAAGTAAAACATGCCATCATACCATCTTTTGGTTTTATTATTCCGAAAAACATTATTTTAGCTGAAATGAGTCTTTGCAACCTTGAGTACGACTAGTTTTGAATAGTTTATTCAAAGTTATTTTTGGCACTCAGTGGAAAAGTATAACTTTTCGACACTGTTTTGAAAAACATAATGGCCTACTTTTCCTAACTAAAATAACAGTGTCGAAAAGTAATACTTTTCGACAATCTTTTGCGTGCAAAAAATGTTGTATGAAACTCGTTGCAAAATTTAATGATGAACTGCGACTCGTACTGAAAAAAATCTTCTTTTTGCAACTTGTTGCAAAAATAGCTATTTAAAACTTAAACTCTAACTTGTAAGCAAAAAAACTAACCTGTTATTATAGTTTAAAGTAGGTAGGTCTAGGGTTTGAAAGTTAATTTTATACCGTAACGCACCACTTAGAGATGATTTACCCGCGTAACGGAACTGGCTTCACCCTTGGTTAAACTGTTCATATTGCATTAATTTTCAGCCAACCGGCATTCGACCAGGTGACATTCAAATGAAATTTTGTCAAACTACCTAGAATTCTAAAATCTGTAAGCCCAAATTATCTGGACTTCATATAACTTCTTTTTCTAGGCTTTTTACGCTTCTGGTGCGAGAATTTGCGGCTCTCAACTTAGTTTTCTAGATGCACTTTCACAGTTATTAATTGAGAGCTTTCTATGCCATTTTTATATTGTGTGACAAGCACACTAGTACTCTATGTCCAGGGAAGTCGAGAAAACACCCAACCCGAAAGATTTCCTCGGCTGGACCGGGGATCAAACCAACCACCTACCGCCCGGATTTCATATATGTTTTGGTGTCAACTGTGCTCTTTTGCGTTACATTGCTTTGCATCCTTACTACATCGTTCTTACTCAGATTACTTTCCTGTACTCTTTTCGATAGGTTAAGATGTTTATTTTAGCATTGTAGCCCAGACTTACGGCATCGAACTAGTTGGTTTGTGCTGGCAAAATTTGACCTTTGACCACATTGAAACCCACTTCCTTGATACGTTCAACAAAAATTCAAACTCAATCAAAAGTACACCCAAAATTGTGCTCCAACCCGAAAGATTTCCTCGGCTGGACCGGGGATCAAACCAACCACCTACCGCCCGGATTTCATATATGTTTTGGTGTCAACTGTGCTCTTTTGCGTTACATTGCTTTGCATCCTTACTACATCGTTCTTACTCAGATTACTTTCCTGTACTCTTTTCGATAGGTTAAGATGTTTATTTTAGCATTGTAGCCCAGACTTACGGAATCGAACTAGTTGGTTTGTGCTGGCAAAATTTGACCTTTGACCACATTGAAACCCACTTCCTTGATACGTTCAACAAAAATTCAAACTCAATCAAAAGTACACCCAAAATTGTGCTCCGTAGGACGTTGACTTTTAGAATTGCACAACATTGTTTGTCAAATTCGCATCGTTCAACGCAAACAACCTCACCGAATTGTTATCAAAACACCTAACAAATATGCGTACATGCTTCGGCTCGAATGTCTTCCCCCCTTTCTGTCCTACGCTCAACGGCATCGACTAATAACGACATCGACGACGATGTTAGTACCATTAATTTTGTCAACAAACTACGTCTGTTTGTCTACATGTGCAGCTAAACAATAAAAACCTTACGCAGCTCTCCATGCAAATTTACGCCCAGTGAGAGCACACACAAAAAAAGCCGTAGCGAGAATCGGTTCGCTTGTTCTACCAACACGATAACATCGTGTTATTTATTTCTCGACACTTTAAACTACCAGACAAAAAAATACCTTTGAGTAAACAGCAAAACAGTCGAACGAATTGCACTTTTTTTTTTGTTAATAATTCGGCTCTAGTTGACTTGTTTCTCCCGGCTCAGAGACTCACTTGAAAAGAAATTTTTCACCACATTCGCCCGATTTTCTTCACTCCCGCTCTCTCTCTCTGCTTGCGGCTTGGCCAGATCACCAGAATCATCCACTACACACAGATTCGCACCATCAGCCGAAGAACCCGTCACCCGTCTGTCACTGTTGCTCTGTCGCTGTTTTTCCGCCACAAAATCCGCGCGCACACATGAGAGCCAAGAAGAAGTAGCAGCAGAAAAATGCACCACACGCGATCTTCCCGACTTCGCGCTTAAGTAAAAAAAACCGCCGTCGTCGCCCGGTCGGATAAGTAAGCGAACACGGAGCAAAAATTTAATATCTTCAAATCATCGACACAAATCACACAAGATGACGGGAACATCCATCACAAAATAGCTCACATCACTCGACAATCTTAACAGCTGACCAGTTGGAAGGAATTGATCGTACTGGATTTCCTTCCCGTCACTACTATTAAGTTTTGAATTAGAAACTAGCCACACAGTCCAAGTCACGAGCAGAACTGCTGCGGACATTCATCATCCATCCTCTTCCAGTAGAACACTAGAACTGCAAGTCGCTAGTCCCGGAACGTTAAGTTCAAAACTCTCGGGAAAAAGGTCGCGCGCGCCAACACTCGCAGTCGTCTCGAGAAACGGGCACCAGCCGCAGACAGAACCGCACACAATAAACTACTACCAACTCTGGGTACGTCCGGAGAGAGCTCGAGGAACGAGATTCGAGATTATACCCCATGAACGGCCGAAGGAAAACTGTGCGATTACTGGCAGGCAGCACGCTAAAAAGAATCAACAGTCAGGCAACAGCAAAATGCTTGTAGTAAGTCTCTCGCGGAGGTCTCAGTGCGAAAATCGGCGTTTAGTCTTTTTTGCCTTGTTTTCGTCGGACGGTCGCCTGCTGTAGTACGCTGTTCGACGACGACGGTGGCGCGCGCGAGATACCTCTACGGCCACTCGTATCGTCGTATCATCGGTTGATGTTGCAGCCATGTGTAGCATAACACAATCTCCCACTGCTACCAGTCAGTGAGAGCCTGGTGGAGTGAGCTCGCTTACATATTTCGAATGCGAGACGGATCTCCTTTACCACCCGACTGCCACCCGGTATCAGGTTGACGATGCGGCCTATCGTCATGGCACTCACAGAAAATCATACGGAAAAGACTGATACTGTGACATGCGACGGCGACGACGGCAATGATGACGATGTTGATGATGGTGAGATCCAACGGGTATCGGGACTGAAAAAGAAATGCTCCTGTGAGGGAAATTCAAACGAAGAGCTACACAGGCAGACACTTTGAAGAAATAATACCAAAAAATAGCATGCCGAATATCATTATTAAAACAAATCCTGATATTTGAATACCAAACATAGAATTTAAGTTTAGTTTTTTGTTATTGATATGATACCGCAATTGCTTAATTTG
Source organism: Ochlerotatus camptorhynchus (assembly GCF_037179485.1). Lineage (NCBI taxonomy): Eukaryota > Metazoa > Arthropoda > Insecta > Diptera > Culicidae > Ochlerotatus > Ochlerotatus camptorhynchus. Next base: position 7,199,114 of record NW_027040849.1, read on the forward strand.
ATATTGGAACGATATTGTGGGTACACATTTCTGAAATTATTTCATGATATTTTACTCCTTATTATGTCATATATAATATATATCATATATCATAATTGTGTATGACTGAGATATTTTCTTCTACCCGGGTACTTCGTACTTCGTTGAGTTTACTATAGAAAGCAGTTACTAGGTCTGTTCCCGTACATGCTTTTCTGTAAAAACAGCAAAAAGCAAAAGCATGTACTTGCTGCTGTATCATATTGTTGTCTTATTTAAAATTACAGAAAGGTTGAACACGAAAAAATCCGGACACAGTAAAAACGCTGCCAGACCAGAAAATCCCGGCGGCGCCGACTGGGATTGAACACAGGCCTTTTGGGGTGAGAAGGAATCCACCGGCGCCGCTATGGTGGAATTGCATTTGGCCTGAAGGATTTCAAGCGACAATGGAATTTGGCAGCCAAACAAATGGGAACAGGACTCGTGGAAAAGAGGATGGGACGAGTACGAAGAAAAGTTTGAGCAATGGCAATGAAGGAAGACTGAAACAATGATCTTACAATAAGCATAATACTTTCTAATGTATAGCTGTTACATTGAAATATGAAACATAAAACGCGATTTTTGTGTCCACATTTTTTTCGTGCTCAAACTTGTTATTGACCTTCATCGATTTGCATGAAATTTTTCATAATTGTTTGTAATGAACAATCATTCGCTCATTTTGATTCTTGCAAAAAGTTTCAAACTGGCATATTCGCTATTTTTCAACAAATCATAACACTCCCTTCGAATCGAAAATCCAAAAAAAAGTTTTTAATTAAATAACAAAAAATAACCCACTTTAATATTTTTTAACTATTTTTATAATAAAGTTTCTTTACTCATCTCTTGATATTGTCTTAACAATATACTTTCTTTATGTATAATAATATAGCTAGCTTTAACAAATTCATCATCTTGCTCACACAGCAAAATATTAACGGTTGCATTAAAAAAGTAGACCTTATTTACCGATTTTTTATGCGATGACTAGTCACCCAATTTTGTTATCAAAACAATTTGTTTTTTTTTCTGGAATGATGGCCAAAAAAAGTCTGGAGACTCCACCCGTTTATTTCTTCTAACTCTAAATTTTCGCGGATTCATTTTTTCAATTTTTTTTTTCTCTCAGGCAAATTTTGAATAAAAATGTACGTACCATCTTTTCTTTGGACATTTTTTTTTTGTAACCAATTGCATAAATCTTTGATTTCATAAGGTTTCGTTTTAGAAAAAAATACGACTGTGAAAATGTGGAGTTAAGTGTATACATGTTTAAGTCCAGAGAGCAGCAGCAAAATCTTCGAATTAATGCTAACAACATTGCATTCAATTAACATAAAATCCGTAATCAATCCAATACAATTCAATCAGGTTGAAGAGACGTAGAAATATTGCATATGTAAAAAGGTAAATTACTGTTAAACAACGCTCTTGATTGACTACTGATCGACTAGAAAATACTAGTGAAAATATTCTTTGAAAAGCCCCCTGTCGCTAGTCGAAAAAATAATGGCCGCATTATCAAATGGTCTGTAAACAGCAAACTCTGTCAACCATTTAAACAGCGGATGAACAAAAGAGACGATAAATTCACTGAGCATCACCTCCTTACACTCATTGCGCATTATCTTGACAATTGACAATTCGCCTTTTCGCCACTCTGTAACTCTTTACTCCTATGGTAAAATCCGTAAAATCCCATAAACAAACATCAATATGGCCGTGAGACATGGTGAACATTTCTTTAGCCTTTCACTCCTATGAAAATCCCATAAGGTACTGTCAATCTTCCCGTGAAAAGACGGTGGCCTGCTCGTACCATGGTGGAATGAAGAGATAAGACAAAGTTCACTAGATTTCATGCACAGATTGTCAAATGCTTACCATAGGGGTAAAGAGTTGCAGAGTCGTCGTCAACATCAATGCTTACTGAGCATGCAACCTTATATCAAGCTGAACATTGCATTAGGTCCTAAGTAACATTGACAGATTCTCTCCGTCGACTTTCTCTTTGTATCCCCACGGCCATGTTAAGACATTCCCTGCACACAGATCGATAAAAGAAGCTTTTATCTAGCATCTAATTCGACAAACACACCAAGAAACGGTTATGTGCTCAAGTTATTAACGGAAGAGAAAATCGACGAAGAGAATCGATAAATGTTACTTAGGACATAGCATAAAATTCATCTCATTGTTGCGTGCCCACCAATCCGGAACGAGCTTCCGACGTCAAAATTAACATTGGTGATATAAGAAGTCCAGTGATGCCAGCGAGAAATGTTGTTTTGATTTTTAGTCGTATGCACAATTCATAATCAGTTTATGAAACTTTTTTTTGTAGTCTCGTGTGTCATTGAACAGAACAGAACCAAGAAAAAATGTGATTGTCATCGAATTAATTAAAACAAATGAGTTTTATCGTGGATAATATCTGTGATTTCGACGCTATTGCTATTATCGTCGATGATGAACAAAAAAGAATGGTTTTGCAGTGAGTAATAGCGTACTTATCAAAGAATCCGCTAATCCGACAAATTTGATAATCTGACTCTCAAGTCCATACAAATGAATGTTACCAATGTAAAAAAAAAGCTCCATAAGAGACCGTGATATCGGATTAAGGAGACCCAGCGTGGAGAGATACGGCATACGCAGCTAATACTGCAAAATGTACAATTTGAGGTACCGTAAAACGTACAACAATTAATGTTTTTCAAATTTTTATTTTTTAAAGCAAGTACTGGGGATCCTAGAGTCAATTCTTTGGTAACATGTTTACCAGGAATTATTGCATTTGTACTATGTTTATTGTCATATGACCGAAGGTAAAATTTTTGTTTTGGAGTTACTTTGATAATACTCGATGAAAGTAGAAAACCACTAGAGAATCGCAAACAATTTTGATCAAGAAATAAAAAAAAAACTTTGAATGAGAATATAATCAGAAACATCATAAGCAATACAAAAAAAAAACAATATTGAATTTGTCATGACTACATACGAAATACATTTAGTAAGTGCTTGTTTGAGTGCCTTTTCAATCAGGCGAAAAACGAGAAAAAATTGTTTAGGAGGTATTTGTAAAATATGTAAAACATACTGCAAAAAACTCTATACTATATCAAAGGTATATATCCTAAGCTACAAAATGGAACCAATATTTCCAATTCGGAAATAGTGTAGAGTGTAAATTTAATCATTATATTCTACTATCAAAGTTACCAGCCTTATCAAAGATACCCCGTTTTATAGTACTAGCTTAAAAGAGTACAGTACAGTGGTACAGAATTACCTCTATGGTACAGTGGTGAAATTTGACTAATTTTCAATTTCAGTCGTTTACTTTACTTATCCCGTAAGAGAAATACGGGAAAGTAATTTTGACGTAGAACTACGTCTTTGTCGACTATACTGGGGTGCAAATCAAAAAATATGTATGGTGAAATAGTGTTAGGTTTTGAACGCTTGTAACTTTGTCATTTATAGATGAAAATAAAATCCAAATAAGCCAATCGATAAGATATTACATTACAAATCTGCTGAAATAAATATTTTTTTTTCATTTTTAAACATTTGAAAAAAAAATGTACAAATGTTATCTCTGTTTTTATGAACGATTTTCCCTAACTCAGTCGTCATAATCGAGTACCATATGGAAAACAAATCAAGGAGAATAAAAAGCGAACCATAACCGGAATATTGAATTACTTGAAAATTTTAGATAAAGTATAATAGTCAAAAATGCATGACATACATCAATTTTGCGTGGTTCTACGTCATACTGCGGTCGTGTATAGGACACAACCCTTAAATTTTTTTTTTTATTTGACGGGCCCATGACAAGCCTTCATTGCACAACTATGCTCAAAGCAATAATCTGAAGGATAATCAAATTCATTTTCATTTTCATTTTATGATGTACAAGGGGTCAGGGGCCATGTTACCGATGTGAATATTCACACCGTCCATAATACACCAGGAAAGGGGAGAGGAGTGAACAACACAGCATCTTTACCCATGGGAGTTAAAAAAGTTCTACGAGGTACACTTATGGTGAACCAGCTGCTCAGGGATTGTAGAAAGGAAAAGAGTTTGGTAGGTTTTGTGTGAAAGGCGCATACGTTATTATCGTATCGTTGAACAATGGCCTCGTTTTGCGCTCTCGTCACATAGTACATCGATTACATCACACCGTCAATGAAAATAAATTAAAAGAGATTATTTTTTGATTTCTAAACTGTGATTTACCTATTAGAAATAAATTTGTAAAATTGTCCCCGTGTACTAAACAGCCATCAATGAGATGTAAATATGTAAGGCTTCGTGAACCCGTCATCCCCCTCGCTCTCCCATCGCCTAAACGTCTGAAGGAGTGTGACTTCAAACTCCGTCATCCATTCAATCAGCCCGAGAACGAAAGAGACGAAAAATCCACTGGGCCTCACCTGCCCACGCTCATTGATTTTCCATATGTGAATTTTGTTCCAAACATGAACACAAGAGAAAATTTTCGTTATGTAACATTCGCACCGATCCGAGAATAATATAGTTTTATTTTGATGACCGAAAAGTTATTCCTATTTCAAATTGTTATTGTTATTGTTTTTGTTCCATGCTGGAGGGGGTTTTGAGCCTGGTCGCAAGTGTAATGATGACCGATTATACACCTTTCATGCAGCAATCAAATAGATAAAGATGAGATGGCTCTTAGATAATGATTTATACGAGTCGATTGAAATCAGCCGAATACTAAATGAGGGTTAAGTTGATCCTTAACTTAGAAGCGTAGATGCATGCATAGGTGAAGGATAAGGGAAAGGAGAGGCAAAGGTGTTGAAATGCAGAATTAGAATTCGTCGAGATTGAATGCGTACATATGTTTAAATATCGTTGATCCAGGTACCTATCGTATAAATTTGCATATCATTTAGTTATAATTATTGTCAACAATACTTACATTTCAATGAAGATGGTACTACTTATTTTACCTTTTTTTTATTGTGATACCAACCATCACAAAAATTTAACTTTAAAGCATCATTAACAATACACTCGTTCCGAGAAGGGGCTTCTTCATCTTTAGGTTCGCTCACCAACCGGATTGAACGCTCGGTGCATCATAGATTTGATTTGATTAGTAATATCAAACAGTGTTACATGCAAACGAAAAATAGATACAACCAGGATTAGTTCTCGAAAGTAATAGTTTCATCTGAATACCGAACTAACCATATCTCAGTTACATTGTCTCACTCTAAATCCACATTCAAAGCTACTTTGTGATTATATGGTTACTTTGGTACTCACATGAATTATTGTGCAAGTACCACAAGTTCAACAACGCCCAACTGTGGACAGCTCAATGTTAATACCATTATACCTGCTAAGAAACACCTTAGAATGTATAGAGATAAAGCTAAAAAATACAGTTTTAACTGATGGTACTTTATAAACATCAAACTGTCCAATATTGGACCCTGCCAACACACGGGGTCTGCACGGCAATGTGGGCCATCAGAATGGTTCATCGGTTGTGAAGTGCTTCTCAAACTGAAGCTATACATTTCTTAATTTTTAACGTTATCCTAACGTAAACTAAAGATTATCACCCATATGCCCGTTCACGCCCGAAACCCATCCACCACACAACATAAAAAAAAAAGTTTCTGTATGGCAAACACGTTCAGACATAAACGAGAATATGGGTGTATATCTTCACTGCAACAACTACGGGTAATCATCGAAAGCACTTGCATACCACTCAGGCACTTTTGAGCAAACTGCAATCACTCTGTCATACTCGAAATGTGCCACGACCAAATTGGCACAACGATGCCCTATACGCTATCTGACCAAAGCGCAGGGAATAATCTGAAGGATAATCAAATTCAAGAGCACAAAAAAACAGAAGAATCCAAAGTATTTTTATAGCCATTCGATGATATAAGAAAATGAAACTCGGTTCAATTTGTATGGATTTATTTCATTTCACCATGAAAATTATAAATTAGCTCTTTTCAAATGGCATTCTTGTCTGTTGTTTGACATCCACATCCACCAACAAAAAGTTGGTTTTCCATAGAGAAATACCGTTGCGGCGGTGAAGGACAATCCCTTTGTTTACGTCGTGTGGCGACATCTACTATTTTTTGCAAGTAGATACGCGAAACTAAGGTTATCTGTCACCTTGCCGGGGACTTGGTTTTTGTAAAGAGCCTAAATTTATAAAGAGGTGACATGTCAAAATTGGAACAATCGATTGTCTGTCAAAGTCATAGGAAAAGTCATTCCAATCGAGCAGAAGACCTGTCAAATGGATAATATGTCGTCTCTTTATAAATTCAGGCTCTTTAGGTTTTTGGTACTAATCTTCTATCTGCTAGCTCGCGCGCCTTGACTTTCCGGTCAGTCAACACCATTTCATGTATTTTTTTGACATTGTCCTCTGTAACCGCATCGGAGGGCCTGCCGCTGTGGATTTGATCGGTAGTGGAGATGCGGCCACCACGAAACTCTCGAAACCAATATTAGACGGTGTAATCTGACGGAGCATTAGCCCCATAATATTTATCCAACTTTTCTTTTGTTTCCATTGCAGTTTTTCCTCTAAAAAAAAAAGTTTTATGAGAGAATCGTTTTTATCCATACTCAACATGATGCCAAACACGTCAACAACAATCAGCTGTCAAAACAAAATTAAAGACAGTATCGCACTGAAATTTGGCATGTCTGCCTAAATATGAACGGACTACAAGACACCATAAACTTTTTTGCAGTAGCAGCGCATTCTGGCAGTCAAGGAGGTTACGTTTCACCCCACCTAGTATTGGGTGCATTTAAAGTTTATTGGGTTATTGCGGGGTGTATTGTGTGGTTTCTTTATGTTGCTTTGCTACGTACCGGGCCCGGGGTGTTGTTTTTGCACGACGACGAGCGCTCGCGGATGGTGGCTTCTTGGTTATCGGCGTTGTTGGTTGACCGCGTGGCTTCGTTTGTTTCGTCGCGATGGCGGCTGACCCCTTGATTGACGTTGAAATGGCGGATCTTAGGCTTGGGCTGTGTACAAAAATGTGCTGCCGAGACTCTCAACAAACCGTCTCCCGTCGCAACGAAAATGTGACGAGCGAGAAGAAGATACGAGCGGGAAACAAATGTGATACCCAGAAATCCTCGCACTAATCTCATGTGCTACCGTTAATGCTTGAACAGTAAAGCTCGAAGAACTGGAAGGTGTAGGTAAGCGAAATACAGGCTTTTGAAGCTTGGTTGCTTTGATCGACATTTCATTTGAATTTGCACAAACCATTCCTATTTTAGAGGAAAGATTGCACAGTGCTCAAACGGTTCCAAATTGGGCCCTGATTAGCCTGATTTGAACTCATTTAGTGAGAAACTGACTTGGCACAAACCATTTGAAGTTTATATGGAAATTACTATGGAAAAACCATAATTTCGGTTCATTTCTATCTCAAAATTCACCAGTTCACTCGACTTTAGAAAATGATAGCTGAGCTTGTTGAGCTACAACTTTGTTGAAGACCACTTTTCGATCAAATGTAATTAACAAAAATTATCAAGGATTCAAGACACTGATGTCTTATGATTATGCTCAATCAACTGCTCAGCAGGCAACCTTGGTGTTTATGGCACGTTGAATAGAGGACAAAAATCATGGCTACTATGTCACACTGCAGAATACAGTGTTGCCCACAATATAGTTGCTTAATCTTGCCATAAGATTATCAATCTCTTAAACAATTAATAACTATTTCATTTGACGTTTGGCTGAAAAACGATTTTCTGCAATGTTGTAGCTGATAAAAATTCCAGTAAGAATTGCAATAGAATTTGTTAACAGTTCATATGTAAAAAGTCTAGAAGACAATGAACAAAAAGTTTTGTTTTCCCATAGTAATTTCCATAAAAACTTCAAATGGTTTGGCCAAGTCAGTTTCTCACTAAATAAGTTCAAGTTTTGGGAGGCTAATCAGGGAACCGTTTGAGCACTGTTGAGCAAATTTCAAATTTTGCATCAGTCTATTGTTGTATAGTTTATATCGGAATGCTACGAATGCATCAATGTTATGATGCTTCGCCGTGTGGAAGAATTTTATGCAGAATTTTTTTTTCTCTTCCTGGCGTATTACATTTACGTTTTTACATATACTTTGTATCCATTGCGTAACAAATTATCAGATTTTTTTTTCAATGTGCCTCATGTGATCGAGCACTCAAATAAATTCTATAACAGAAGCGAACCCACGGTGACAGAATACAGAAGCGAAATGGCACGGTCTATGCTTAATGAAGCGTAAATATTTAGCTGCAGCAAAATAGTGACATGAGCTGAAGGATACTACGGTGTGTGGATTTCGGATATCGTTGACTTTAACTCAGATGAGCGTGTAGACCAGTGCAGTGATATATTTAATATTCCTATTATTAGTATCACCCAGTCTACTTCAAAACTTTTCGATCGTTTCTTAAAATCGCCTTCTGGTTGACACGGTACGGTCTAAGTGGTTTCTGAGTCAAATATATGTACATAGTCGTCATTGCTCCTCGGCTTTCACGTCGATGGCGCTAAGAGAAATACCCTTACTACAACGCATGCTTTGAAAATAGACAAATTTACTGGAAAATATCGTTCAGATAAGGCAAGTGAACCAAAAGAAAAACTGCGAAGTCAGCAATACGTGTTCAGTAATCGTAAAAAGGAAAATCCAGCTACATTGTTGCGGAAAGAATAGCGAAACGCTCAAAACCTTTTACGGATGGTGAATTTGTGAAAGACTGTATGGAAGCAGTGGTAGAAACAGTATGTCTTGGCCAATGTCGAGTTTTTTCGCGAATTTCTCTAGCGTGAGCCACGATTACTCGTAGAGTTGAAGAAATTGCTGGCAAAATGAAAAACACGTTGAAGGAAAGAGCTGCAAATTGTGATTATTTTTCGAGGGCATTGGACGAAAGTACGGACATTTCAGACACTGCTCAGCTGGCGACTAGAGTTAGAGGTGTTTTCAGAACATTTAAGGTCACCGAAGAGCTGGTATGTTTATTTCCGCTCAAAGGCACAACAAAAGGTGTTGATATGTTCAACGCTCTATCATCGATTCTAAACAAACTTGGTTTGGTTTGAAGAAACTGGCAAGTGCGATCACCGACGGTGCTCCAGCAATGATTGTTAGGTACAATTTTTTAGGAATTTTAGTGAACACAGGGAATTCATTTTTTGCCCGTCCTCACAAGGAAGCATGAGGGTGACATTGCTCATCTCCGGAGACAACAAATCATGCAGTACCACAGGAAAATTTGTGTGCTAAAAATGTATGGTTCAAAAAAATCATCGTTAATTTCAAGCTCTCTTGTCAGAGTTGGACGTGGGAATATGGAGACGGAAGTTCGTTGGCTCAGCAAGGGAAAGATTCTTAAACGTGTTCACGATCTCAAAATAGAAATCGGACAGTTTATGAAACTGAAAGGTAAATCAGTTCACCAGAAGGATCAATGCATTCTTGACGCATTTAAATGATTGTAATGTTCAGCTTCATGGAAAAAATAAATTAGTTCATAGTCTTTTCAACCAGATTTAAAAAAAAAACGTAGATAAATGCAAGAGATTTTTCTCATTTCCCTACGCTGGGTTCGTGCAAAGAAAGTGGCGAAATGAAATATACAGATGCAGTTATCACTCAGAAAACAGATTTTTCAAGCAGATTCCATGATTTCAAACGATCAATATTTCTAATTTTCTAACGCACCTTTCAGTGTTGATGCCGGAAAAGCTCCGAAAAACTTTCAAATAGAGCTTATACAATTACAGTGCGACATCGAGTTAAATGAAAAATTAAGGGAGAACGACATTCTAACATTTTATTCGAAATTCGTTATGGAAGATACTTTCCTCATTTGTGAACAACTCTGATGAACATTTGGAAAACTCGCTACGTATTGCATCATCAGGTATCAAAGCGAACATAGATAAATTTGCAGATGATAAATATAAGCATTAGGGCCTCCCTTAGCTCAGTCGCTAAAGGCGCAGCTACAAAGCAAGACCATGCTGGAGGTGGCTGGGTTCGATTCCCGGTTCGGTCTAGGAATTTTTCGGGTTGGAAAATTTCTCGACTTCCCTGGGCATAGATTATGATTGTACTTGCCACACAATTATACTAATGCAAAAATGGTACAGGCATCGAAAGCTCTCAATTAATAACTGTGGAAGTGCATCTAGAACACTATGTTGAGAGCACGCAATAAGCTCATATGCGATATGCAATAAGCTTGAAATGCGAAGAAGAAGAAGAAGAAGAAGAAGAAGAAGAAGAAGAAGAAGAAGAAGGATATAAGCAAGTATCACAATGATGTATTATTGTATCCCTTTTACTTGAATAAACAAGATTTCTTTCAATAATGTTCAATTGACCTGTTTTCATTTCATTGAGTAAGAGGACCCAAGTAACAATTTGGGTTTTATTAGGGTTCTGTAGACCATGATTTATATTTGTAAAGTGCTTTAAAACCTCAATAAATGCAATGTTACTTGGGAAGTTGATTACCTTACTTGATTCTTTGTTAAAGATTTTCTCAGCATACAAGGTAAGAAATTTTTTTAGGGTACTTCATAAAAGGGAATGTTATCAAATTTGGGTTGTTTAAAACAGTTTTTTTTATTAATAAAAATTGTGCGTCCCGTTGTGTGATCGGAAACAAAATATTTGGCCCACGACGTACGTTAGGTTGAGCACAACTGTGTTAGGGCCTCCCTTAGCTAAGTCGATAAGCACACAGTTACAAAGCAAGACCATGCTAGAGGTGGCTGGGTTCAGTCAAAGAATTTTTTGCGTTGGAAAATTCCTCGACAACCATGGGCAGTAAGATTGTATTTGCCACACAATTACACTAATGCAAAAATGGTACAGGCATCGAAAGCTCTCTATTAATAAATGTGGATAACGAATCTTGAATGTGAAGGGGCCTGAGATGTTCTTCTCAGAAAGCAGAAACGGTCGCTCTAAGGCCACTGAGGCCCCTAATATCACATTTCACCACTTATGATCGAGTTGTAACCACGGTTGTATATGAAGAAACTTTAATTAAAAAAAAAGAATCTCTAAATATTACACCATTTGAAAATATAGCTTTCATTTGACACGTGTTTGGCAAGAAGGCACCAAGAGATCCCAAACATTTTTTAAATTTTTTTCTCCTTATAATCATACGTTAATAAACGCACTTGAAAAGCACAAATGTTATTGCTACATCAAGACCGTGCAAAGTATGGTTTGGTTCGAACTTTAACGTATAAAGTAATGAAAGGACCCAGTGCTGAACTTAAACTTCTTAAATTAATTTAAAACCTCTTAAAATTAAAAATTCATCCCGGTAACTCAAAAAGAATTCAATGTAGCTCATTAAGCAAATTTAATTTGGAGAATGATGTGTCCTGGATCATGGAGCAACTTTTGCGAGGTTCAATTGCCCACTAAAGAACCAAGATCAGATCCAGGCTGACGTTTTGCCGAGAATACATAAAATAACTGTTAGCTGCGTATGGAAAGTGAAAGTGGTTGCCAAGCTGAAAAGAAGATGAACATAGAGTCCTCTGGGGGTGGGGAGAAAATTGTGCGTGCTTTGGATTAACCTAGACGTTGTCAGCAGTAGTGCGTTGCAGTTCAGAGAAATCCCATCACATGAGTTTTTTTCGAGTGGAAAACTACTATAAGTAGTGACTTGCATTGATAGCTAGATTTATAACTATTTAAGTGTCTTTTCTACGTGGAACCACCAACTTGAATAAAAAAAAACATTGTTATAAAATTCTGTTCACCTTCATTTCTGTCTCTTCCAAACCTCGATCCAAGCCCCAATTATAACGCATACTACCACTCGCCCTTCTAAATTAAACATCATTTTGAGAGAACTGCTTCTAGAACACGCAAAAAAATGACATGTACACCAAATTTAATCTTTGATTCCCCACATCCTTAATATATGATTCTTACAACAAATGTAATGGCCAACGAAGCAAGTTTATCCTGTATCAATATTCTCCTAGAAAACATTTGTGAGATCCTGATGAATGTGGGCGTCTTAGTGGAATACCTGTATAATGAGAGAGAGAAGGATTAGTATTTTCCATTTAATTCCACTACTTTATTTGCTTATCCTTGACAGATACGCGTATTTCGTCTACAATGTGCAGACTTCTTCAGTGTCTTGTACTAATACTCGAGTATTAGTACAAGACACTGAAGAAGTCTGCACATTGTAGACGAAATACGCGTATCTGTCAAGGATAAGCAAATAAAGTAGTGGAATTAAATGGAAAATACTAATCCTTCTCTCTCTCATTATATTTGTGAGATGACAGAGGGATGATTTTAATCAAAAATTTAGTTATTATAAATATAAAAAATGAGATTCTCAAACAATTGGCAAGTTGATGGATTATGGATTATGGATTAATCTAGTAAGCTTCGATCTGATTAGAAATAAATTTGATGTATTTCCCAATTTTATTATTTATATTTAAATTCAAAATGAAGGATTTTAATGTGTAAAATGAATCGGATGCCTAAATTAACGAAAGGCTTGCATTCTGTAGATATGACTTTTTTAAATAATAATATTGTAATAAATGCTACTAGTGAGAGTGTACCAGTTATGGATCTTCTCTATACAACACTCATATACCTTGACTGGATCATGTCATAATTAATAAACCAACCCGGTCAGTAAGATTCGCTTTTAAAAGTATTTTATGCATCAATCTAGCATCAACCCACAATTTTTTCAAATGCAAATTTGTTAAGAAATGGAACTGCACTCAAGAATTCAGTCGTGTATCTTCGAACGAGCACATGTTTCTTTCAGTTTTCTCTCTTGCCTTAAGTACCTTTTGGGTAACGCATGCTCTCGTATAGAGCAGCAATACGACTGCGATCGCACACGACACCTCCTCATGCTACATGCAACATCCTGGTGTACGACAAAACATAACCCACCTCGCAGCGGAACCATGATTGCCCATCCACCCACCGTCTGACTCACCATTGCACACCTGTCCTGCCGGGAGAGTAAATCTTTAAGCCGGCTGCTTACTAAGAGCGTGCGCCAACACTTTAAGCTTCGTTTTCTCTTTCCCAAATCACTCTTTTCCGTTGAGGAAGATGATAAGTTCTACTGAGAGAAATATGCTGAGATAAGCGAAGAGCATGGCTCAGCTGGAGGGGCTAGCTAGTGTTACTTAGAAGTTGTCAAATGCGCATCATGACAAATTTAAAATTGAGTTAGTCTTACCCGTAATCATATTCAAATGAGACTTCATGTAATCTTGAAACAAGTCTATAGAATGACCAAAAATTTAAACTAATCCGTCGTCGTTTTGGCACACCGTCAGTAATCCAGTCTGAAAATAAGAGAGAGAAAAAGAGAATCGTAGCACGAGCCGGTTGAAGAAAACAAATCCACACCGACCAACCAGTCAGCAGAGTGTATAGGATAGGCAGGTAGGTGGGTAATATCGCGTGCTCGTCGACTGACGCTGCTGCAGACGGTATCAGCGGGAGGCTCTCCAAAGGAGGTGGTGCTTGGCAGAAGTTGCAACGAACATGTCCACTTTCCATGCGGCATCAACGCGATCGGTATCATAATCGTGTTTGAAGAGAACGAGAGGCCATGCTACATACATACATACAATCTCTCCGTGGGAGGTAAACTCGTGGCGAACAGGAACTCACGCTTTCGTAAGAGAGTGAGATTCTCAGTGGTGCTGCTTAGCTGAAATGTGGCTATTTTTCAACGTGAAACGAACAGATTGGTACCATTCATAAAGGTTTTGTTTCAGTATTCAGCAATATTTCAAAAAATTAGTATCAAGAGCGATCATCTACTTCTAGACCATAACAGCCCTGTGACTCTCACCAATAAACACGTTGCCACGGTGAGTGCCAATCTCCGCCGACCTAATCATCGCGTGATATCGATGGACTCAGCTTCAGGGTGTTCTCCCCATATCCTTCTGCAAAGCTCCCAAAAGCCTCCATCAACAAAAACACAACACTTTCATAAATAAATAATATAGACAGCGTGTCTCGTCGGCTACACACATTTTTCTTGCTTTTGCTCCTCCGATTACGCCGACCTATCCTCTTCGGAATCATACATAGGCCACAGAGCACAGTCCTACAGTAGTGGATATTGTGTCTGGTCGCGCCACGCACTGGAGTGCGAACACTTACTCTCTTCGATTCTATACCCCCCCACCCCTTCATCTACCTCCATCCCCATTCACCAGTAACGTCGATGAACGCACAATGCCACCCACTAGCCACCCTTCGTACCCCTCCTTCCATTGATTGACCAGCCACAGAGCAAAAGAAAAGCAGCAATTTCACGCCTGTTGCGCTCACGTTGCGATTTGGATAAACATGCCTTCCGCAAACCCACAGTGTCGGGGATTCCACCTGTCTGCCTCGTCCGGTTGTTGTGGTTTGATGAGTGTTTCGTAGAAATTAAAAAAAAATGTTATATAATAATATGAAATCGAAAAAAAAAAACAGTAGGAACGGTCGATCGCAAGTAACATTGCAAGAGGTTTTATTGCATTCTACAAGCCTAAATCATGGTCTACAGAACCCTTGTAAAACCAAAAAAAAATATTTGGAATGGCTGAAGAAGCAAATTTTCTTTAGCATCAATGCACTTTGGTCCAAAAAGGTAAAATGTGGATCTTTTTTCCTGGAGCCTGACCTTTTCATTTAAGCCATAAAGTGTCTTCAGAAGATTTGGTTGGATGAACATCTTCCACAATTTGAACGTTACAAAAATTAATTTTGTCTCCTTATGATAAAAAACGCAAACTAACTTTTTTTTTCTTTGACGATATTGAGGAATCTTGCATAAATAGGAGAGAACTGTTGCATACCTCAGCTTAACTTTTGATGTAATCTAACATGTAATTATTGGATCCCTCAGGTATTTTCCTTCACGAATTACTATCATTGGACAGGTTTTCTCATCACTCACTATGATGATGATGATGATGATGGTCCCACCTCTTACCCCTACAAAGGTTTGAGCTGGACGATTTATCTTTAACATAATTAAATATGACATTTTAACCAGGTTGGCAAACAAAATCGAACTGGTTTCAGTTACAGATATAAATTCACTCTAGAGTTTACAGTTGCTTCACAGCGATATAAATGTTGAAAAGCTCAGGCGTCCACCTCTTAGTTCGCCTTTTTGTCCACCTAAAATATTCATAAGTATTACAAGCAATCAAGAGTTAATGAACAATCAACAAAGCATCCTATTACACTAGTAACCCCGCAATCTGATGCTATCATAATTTTCAGCAATGTCAGGAATGCTCACAAACCCCCAACATTTGCCAGAAAACTTACTACTAACTCAAGGTATCTTCCAAATAAGCTTCAAAATTGCATTTTTTTTTATCAAATGTTAAATTCAGTCCTCTATATCCGTAATACGCGCGCGAGGCTCAAACCTTTGTAGACTACTATTTTTTTTTTACTACTACTATTAAATCATATATCAAAAATCCATCATCACCATCGTGGCGAACAAAATAGTTTTTGCAGTGCTACAATAATTATTAAAAAGTCGTTATAACAGCTATCCATACAAAGTAATCCGTTAAAAATAACTTCGTCAAGATACATAATTTGTCAATTCATAAAAAAAAAATCACTGGATAACCGTTCAAAAGACAGTTTTAACGTGTGAAATGCAATGTCTCTTAAATTCTGCTAATGTTGTTGAACGTTTAATGTGTCTAGGCATCGAATTGAAAACATTTATTCCTTTAAAAAATAATGAATTCTGTGAAGCACAAGTCAAGAAATGTGGTGTTCTTATTTCATCCGCGTTTCTAGTATTATATCTATGATAGTCACTTCCTCTTTCAATTCGATCACACAAATATCGAGGCAGCAAACCGTTAACTACTTTAAAAATGAACACCATAGTCAAATATAGAACTGATTCTTTGACATAAATAGCAACACCGCCAGTGTGTCTAGAATGTGATAAACAAGCAGCAACAATATATCCCGGAATACTATACTGATCAAAAGCTTCAGTTTCTACAATATGAGTTTCAGATAATAAAACTAAAAGAGGACGTTTTTCCTCAACAATCTGACGTAATGCTACGTAGTTTGTTGACAACCCCGCAATATTCAAATATAAAAAATCGAATTGATTCACATTCCTGGAACTTGGCTGCTATTTATTGAAACGCAAGCTGCTTTTCTTCTGATCAAAAAGTCTTTTATAGAGCAAACATTCCGAGCTAAATGCGGCATGGTTGACGTCCAAGTTCATTTTTCGTTCTTTATTCATTTTCAAACAATTAATACATTTCAATACAGTTGATGTACACTCCGACGTTTTGTGTTGTTGGCTGCACCTAGAGCATCTATCACAATTTTTGCAATCCATGCTCTTGTGCCCAAATTCTCCACATTTGAAGCATCTCAACACATTAATCGCGGGAACTATCGAGCACCGATCAAACCCTACATTTACTTTTTTCGCACGTAACAAACATTTATAAGTATCGACATCGACTTCAATAACAACACTAAACTTGTTATAAGTGAAGCGTGGATTTTCAAACATGTTCACTACTTTTACATCATTAATAGCGATGTCTTCATTTTGACTTTTTAAGTAGTCAATAAAGACATCGGAGGAAAACTGATCGCTCATGCCCACTATTTTCAATCTTGGCACCGAAGTGGGAACAACAGCACTATATTTTTCACCCAGATTGCTTTCAATACCATTTTTCACATCACTTACGTTTGCTCCTGTTGCACACTCAACAATAATGGAGCCATCTTTACCATTCCTAAAATTACTGATTTTGTGTGTTTTTGGATCCAACTGAGTTTTTAAAAACTTACGAGTATCTTCGCAAGGTTGTTTGGACTCTTTCGGTTTAATCACAATGACTGGACGAGTCTTACGATTTTCTGGTTTGTTACTTTTACTATTACTGTTACTATTAGTTTTACTTTGACTAATACGACTATGTCTTTTTACAACATCCGCAAAACTCGCATTTTCTTGAAAAACAACATCATCATCATGATCACTATTACTAATTACTAATTTACGTTTTTTGCGTCTGTTATTTTTGTCCGATTCCGACTGAATCGTCCTAGATGAACTGCACGGATCATTCTTTACAGCTAATTGGTTTTCCGCATCAATTTTAAAAAATGAACTTTTCATATTATCCAATTTCTCACAAATCAAATTTTCAAGACCATTTACATTTATTCTAATATCTGCCATCCCGCTTTTAACCGCGATGTCCACCTGAGCAGCAATGTGATCTCGCATGCCAGTGATCGAGTCCGAGAGTTGAAAAACCTTCTTCATCTCTTCCTCTATCCTTTTGACGCGCGAGATCAGATCATTCTGCTCGTCACAACTCTGATCTGATAGACAACTATCACACTTGAACAGAATATTTGCATTATCTGCTATAAGCCTGGCCGCAGTCTTAGTGAGTGCCGCACAAGCGAAATGGAACGTTCCATTGCACGGACCTACACACGTAACTGGGAGCCCACTCATAGCAATAGACTGCTCGCATACATTACACACATCCATTCTACCAAATTAAACGCTAACACTGCAGCAGACATATACAGGGGAGGAGAACACAAAATAAAATTTTACCGCCACAGCTCACTATACAAATCAATAGCGCGCCGGGGGGAAAATACAAAATTAAACAAAAACTAGTTGCTAGGCAACCTTTCCTCTACTTATCCTGTTAGAAAAACACCACGGGCACGCGTTGGAATAATCCTTTCGCGGCACACGCCACTATTTCACACGAAATTATTAATTTATTTTCACAGCACAACTCAACAAAAACACTACTTTGTACGCCATACTACAGTTCGTGATGTCAGTCATATAAAAATATCGAAAATAAGGTAATAGGGATAAAATCCAACTAATATCCCAAGTAACAAATCATGCTGAACAGTAAGAACAGAATCTGATTATTTATTTATTTAAGGTTTACAAAGCTGATTACCACCAGGTTGAATATACAGTTGATTAGTAGTGCATTAGTATCATCATAATTCAACCTCAATAAGTTAGCTGATCTATAGACTGACCATCCCTTATTTAAGCTTAACACAACTCCACAAATCAGCAATGCGCTACAAATATTTTGATAACATAATTCTGTTAAATGTCGTCAGTGTCACTCGTTGCATTTTTGGCATTTTAGTTCTTCTATATTCACTGCCTACATTTCTAATCTCAAGCACCGCCAGCAGTAGAGACAAGGAGGAGGAGCTTTTAAGGAATAGCTCAAAATAGAAGTGGACTGCGACGACGTCAGAAGTATTAATATTTGTATTCCTGTGTTTTGACTATTCACCACTTTATATTACCCTGAATTCCAACAATATAAATCAATTATGGCACTAAAATAGCATTAAATAATTATCGAAATAAATCACGCACTGAACTACACTAGAACATTAGAGGAATGTATTACTTTCATCATTTGTTGTTTACAATTCTGCATTGCTGATTAATACTCTTCCGGTTGCTATTATTCAACTTAAATTTGACGTACTTCAAGTTGAATATCATACCTTTTGCCACACATATGCTTAAGTGGTCCAATAGGTATGGTTGACGTCTGTAAACCAGTGACTGCCGGTTAGAATCCCGAAATGCAAAGGTAAGTTTAAGACTTTTAATAACAATATAAATATGTAAATCCAGTTTTTCATCAAGGTAATGCAGATCCATAAAAATTATAAGATATGAAGCGGTCTTCCATCGCATTTTCTGAAATAAAACAAGGGTTGCAAAAGATTGTTATTTAATGCCTTAAATAGCTTATAGCTTATACTAGTGTTAAGCTTTCGGCTGATTAAAATCACCAGATTTAGACGTTTAAAAGCTAAACCAAGGTTAACGTGGTCTATGTACAACAATTATTCAAACAAATACTTCATTAAAATCGTTGAAACAACACTTGTTAAGCATCTACTTGTTACCTGGGACAATCTAAGTATCTGAGAAGTATGGATCCTCTGGTTTTCAAAGATCATCTTATTGTTTTACCAACTAGTCTAAGAGGACGGGCGTTGGAAGCAGCTCACTAGGGACATCTAGGATGTGGAGTGACTAAACGAATCCTTCGCGTGTTCTTCTGGTGGCCCCACATGGCGAAGGAGGCTGACGTGATGAGATGTGAAATATGTCACTGAGTAACCGCTTACTTCCGGGCCTTGGGAAATCCTCCGATTTCTTATTCACCCAAGGTTGCGGCTCAAGCCATCTACTGATGTGCGTTGATACACTTTCAAGATACCTACACGTTGTTGTTGTGTAAGATTTTGCAGTTTGGGGACTTCCCTTAGTACTCCAAAGTGACAACGACCCGCCGTTTCAGAGTAAGGAATTCATAGATTACTGGGACGCAAAAGGAGTGCACTAAGGCTCAATCGAACAGTGCTGTTGAACGGGAGAACCAGAGCATGATCAATGCTCTGACTGCCGCGAAGGCAGAAAGAACAAGCTGGAAAGCAGTGTTAGAGAATTACATACACGTACACAACATGCGAAAACAGCATTCGCGACTGGGAGTCACGCCATCATTGGCTAGCTAGAAAATTTATCTGGAGGGGACCTAGGGAGGGCCTGTGGCATTTTTTTATTTTCCTAAACTACGGTAAAATAAAAACTCGCGAAGATGCGAAGATGGAAAGTAATAAAGCATTTATCCAGAACAATTTTTTATTCGATGCATCGGACTAACTAACATTTGATGTTATATATAAAAACAAGATTTAACTTTAATTCTAACCGAAAGGAACGAATTTGAAACTTGAAAAATTGTGTCCCTGTTTGTTACTAGATACTAATTGAATATATTTGGGATATCTTTTAAAATTTTAAATGGAGTTAGTTTTGGTTGAACCCATTCCGTTCCAATCTATTATTTACACGTACTTTATACGGGTAAGAGATGTGTCAGTATTTTAATTTATTTAATAAAAAAAAACAGAGTTGGTTGGAAATGCTATCCAACAAGAAGATCATGAAGCTTTTTTGAAGTAAGATCTCTGACAAACTGAAACGAAGTTCGCAAACCTGAAGCGAAAATCCCTGAAACTTTCAGAAGTTTATTGAACTATTTTTAGATCTTCTACAAAATTCCCTGAACTTTTTCAAAATTCGATACTCTTATATGAAGTTTTACACAGCTCCTCAAAATGCTATGAAATTCGCAAAACTTTTACAAAGTTTGCTGTACTTCTACATTTCTTGTTGATTTTCCGCGAAGTTCCACGAACGAAATTTCTTGAATATGTACATAATTTCCACAACTATTCCCAAGTTCATAAGGCTTCAAAAAAGTCTTTTCGTGGTACGTTACGGGATGTAAGATCTACCACCGATTCCTAGTCCTTGACTACTTCCAACTAGGGAAACAGGATTTTTCAGTAATCCAAGGAACACATCTTAGTCCTTGTTACTTTGTATGCCTTGTTGATAGTGGCAAGACTCGGCTTTGTCCACCGAGGATGATCTTGAAACGAGGAAAAAATGAGTTAGTTAGTCTTCATCTATGTGATTCTTAATCTTGAATGCGTTGTTCCCTAGTTTGAAGTGGTTAAGACTAGGGTTCTGATGCATGGTCATTTTCGGTGTCTTTTTTTTTAATTTTATTGCTTAGGAATCCGATTTTTACTGGTAAAGGGGCGCGCCTTTGGAGCGTGTTCCAACACTCCGAAGGGTATAAATAGCGGGACCTTTCAATTAGAGTCGGATCCTTGCGATAAATGCAAGAATGACAATTGCAAAAAAATCGAATACTTCATCATTTTTCAATAGTGTTGGAGTAATACGTTATGCACTAAACTAAGGACACGGGACAGGCATGGAAAATCATTTACATTCATTTCCATTCATTTGCCTCTAACTTTTTTCATGAACAGCATTCCGTAAAATGATGTACGGAGTTTTTTGTAGGTTTTGTTATTAGCTACAACTTTTGCTCATAACTCAAATCTGTATCTCTTAGGCATCACGAACTAGAGTGGGCAGAACTTGTTACTGTTTTTCAGTGAATGTTCGCTTTGGTTCGTCATGCATCAGAGATACGGATTTGACTTGTTAACAAAATTTGTAGCTAATAGCAAAACCTACAAAAGCTAAATACATCATTTTGTGGAATGCTGTTGATGAAAAAAGTTAGAGGCAAATGAATGTAAATGAATGCACGAAATGAATGCAAATGATTTTCCATGCCTGACACGGGATATACTACAATAGATCAAATTACTGGTCACAGTGGTGTTAGGTCCCGAACATAGGAAAAAAAATGCAGTTCCCAGTATTTCTAATACGTATCTCACTTTCTACGATGTTTCGTAGAATTCCTTAAACTTCGTAAATTCCCAGATGTTAAAAAAAAATCCCTGGGCTCATTGCTAATTTGCATTGCCTCAAGACGTCTTATTATACCATCGATTAAGTATCGATTAAATATACTTTCTCATTTTTTTTTCTTCTAGTCCAGAACATAACAAAAATATTCAACATTAGGAACTGTTAAATAGTAACATCGAACTTGACAAGCTTGACAAAATACCGGTGAGTCAAAAAAAACACAACATTTCGTTAGCTGACCCGAGGTGGTGGCCCAACGAGCGGCTTTACTCCTTTAATTCTTAGCAGTATTCTCTGTGAATGCTTCCAGACATTTTCTTGGTCTTAAAAAAAAACTTATTTTATCATGAGGGGCGTAGCAATATTTCTTTAGTCCTCAAAAGCAGCGATTATATTTTTTCAATTGTGCATGAGGCGTCCCAAATAAAATCAAATTGTTTGAACCTGATGGACATTTTTCATAGCACATTTTAAAACGATTTTTTTTTTCAAACACATAGTTCGATTGCAATCGATATTGGGCTCTACCAAATTTAAATTATAATTACTTTGGCAGCAAATGCCCCTCGTCGCACAAGAACCACAATAGAATAACTACCATAATGGTACTAGCTTACCACTAAATTTACTGTGTTTTTTATCAATCGTTATGGTTTGTTTACGTTTTCTATGGTTGTTTTGCTGTTGTAATTATTACTGAAATTAGATGTTATTGTCCGGTGCTAATAATTAAGGGAAACAATTTTGAAAATAGTTTTAAGTTATTCGCTTCTCCTGGATGTAATAAATAGTTAAACAGTTAGAATTTTGCATTTTACTGTGCAATGGGAAGACTCTCATCCTGGACGATAAACGCATGTTTTTTTATTTTGTAACACTTGCGTTTCAGATATAAGGTCAATGATTGATTCTGGATGAAGACAGAATATTTTCAATGCTGTGTGTTTGCAACGATGGTTTGCTCATGGAGTAACCATGAGTAACCACCATGACAGGCCTGGAAAGCACTAGAGTTTTCATTGAAGAAACCAAAGCCGTTGCATCCAATGAAGCGAAACCCGTCAGAACGGAATCTTTTCACTTTGGAGCAAACATAGTTTTCAACTATCCAGAGAGCTACGATCTGCCCTGAAGGCAGTGTAAGAATCATTTAATTAATTCTAATCAGATGTAGTCCAATGTCCTCGTACATTCTGATGGTATTAATGTATAACTCGGAACTGAAATCCAAACGTTCATCACGAAGAGAATCACCGAGATGGCACGAGAAGATTCATAATATTCCATTACCGTCTACATTTCTCCTGCACTCCACAGAAACCAATGCCGTGCGGTAAGCTCGTGACTTCACGCCATTCTATCGTCGTCGTAACCGTCTGGATCGTCCCGTTCCCGTTGTCGTCGTCGTCATCGTCGTCGCAGGCTGGCAGACAGGCAGGTATTATTTATTTGTCTATTTGATTAGCACTTAGACCTTGCTTTCGCGGCGGAGAAAAGTCTCCATCGAAAGCACGGACAAGGAACCAGAAGAAGAATAAGAATACTTCAACCAAAAGTGTGTTCCTGCGGCCGTCAACGGAAGAAAGAAGCAACGAAACCTAACGGTTTTGCCAATCAACCTCTTGCGGCAGGCGTCACCTCAGAATCGTGCATTTCTTCCATAGGCTGGAGCGTAAAAAATGCAATTGCAACTGAGCAAAATAATAGCAAGGAAGAACGTTCTGGTCCGAGACCAGGGAAAAGTGGACGAACCCATAAGCCATCGCACGACCAACCGACGGCTGCACTGACTGGTCACAAGCGTGAGTTGGGTCCGAACGGGTGGTCGGTGGTGCTGCGCTGCATGTGCTACATAGATTTACATAAATCAACCGGACTCAACTATGAGAGCGCCGTTCGCAGTGAGATACAGAGAGGTACCTACCACCAATGCACCAGCGCAATGGGCCCGAAGATCGTCACGACCTTTTCCGTTGGCTGTTTGTGACCAAAGAGGAAGATGTTGAGTCATGGGATGCATTTGGTTTGATTGGTGGCGAGCAGTGATTGGCAAATGTAGGCTGTTTTAGCCCAATGAAACCGACCGGTGGAAGAATAGTTTGAGAACCGACAATCTTTTATTAAAGCCTGGTTAAAATTAAATCTGGACGCAGAATTCCCTAGTGAGTGGGATTAGATACTTTTGACTTATTATACTTTGACGAGTAATTGGTTAAAATGTCATCCAAATTGATCGACGCGTTTTACGTAGAATATGTTAATTTTAACACGCTCTTAGTGAGTTTCCGTGTAAATAAAATTATTAAGATGACCATATAAAGAAAACTCTTAGCATGAGTAGAGCATCTAAACCTGGTGATTGACCTGATGCATAATCCCAGATGTTAGCCATTAAAACGATGGAGTAAAGCTCGATTCAAATTAAATCTGGACGCACGGTTTAATACACCACCGCGCCCCTGGTGGTTGGAACAAAAAACGTTTGACAGGCATTTGTTGATGTTTCATTGACGAAGAAATTGGTGAAAAGTTTTTCTCGATTGATCGACGCATCCCGAAATTACGGATCATGGAACTTGAGAAAAGAAAATTAATTGTGCACAAACATCTAGAGAACCCTTCGTGGTCTGCCTCAAAAATAGCAAAAGTGTTAAAATTCCCAAAGTCAACGGTGAGTCTTGTAATCAAACGTTACAAGGATACTCTGAGTGTGGATAGAGCATAGCGCATCTATCATAAAAGTGGCACTAGGGACAAAGAGCTGAGGAGAAAGGTGTTGAGGTACGTGAAAAGCAACCCAGGTGTCTCCATACGTGATTTGGCAAAGAAATACGATTCTAACTTTTCCACCGTGTGTAACATCCTTTCAAGAGAAAGATATAAATCTTCTTGTGCCAGTAAACATCCGAATTGCTCCCTGAAACAATATTTAGTGGCCAAAAAGCGAGCACGATTACTATACGAACGAGTTTTGACGAAATTTGATGGCTGTATTTTAATGGATGACGAAACATATGTCAAAACGGATTATAAACAAATCCACGGATGAAAATTTTACCTGGCAACTGGTCGTGGGGATGTCCCTTCCAGGTATAAATTTGTTTTTGCTGGTAAGTTTGCTCGGAAACTAATGATTTGGCAAGGAATCTGCAGTTTTGGCCTTAAAACCAAGGTTTTCATCACATCTCACACAATGACGTCGAAGGTTTACATTAAAGAGTGTCTGAAAAAGTGGATTTTACCCTTCATTCGGCAACACAAGACCAATGTTATGTTTTGGCCGGAACTAGCCAGCTGCCACTACTCTTAGGAGGTACTAGAATGGTATGCTGCAAACAATGTTAATTTCGTCGCCAAAGAGATTAATCCTCCGAATTGCCCTGAGTTCAGACCGATCGAAAAATATTGAGCAATTGTCAAGCGAAAACTTCGAGGATGCGGTAAAGAAGTGACAACAAATGCGTTTAAAGTGGAATAAGTTCGCCGGTACAGTGTCATCAGCGACTGTGCAGATCCTGATGGCATCGATCACAAGTAAAGTGCGACAGTTCGTTCGAAACGGTAAAACGTAATAACTTGTTTTATATTGTTTGAAAGCTGAAAAAAAAACCCTTTTGTTTGACGTTTTGATCAACCGTGTATGTTATTTAATTCTTGAGTTATGATCACTTGAATACGTCCAAATTTACTTTGAATCGGGCTTTACGCGGTGTACAACCCGCAATAGTGTCTGAAATACGTATTCTACCGTTTATTAAGACACAAAAATGACCTATGATTCTTAGGTCAGATGTGGCAAACTGTAATTGTTTTTGAGTGGTAGAATAAAGCAGGATAAGAGTACGTAGGCGTCAAAAATACGCACTTGCCTTCAACAGAGAACGAAAAAGTTAAAACCAGCAACACTGTATTAGAATGACAGGTAATCGGATCAGCTGAACGTCTGTTTACAAGTGATTTGGATCACGCACGTCAAAGAAATGAGATAAGATTGATTTTTGGCATGCTTAATGTAAATTTTCGAGTTTTTGGAAATAAGAGTATATCAACATTTTAAAAACATTGAAACTAAAACTGTATACAACATAAAGAATACATAATTCAGAGTGATTCAAAAACTGCATAAGAGCGATCCCAGACAAATTCGCAAGTCCATTAATTTTCGTTTTTGGCTGTAACTTTTCAGAAACGATCCTCATCATCAAAAATGCCATTTTACATATTCAGATCACCATTTTTCAGATCTTTGTTTTTTTTTCGTATGATTTATTTCCATTGAACCTTAACTTTTTTTAAATTCGCCTAGCGATTTTTTTGAAAACCCACCCAGGGTGTAGAGTGGCCATACGATCCAACTGGCGTTCATAGTTATATTGGTATATTTTGACGTAGACTACGTCGTACGGAAAGGTACAGGGGGTAAATCGAAAATCTTAAATTGCGACCATCACGAAAAGGTGGGCTACAAGATGGTGAGTACCAATCTGAAAGGAGCGATGCAAGGTTGCAAATACTCATTTCAGCTAAAACAATGTTTTTTTTTTAATTATGAAATAATTAGATGCCATGATCATATTTTGTATTGGTAGAATACAAGAAGAGGTTGCAAAGAATGTGTTTGACATATATATTCATGAGAGTCACTATCAGCGATTTTTCACACATTCACTCACTCACTCAGCGATCAGCAAATCGCTGATTGTGACTCATAGAAAGCAACATTTACAGGTTATATGTTTCAAACGCATACTTTGTAACCTCTTCTTGTAAGTTACAAGTAAAACATGCCATCATACCATCTTTCGGTTTTATTATTAATAAAAACATTATTTTAGCTGAAATGAGTATTTGCAACCTTGGAGCGATGTACCTAGCTCCAGTCCTCACAAGTTCCTGCCTCACGCCTCCGAGTCATATGATCACAAAGAATGCCAGCTGAAACATGGACACAGCTGGTTGGCGTAGTCTGGGCAATGTTGTCAATCCGACAATAGCAGAGTGAGGAGGTGCGACGCGAACACTGGCGCGGTAACCATAGCACGGTGATAGAGGAAATGCTTCGCCAACCCAAGCGTCTGTTCACCATGGAGGTGCGGCTCAAACAGCGTCTGACTGGCATCCAGCGGCTGAATAAAAAATGCTCTTCCCCGGAAGCTACACCTAAGATGGCAGCCCCATCACGGATAGGAGCCCTTTGACTAACCACCTACTGTCTCTGAAACCTTTATAATTGTTCAGGAAACCAACATAGAAAGGCATCGAACTGATTTAACGGCAACGATTTTTAGCGCAAGACAACGGACACGAATTGGATCATGGAATGTATTGACGTTAGCCCAGCAGGCTAAACTGGCACAACTCACCAACGAGGCGCGACGCAAAAGGTAGCTATACTGGGACTGAGTGAGGTTCGTTAGATTGATTGATTTATCTTTATTTATGAGGCTTTCAGCCTGAGGCTGGTTCGCCTCCAACGAAGTTCATTGGCCAAACTTTGGAGAACACAAACTGGCATCGGGACAGGTACTACTATACTCTGGTATTCGAGGTGAAAACGCTCCCCGCCATCGTGGAGTTGGTCTCCTACTTAGCGTTCAGGCAAGTGCTGCGCTCATCAAGTGGAAGCTTATTAATGAGAGGATAATCGTTGCCAGATTTAGAACACGGGTTCGAAACCTTACCATAATCCAATGTTATGCGCCAACCGATGCTGCCGAGCTACAGGACAAGGAGATTTTTTTACAGTCAACTGAATGCCGTCGTGGATAAGGTTCCAAAGGGTGACATCAAGATCTACACTGGCGAATTCAATGCAAAGATCGGCTCCGACCACACGGACTATGAGCGTGTCATGGGACGCCACGGTCTCGGTGAAATGAACGACAACGGTGAGCTGTTTGCAGAATTTTTTGGCAATAACGACATGGTGTGCGGGGGTTCGCTTTTCCCCCATCGGCCAGTACACAAAGTCATGTGGGTTTCCCGTGATGAATATATCGAAAATCAGATCGACCACATCTGTATCAGCCAAAAATGGAGACGGAGCTTTCTTGATGTCCGGAATAAACGCTGCGCCGACATCGCATCTGACCATCACCTTCTAATCAGCGAGATCCGCTTACGCATGGCGCGGATCCGACGACGGGAGGAGAGACTCGGGCGGCAGTTCAACACACGCCGACTTGAAGATCCAGCGGTAAAAAAGAATGCCTTTAAAGAAACTAGCGAGAACAACCTGGGTGAGCTGCGCACCCAGAGAAAAGAGTGGATCACTGATGTAGAGAAGCAAAAGCCGCGATAGAGCGGGCGAGACCCAGAGGAGCCACGAACGAAGCCCGTCAACGGTACTCGGATCTAGAAAAGGAAGTCAAGCGCTCTTGCAGACGGGACAAGCGAGCGTGGGTGAGCTCCCTGGCTGACCAAAGGGAGAAAGCCGCAAACACTGGCGATATACGCCTCCTCTACGATATCTCACGACGCCTGAGTGGAGCAAGGATGAACCCGAGGATGCCAGTGAAGGACACGACTGGACAGTTGCTTACCGACAGCGTTGCCAGATATACCGATTTATCGGTATTTCTACCGATTTCCGAACTAGATACCGATGTACAGATAAGGTTCCTCAGAATACCGATTTTTGAGGTTATATACCGAAGTATTCGATTTTTTTAGAAATTCAACATGAATATTGCCTGCCCGCACTCAGCATTTCGGAGAAAATTATTATATGAGACTTGTATCTTTTTGAATATCTCAATATTTTGAGCCCTTAAAATTCTAAAAAAAAATCATCCTCAAAAATGTCTTATGGATAAATCTGTCGATTAATGTTTCAATTTCCTCACCATTTTTGGCTACCCATGAATCTTTAAACTGTCGATGGCTCTTTCTGGTAATTCCAGGGGAATCGGGAAATACTTTTAAAATATTATTTAACTTCCTTCTTCTAACTTTCCCCTGGAATTTTCATCCACCTTACATCGTTAATTATTTTTCGATTCCTTTCGGAAACTTTTTTCGACTTCTCTTGGAAGCTTCTTCAGCCTTCGCTCGAATGATTCTTCCATCTTCTCCCGCCAGTTTTTTTAACTTTCCCGGAACTTCAGGGATGCTTCCAGATTTTGATTGCGGATCCACACTAGCTGCAGGAACTGTTAAGACGTTCTGAAACTTCAGAAAAATCCAGACTTTTGAGTAAGTTTCGATAAATTAAAGAATGTTTCAATAACTATAATTCTAAAATCCGGTCCAGGAAACTCCAGTGAACTTAAGGAAACATCATAAATATTTTGGATACTTCACAAGTCCACAGAACTTCTGGAAAATTTAATGGTTTTCAGGACAGTTCAGTATCAGGAGAATTGAGAGAATTTTAGGAAGCGTTAGCGTTAGCGTTAGCGTTGTTATGATATACTTCGTAGATTGGATACTAGCGACACTCACGTCTCTTCTGAAATTCTCAGTTAGACTACTTTCAGGAATAATGCTGAGGAGTAAACATTGGTTCCAATCTAAACAAGAGTAACAGAAGCATGACTGTCGCTATTCCCGGCCACGCCCATCTTTACCATAACTAGGGATAGGGAAGGAAATGTTGATGTAGTACTTACTTAACGAGAGGCCACCGACTTAGCGACACCCTCATAAGTGCTACGGAGTTGGAGGGTTGGGTAGGGTATTCGGTTAGGATTCACCTCAAGTTGGTGATGCAACCAAAAGTATGTATTGTTTATTTGTTGTTTATTTAATCTCTCGATAGCCGGCTATCGAAAGAACATATTAATTTTGTTTTGTGATAATGAATTTTAAGAGTCATGATGGAGAGCTTGGGATTAAACCCATGGTTTTCTGCTCAGTAAACAAAAACGATCCCTCCAGGGTCATCGAGCATCTCAGAACCATAACGCTTCGCGACAATACAGGACTACGTTTTCGCTTGATATGCAAATAGTTTCCGAGGTTAATATTCAATATCAAATATACAAATGATGGTGGCGATTTATTGTGCTGTGGAAGAGCTTGGGGTTAAATCCATGATTTTCTGCTCAGTAAGCAAAATCGATCCCTCAAGGGTCATCGAGCATCTTATAATCCACAGCGCTTTAAATAACTATTATTTACGGTAATTACATGAAATAAATAAAATATAAACTACAAACAAAACGTGACTGCTAAAATCTCAAAAAGATATTCTCACAAATATATTTCACGCCACCAGGAATCTCAAAACCATTAGACGTTATAATGATACTCTGCACATGTTAGACACAAGAAGAGGCCAAAAAGCAAGCGTCAGACACACAAAACCCGTCAAATCCACTTGCAGTCACAATCAACGATTCTACGAATCGCGAGCGCTCACGAATCATAAAACCGCTGACTGCGACACTCTCAAAGCGAAATTGACAGGCTCTATGCGTCAAACACCCGCCCTCCAATCTCACCCCGCATCCAACAGCACAAATCTCCATTACAACATCTAACGAATTCAAAACTCCGAAAATCACTCATCTATAGCAAGTGAGTGGAAGCAACCCAGCATGCAACCATTCTTCATGATACACTTTTTATGCCTATCTTTCTATTAGGCCTGTGGACATGCGTTAGCTTCGAAACTTCTAACCAAACTGGGTAAATTTTCAGATCACAAAAAAAAACTTGAAAAAAGAAACTTTCAAAGGTAATTACTAGTAAAATAAATATTGATTATTTTACGCAAAAACGAGCAAGTAATATTAAATCTCTTGTATCATATGTTAATGCAAATTGACTGTAACAAAAATAATATGCTTAAATCAAATAAAATATTAATAAAATTATATGCAAAACTTACAAGAAGATCATTACTTTATTGGTGAGAAGTTTTTAATAAGCCCTCCCAGTTCCTCTGTATACAGAACAAATCTGATACTATAATCAGAATTGCTCAGTCTGCATGAAGCAGCCGATTTCATCAAGGAAGTTCTATTAACAACCAAGAATTAATCGTTTGAGGCATACTGAAGCATTAAGAAGGTGATATGTGTCACTATAGGAAATCATCATCGTTGCAAATATAAAGAAATTAAACATAACCCTTTGCTTCAGTACCGTCAACCTTCATGTCCATGGGGAGGGAGAATTGAGAGAATTTTAGGAAGCTCCAAGAACATCAGGACAGATCAATAAATTTCAAGGAAATCGCTAAAATTTTAAAGGACTTTGGAGAAATTCAGGCAATTTTCAAAAACTTTAACAATGTTCCGAGAGGCTCATGCAAATTTAAGAAACTTAAGGGAAGTTACAAGAACATTAGCACATTGTGAGAACATTTTATGGGAAATTCCGTGCTTATTAATAGCAGTGTTGATAACTTTTAAAGATCAGAGAACTTCAATGCTGATGTTATAATAGCAAGAAAGAAAATTGTGAGAGCCCTTAAGAAATTTCGTAATCTTCAAGAAAGTCTAGAGACCTTCAAAGTTGATTAGAGATATTCCGGTAGTCTCATTATAATCAGGGAAGTTCCAAGTATTTCAAAAATGATCAGATTACTCCAAGACAGCCCTATTAACTTAAGGAAAATTACGAGAACTTTTAAGGAATTCCGAGGAAATATGGAATATACATTTCAGGAATGTTCCAAAAACTTCAGGGGATTGCGGGGTCTTCAGGGATGTTTTATAACCATTTAGTAAATTTTCACTCATTAAAAACTCATTATATAAAACATCCCCCAAGAGCTCTTTCTTCCGGAATTATGTCCTTGTTTCTTTCGACTGTTCCGTTAGCGCTCTGGCTTCCGACTTCCTCCTGAATTTTTTTTCCCAATCTACTTTAGGTAGTTTCTGCCAGCGTCTCCAGGAAGTTTCTTCCGTCTTTTCCAGAAAGTTCAATTAAACTTCTCCCAGAAATTCCTTTCGTCTAGTTCTGGAATTTTGCCCAGTTGTTTTTTTTTTTACTTCTAATGGAAGGTTTTTCCGAGCTTCCTCTGGCTTCCCCTGGAAATGGCTTTTTCTGGAATTTACTTCTGATTTCCGAAATTTTTCGGCCTTCCTTTGAATGTGAAATCCGATATATTTTTTACTGAAAGCTGGTTTAAAGTTTTGCCAGAAGTTTCTCAATTTATGTCTTGGAAGTTCCGCGGATGTCTTTCCGACTTTTCTCAGAACTTCCTCAAATTTCGTCCAAGAGAGCGTCTTTCTTATTTCTCTGGATGTTGTTTTCAGCTTCCTCCAGAAGCTAATTCAAACAATTCCCGGAGTTTTCTTCTGGAATTTTCCGATCATAGTCCAAAAGTTTAAACTTTCGCTTTCAAAAACGGCAAAAAAAATAAAATTAATTAAAATAGTAAATACCGATAAATACCGATTTTTTAAAACCTTTGATGATTTTATCGCCTTTACAACATTCTGGCAACGCTGCTTACCGAGCCCACTGACCAGCAGAAACGCTGATTTGAGCACTTCGAACAATTTTTTCAAGTTTCGACAGCCAAGCAGCCATCAACATCTCGGCATGATCCACCTAGGGTGCGGCGCATCACTCGCGTCAATTCCGAGGCCCCATCACTGCAGGAGATTGAAGCAGCTATCCGAAACAGGAATCCAATAAGTCTTCAGGGGTCGATCGCATATCAGCAGAAATGCTCAAAGCTGACCCCATGCTATCCGCTCAAATGTTGCATCAACTATTCTGTTACATCTGGGACACCGCGACTTTTCCGACCGACTGGATGCAGGCCGTCTTAGTGAAGGTCCCAAAGAAGGGGATCTGATCTTGTGCGACAATTGGCGAGGCATCATGTTACTGCGTAATTATTCACAAAGTTCTGTGCAAAGTTATCCTGAATCGGAAACAGGAGAAGATCGACGTGACTCTCTGGCGGCAGTAGGCATGATTCCGTGCCGAAAGACGCTCCGCATCATTCTGGAGCAGGTCAATGAATTCCAAGAGTCCCTTTATTTTGTATTCATTGACTACAAAAAAGCTTTCGACCGACTCAATGACGAGAATCTGTGGAGCGCCCTGAGACGCAAGGGAGTCCCGGATAAAATCGTCAACCTCATCGAAGCGCAATATCAGGCTTTCACGTGCAGAGTTCTACATAACGGAGCCTTGTCTGACCCTATCCGGGTAGTCGCTGGTGTGAGACAAGGATGTATACTATCACCGCTACTGTTCCTCATCGTAATCGACGAGATCATGGTGGGTGCAATTGACCGTGTACCGAACCGTGGGCAGCTTTGGTAGCCTATCACCAACCGGTGGAAACTAACGATTTTAAATTGGCTCACTACTTGACTAGCCTATTGGTCCCAAGCAAATCTATTAACGCACTCCATTATAGTCGAAATTCTAGTACTACACTATGTTTGTTTTGATTCGCTATGGAAGTTTGACAGGTAAAATGAGGGGTTCGTAGATTTTCCTATGTTTCGAGGGGTGCATCAATTAGCTTGGGACCGAAGATAGTACCAGAGCTGAGCCAAAAAATTGAGCATGTTTCCACGGGACCTTCTGGTCTTAGAGTTACCTCTATGCTATCACCATGGAGCATCTCAACGACTTCGATTTGGCTGATGATGTTGCTCTACTAGCACAACGGCGCTTTTATATGCAGAGTAAGCTCAATGACCTAGCCGAACGCTCCTCTGCGGCGGGTCTCACCATCAACGTCAACAAGACCAAATCCATCTTGGCAGCCAAATAGTGTCCAAGTGGCGGGACCAAGAGCGACATAGGTGCACGAATCAAGAAGGCTAGGGCTGCCTTTGCGAGTTTAAGAAACGTAGATCAAACCAGATAAGTCAACGCACCAAAATCCGAATTTTCAACTGTAACGTGAAATCTATTTTGTCATACGCCAGCGAGACGTGGTGTGTATCAGCTAAGAACACTCAAAAGCTGCAGGTCCTCATCAACCGATGTGTATAATTCGTGCCTGGTGGCCTTACAACTGGATCTCAAATGCCGAGCTCCATCGTCGATGTCATCAGAAGCCGATAGCAACAGAAATTCGAGAGCGAAAGTGGAGGTGGCTCCGCCACACACTTCGACGGGGCGGAAACAAAATCTGCAAGCAAGCGCTGGATTGGAATCTGGCAGGACATCGCAGCAGAGGTAGACCCAGCAAGTCGATAGGAAACTAACCTGGGCCCAGGTCAAGGCAAAAGTAAGCAGCAGCCCAGGATGGAAGTCTTTCACGTTTGCCCTTTGCACCTCCGGTGGTGTACAGGACCCTTAAGCAACTAAGTAAAATCACGAAAGGGTGTTAGGTTTTGAACGCTTATAACTTTGTCATTTATAGATGAATTTAATCAAAATACACCAATCGATAGGAAATAACTCTCCGAATCTGCTAAAATAAATAATTTTCCAATTTGTCTACGTCAAGTATATGGTCGTGTCTTGTACACAACCCCATCAGTTTTATGTTTAATAATAACAGTCAGAGAAACACGAAGGAAACATCGCAGAGGAAAATCAATCGTGGACTGAATTTAACATTTGGTTTAAAAAATTGAAATTTGAAAATTATTTCGAAGATGCCATGAATTAGTTAAAAGTTTTCTGGTTGAATGTCGGAGGCTCATGAGCATTCCTGACGTTGCTGAATGTTATGATAACATCAGATTTCGGGTTTTTTTTAACTAGTTCGTTTATTTACTAGACTCAGTCGTGTGTGACACTTTGCAGGGCCAAAAATCAGAAATGTTTGGATTTACATTTTAAACAGCAGTAACATCATATTGCGGGGTTGTTAGTGTATTAGAATGCTTTCTTGATAATTCATGAACTCTTGATCACTGAAAATGCTTGTGCATATTTGAGGTGGACAAAATAGAGAGGAGAACGCCTAAGCTTTTTCACATTTATATCGCTGTAAAGCATCTGAAAAGAATAGAGGGGATTTAATCTGTAACTGTAACCAGTTTTTGTTTGATAATCTGGTTAAGATGTTACACTTAATTATCTTAAAGATAAATCGTCCAGCTTAAACCTTTGTAGTGGTAAGCGCTGTTAGTGCTATTTTATGCTCACAACTTCTAAGT
Source organism: Ochlerotatus camptorhynchus (assembly GCF_037179485.1). Taxonomy (NCBI): domain Eukaryota; kingdom Metazoa; phylum Arthropoda; class Insecta; order Diptera; family Culicidae; genus Ochlerotatus; species Ochlerotatus camptorhynchus. The sequence continues at coordinate 7,233,652 of NW_027040849.1, forward strand.
TGGACCATTAAAGCCTACTCCATCTAGTGATCCTACCGACTGAGATATTTTTCAACCGGACTAGCCACATGAAACAATTCAGTATTCAAAGCCCCCTTAAATCGTTACAGGCCCGCCACGACCGATAAGAACCATTGTACAAATCTGCGTGACGAAGACACATGCCCAACGAAAGGACGAACACGCTTGCTACCGGTTATTGACGCGCACGACTCTAAGAACATTCACGCTGCCTTCTTATCACCTTTTTTTCCCTCTAGAGCTTAAGAAAACCAAAGAGCAAAATCCTACCATAGATTTACCTCGAGGTCATAAACCGCTGGCAGACACGGCTCGAACTGAAACAAAAACAAAAGAATAGGTCTCTGAAGAATGCAAACACAAATCTTGCCCAGTCGATCTTGGCAGTGCTTACCCTTCCGCTCTGTGGATGACCGGAACAACAATGCCCTCCGTAGTCATCCAGTGCATAATGCACCCCTGGGGTAAAATGGCTCACGCGGTTTTTCGTTGCATTTCCATTACCAATATTGGCATTGTATGTGCCAGAATTCTAGTTCAAGTACTGAACTAACAATGCTGCTTGTTAAATTGAGGCCATTTTACCTCAGGGGTGCGTTTTAGACCATCCTACGGTATCGTCTCTGGCCAGCTACGAGTCTGCTATTTTAACGAGCTTGCAAATTGAACGAATAGTAAATTCTATCGCCCGGATTATAAGGTATCGGTGATTGGTGCTTGTTTTGCATAGATTGAGTTTATTTTCGTGTGGTTTGTTTTGTGCTGGACGGCTCGGATGAAATCTTCCCCGGGACGATTTGTAAGGCGTGCAGGAGCACGTGGACAAGACATCAAGGCCTTTGCACCACCGACCCGACGGCCGCACCGCACCGGTGCCATAATCATATCTCCTCCGGGGCAGTTAATTACCGACGGTGAAAATGCAGATAATTACTGTCGTTTGATTTTATTATTGGCAATACTGCATTTCAACGGCGCGGCGAAGAAGTAGGTAGTCGCTTCGACTCGGAACATGGCATATGGCAGTCGGTCGGTCGGTCGGTGGAGGTGCATTTTTCTTTCCCGTATCCCGCGTTCGCCATTCGATCTTTCTCTCTCAAGTCAAGCGAATCGACGACGACGGAGAATGAACTTGTTTCTTCCAACTACAGCTGATTTTTCAACCTGTTTTCCAGATTAATTGACTGCGTGTAAAAATGTCACGTTCGATTTGAGCTGATGAATAAATCTGTCCATTTCGATAAATAGTCGAGGAAAGCTCAGAGAGCTCACTTGGTCAAACAACGAAAGAGATAGTGAACTAGTCATTCACTCGCCATCGTGATAGATTTCATTTTCCCATGGCAGCATTTTAATTGGGATCAAAGTTTGATCTCCTTCTATCATGAAGCAGCACATTGAACAGAACTTTGCCCGTTTTTCGACTCAGCATGAATCCGCCTGAAAATGGACGCATTTTGGTTTTAATTAAAATAAATTCACTTTTATGAAAATCATTAATTTCACAACTTTTTCGCCGTTCGACTCGAGAAACTTTCCGAGCTTAGTGTTGTGTGATTGTTGTCGGATTTCTTGCTGCTGCTGCTATTAAAAAAAAGTGCATTCAGACTCACAGCAGCAAGAGCATGCATTATGATATTCTTATGCCAATAAAAAAGCAAACTCTCCGCTCTCCGCTTCGGTTATTGTTTTCAGCAATAAAATTCAATGTTTTCCCCTCGGTTCGCTGCGGCCATCGCAAACTCCTATCGCCATCATCATCTTCTCCGGATGCACCGGAATTGCCAACTCACACAGGAAACTACCGGGGAAATCAGCAGCACAAACATCATTGTTCCGATGTTATGGTTAAGCTGTGCTCGGTAGAGTTTCGGTTTGGCCAAAGAACGAAATTATCTGGCGCTATGTTCTTTATTTTTCTATACCTCGATTGAGAGGACGATTCCGAGGGGGATGGGAAAGTGAATAGAGAAAACTTATCACTTCCTCGTAAACTGAAACTTGCCGTTTTCTGGAAGCTACGGAAAACACGGTCGTTGCTTAGTGCGGTTCGTCCCCGATCGGTTGCTCCCATTAGTGTGCATTATTAGTTTGGAAGCTAGAATTTAGAATCAGAGTTTCCCGTTGGTTCAGTTTCCGCAGTTTGTGTTGAACATGTTCTGCGTTGTCTATGGTAGACAAAAAGGTTTTTATTGAATCTTAGATGAAATCTATCCATGTTAGAGGTGAAAGCATGGTAAAAAGCAAACCAAGTGCACCAAGTGGTCCAAGAGATGACTCATCCTAGCTGTCCGGAGGCCTACCTAATCGATTGTTGGTCTCTGGCTACGGACACACTTTAAGGCAGTAAATGCAATCGAAAAATTCCAAAGCTGAGCTCAAGTTAAAAACTTTATACACTGAAAATAAAATCTCGTTTATACAACGAAATCGTTCGTGTCTGCAACGAAATAGATTCGTACTTTTTTGAAACTAGTTTCGTTAAAATACCACCCTCGCTACTGATTTTATATCGTATTGGGATTGTTAAATATACACGAATTTTTTGTCCTTTAAATTTTTCGAACCTCTTAACGGAATCCCTTTATGAAGAGCTTTGAGTGGGTTGGTTAATTTCCTTTAAATTCCGTTATAATTGCTTATCTTTTGACAGATACGCGTATTTCGTCTACTAAATTTACTTGCAGACTTCATCAGTGCCAAGTACCCAACACAAGTGAGTACTTGGCACTGATGAAGTCTGCATTAGTAGACGAAATACGCGTATCTGTCAAAATATAACCGATTTTTTTTTTGTGTTTATAGGAAAAAGTACGAAATATTCGTATACTCGAAATATAAAATAAGTGCATTTTACGAAAATAATACAATAGGCAACGAAAACTTTGTAAAAAAATAAATTGTATTTCTGGCTATCGCTGCATGTACGATGGCATTTCGTAAGAACATACTTCTACCTTTTAATTCCTCAAATGAATATAATTGATTGATAATTTTAGCCCTCCGCATTATCGACGACACATTCATACGTTCTGAGAAACTATTTTACCCATGAGGCATTAGTGGTGGCCACATTTTCGTTAAATCAATAACCGTTAATCAACGTTGTTAATTTCATGTTATCAAATAAATGTTTCCATTCAATTTGAGAACCGTTAACAAATTTCTTAACGAACTTTGATTTTATGTTTATTAAATTGTAAGATTAAACTTTGATTAAATCTATTAAATGCACGATACACTGATTAATCTTTCATAATTTTTACAATCTAGAAACCTTTTCTAGATTGTAAAAATTATGAAAGATGTCTGACTGAGTGTCCACTGAAATTCTATTTAGAAACATTATGGGATCCAAAGATGAGTTGACAGAAGCAGATTTTATGGGTAAAAATTTTCAACGACGTCTTTATAGAAATCAACCCTTCGAGATTTTGTTTTCATTATCGGTAGTTATCGGTAGGCCGTATTAAGAAGGCTTTCCTGAAACTTGAAACCATTGTGAGCGGGGGGGGGGGGGGGTTTAAATCAAATCAAGTACAATTTCGGACTTTTGAACCAATGTTTTTGACTAACATTCTAAGGCTAACATTCCGAAAAACAGAAAGAGATCCATCTTACAGCCATCGATTCAATGGTATGAGTAATACGTACACCTAAAAAATATGCGAATACACTGGAGTCGCTTTTTACGCGGTTTTTTTTACCCGGTTTTTTTACGCAGTTTTTTTTACGCGGATTTCGGAATTTACGCGGTTTTTTTTTACGCGGATTTTGGTTTTTTTTTACGCGGATTTTGGTTTTTTTACGCGGATTTCAGAATTGACGCGGTATATCGCTTTTCACGCGGTTTTTTCTTACACGGTCTTTTTTACGCGGTTTTTTTTACGCGGATTTCGGAATTTACGCGGTTTTTTTTACGCGGATTCCGGAATTTACGCGGTTTTTTTTTACGCGGTTTTTTTTACGCGGGACGTATCACCCGCGTAAAAAGCGACTCCAGTGTAAGTGCGAGTAGGACAACTTTTGACTAGTTTGTTTCCTTTTCTCTTTCTTATGTTGTCGAAAATCGAGGAGCAAAGCCACCCCACAGGGGTAGTAAAGTGAGGGAACCCAACGTTGAGTATAATCATATTTACCTACTTTTGTGTACAACTAACTTATTTTTGGGTAGAAAGTTAGTGGAAAACTCCATACAAATTCCACATAAGTTAATGAAAACTACACGCAAACCAAAAATTTATTACAATGAATGTTAGTTCCACTTCCTATCATCCTCTGTACATGAACATAGCAGCGAATGTTAGAAGTTGACCTTGCAGGCGATGTAATGGTTTTTTGTCTTTTTTATTTAATTATTTCGTGTTCTATCTACGCTTTTTATGTATAACATTGTAGAACGACGCACACACTTGCCTCGAATCTCTCCAGAAGAAAAAGCAGGCGAAGTCGAGTATGAGAGGAAATGAGCGGTTCTTTTTTGCTTTTAGGCTATCCATATTCAGAAGCATTGAGAAAGCAGTGGAAAAAGCACAGGTCTGAATATCGCAACATTCGTGGTTCGAGTCCAGTCGGCATCGTTTTTCCTATTTTTTTCGACATAGGGGAAATGTTGGCTTCGGCAAAACCTTAATCTATTATCGTCAGGGGGGTAAACAAAGTCCTAGAGCACTCAAATTTGGCCAATAGTTGCTCTGAAACACAATGTATCCACATGCCGAAATTGAGCTCTCAAGGACGTTGTTTGCCCCCCTGACGATAATAGGTTAAGGTATTGCCGAAGCCAAGTTTTCCCCTAATTCATTTCACTCACTAATACACTCCACATTTTTTGGTCTCCGATTTTCTTGCATTGGACCGCAGCTAGGTATATTGCATCTTCGGTTCATGCGGTCTCCATTAACATCCTCTGATGATGAATCCCACATAATTGTAAGCGAATCTTACATCTCCCGGTTGGGTGTACTTTGACCCGCTTTACCTACTTTTTGGTTCCTACACCATAGCTCAAAGATGAGTGACAAGAACTTACTTTTAGGGGGATTTTTTCTTCATCGCGTTCGATTAAACTACACAAAACAAAACAAAACAAATTTTTTTCAAGATTACTAAGGCTGTGTTCCAATGGTGAATTTTCACTTAAATTTGCTAGATGTAAAAATTAAAATAAACCTGCTATTCCAGCAGACTTATTTCTGACCGATCAGGAATCAATCTTGACAAACACCTTTTCAAAAATCGGACGATCAACAACAGAGAGATTTTCAAACACCATAATCTATTTTTGAAGTGTAAAGTTTAAGTGAAAATTCACCAAATGGAACACAGCTATAAAATCTGTGATTCTCGGTAGGAAAAGTGAAAAATCGGTAGGTCAACCTTACGGCTGTGACTCGGTAGGCATCCCAAAAATCGGTAGGACTACCGATAAATCGGTGAGTCTGGCCTCCCTGCCTTTGATCCAGTTAAGTGTAGCTGTTGATCGACACAATCAAAAGATACTGAGGAGCAAAGCACATACGATCGGCGAAAAAAAGTGGGATCCCAAGATAAGAATTCAAATTTCAAACAGCCTCGTGAAAATGGCAATTTCGAACTTTAGCGTAACCAGGTTTCAAAATAGACGGAAAAAAATCTCTAATGAAATAATTAAAAGAAAAATTAATCTGCTATGAAAAATCATTTCATAGTCTATCTTGCAACAATTCTTCACGTCAGCATTTTTCTTATTGGCTCAGTTCAGAATACTGGAATATATTAGTCTATTATTTATTTATTTATTTGATAAGGTTCAATCAAATTAACTACAGAGCCGAGGATTCTCAGCCACTATACAATAAATCTTAATACTATAGTCAAAAGGTACAACACAACAAACTCTTTATCTTCCGCTATCCAATAAGCCTCATCCACCAGAACGGGAGCCGCTTTCAGCGGTTTAATTGTATGGCAGATTCGCCAACGGGGGTCAGAGCGCTTCCATTGCAGCAATGGACGCAAAACGTGGTCATAACTTACACACTCATCACGAAACGGTTGCTTACCAAAGTCGACGACGCATCGACCGAAAGAACCTGCTGATAAAGAACAATGAGGAGGACCACACAATGGTTGCTTCCGAGTAAACAGAGGATCACGTGACACACATCGAGAGTGGCCTGCTTCTATCGACAGCCGAGTGAATACTTTACAATTTAGTTTCGTAACTGATGACTTCTTTGACAATAATATTTTTTGTATACCGCATAGGTCGAATTACCTACGAGTCAATCATACCACCTCTTTGGTAGTTAGAAGCAAAATATAAACAGTGATATAGAAATTAGTATAGGTAGAAACTAGAGCTCTGTAGGGGAGAGAGAACCGAGAAGTCGGAATTGCCATGCAGCCAATCGAGCAGAAGACCTGTCAGTGGAAAGATTTTTTTATTAGTTGGAAGTATTGTAGATAATAATACGACAATATTTTAATAAACAAATGAAAAACAGATGAAAAAAAATGTAGATCAGCATCGACAGCCGAGTGAACACCGTATTTTTTTTTTTTTTTTTCTTTTTTTTTTAATAAAGTTTTTAAAAAACACTCATAAATGTTGGAGTCAAAGATTTGGAAAATTATTAAAGTGCCAAAATCCTTTCATTTCATTTGCATAAGAAATGTTAAAAAGTTTGTCATTTCGAGTATTCAAGTCCAAGAGTATTGATGAACAAAGATAAAGAAAATTAAAAAAAAATTAATTGATTTTTTGCATCGAACGCCTCCTACATCAAGGGGTGAGACAGCTTTACTCTGAGCTGCTTGTTTGCAGCGAGTAACTAGCGAGTAACTCAAAATTCAATCGACGTTCATCGATTGTTTTTCTTTGCTTACTCCGTTTACTTCCTTGGATAGGGGAAATGGCTCTAATGTTGGCCTATGGATCTAAGATTGGGCCCATCGCAAAAAATCTGATATTTATTAATTTTATCTAGATGAACGCGTCATTGAGACGGTACTAATGAATATGTTGGGTCAATATTGAAAATTTAGTCTATTGTTGAATTTATGTATTGGCTCAAATTAGGGGCATTTAGGCCGACATTACATCCATTTCCCCTACATCTTATATTATACCGAACACAACACATCAAGAAGACTCATACGACCGCTATGAGTACGATACAATCGCGTCACCTGCCGCACAAAGGTAAATGCTTCGAATGAATTTGATAGCAAAGATTACAACGTATGAAGAAAGGTTTATGTATTTGCTTATTTTGTACTTCCTGTGTTTGTACTGTGTATGCAGTACTTCCACCTTCGCTCGAGCGCAGCGATCTGTATCTGTCACTTAGATTCTGGCAGAGTTGCCAGTCTTCTTGATTTGATGTTTTCGATTATACGTTAGTTTTGATCATAAACAAAAAAATTGTTCTGTGCTTTTTGTTCGTATTCCTCCGTCCCGAAAAGTTGGATATGAATTAGCTGAAGGTAGGTGGAAACAGACTAATTGTTCTTGGCGATCTGAATATTTTCAAGAGTAAATCAAATCCGAACAAGTACAGGATCATTGCTATGGACTTTGGTGACGAGAAACCCAAGAACGAAACATGCTCCGAATTTAATTAATAATAGAAAAATGCTTAATAAACTTATGCATAAAAAAATCAGATTTCTATCTGAAAAAAAAAAATCTTCTCTAGCTTTACACCGCTTGGTCGTAAGAAACGGAGACTTCCGTCGACGGCCGCTAAATATATGAACTAGCCTTCGGCTAAAAATCTCTATTATAAAGACTTAAAAATAAAAAAAAATAATACGTCGACGGCCGCAGAAGAATCTCGGTAGCGTATCGCAGACACCAGACCATATCACAATCATCCAAAAGGCACAGCAGTAGCTCCAGAAGTGGGAGGATATCCGCTGGCAGCAGAACGGCGGTGCCGCGGTAATCCAGAACTCGGTTCACAGTTACGTCTAGCGGCAGCTAGGGGAACGGGATCGTTTCAACTAGTATCAAAGGATGTGCGGGGTACTTATAATTGGCCGGATCTAAAGCATTTAGTCAGGCTGATCGAATTTCGATAGAATATCCATTAGAATTCACTTGAAAATTTTCTTTAAATTTTCAACAGAATTTCTCCCGAAACTTCGAAGGAATTGTTCCATGAATTACTTTGGTTTCTGCTCAGGAATTATTTTAAATGTTCCTCAGCATTCTCATGTAATTTTCCAATGATTTGCTTTCAAACACTTTTCGAATTTTTCTCAGCATTCCTTTAGAATAATCCTTGGAATTCTTTTGGAATGATCCACAACGTTTTCATCGTGTTCTCTTGGTATTCTATTTAGTCAGAACTACGACGGAAATTTCCTTAGAACATTGCTTCGATTTCAATTTATTGGAATTAGACTGACCTGGTTATTGAAGAAAATACCCAGATTGATTGGAAAAACAGATTTTCCAAACGTATTTTTTTTTGTTTTCCAAATAACGGAAACAGTAGACTGCGTAATTTTGACGCCTATGGAATAGTTGTTTACTTTGGTAAGATATTAAGATGAAATTACACTTTTTTCTAGGGATGTCTAAAAGTCAAATTATTCGATTAACGATTGATCGTAAAGATTTTTCCAACTATTCGATTAAATATTTATTGAGTTTTCAAGTATTCGAGCGCGTAACTGACATCCTTTCTTATTTCTTCTGGTTTGATATAGCGCAGTAGAGAAAATGAATCAAAGTACTAATTTATCTGAACAGGCATAGAGAAGAACCATGACGAGAAACAGGATCATAAATTCGCCGAAAAAAAATGTTAAGCGTATTTCAGCTAAAGGCTAAGATTTACCAACTTGTTGATTTTAACGAGAAAAACTAAAAAGGGAAGGAGCTTTAGCTGTGTGGACACTAGACTGATGCAAAATTTGAAATGTTCGCTCAACAGTGCTTAAACGGTTCCAAATAGGGTCCTGATTAGTCTTCCAAAATTTAAACTTATTTGACCACCCCTTGGGCGAAGCAACCCTGCTGAAGACACTAAGTTCCGGAAATGCTTCGTTTCAGAGCTATTAATGTTGTCCCACTAGATTGCATTCCTAGCCCACTGTGCAGCAGAGATCTGGATCAGTGTGATCTTTTGTCTCTTTTAAACTTTTGTCTTTCATTACTTCATTATAATGGCTACCAAGCCTTTGGGATTTTCCTTATTAGAGAGTTGTATAGATTTGTCTCCTTTAGTTTACTTAAATCTTTTGCTTTTATTAGTTAGGTAGGTTCCGATTCAACACATTGTAGTTTCATTTTTATACCTGTGATCTTGACTTTTTTACCTATGGGATGAGTACTTAAGGGGGTTAGATTTTGATAAGTTCTTTAGTGGGAATGACACTGATGAAGACTGCACATTGTAGTCGAAATACGTATCTGTCATGGATACCAAAATGAATAAAGTGGAATTAAATGGAAGATAATCTTTTTTGGTGTTTAATTTAAGCATTCCGCTAACAACCCAATTTCATTACTTCAGAACTTTTGGTTACTTGGGTTATCAATCAATGTAAATTGAGATTTATTCACTAATCATAATAATTAGTCATAGAAATAAGTATTTATTCATCAGTTGTAATCATTCAACATAGTGAAAATATGTTATTTATTAAACATAGAATATCAAATTATAATCATTGAAAAATTAAACATTCCTTGAGAATCTTTAATCCTTAATGCTGTGGAATTCATTGGATATTATGATTATATTTCATATTTTTAAGATACAAGAAGAGGTTGCAAAGTATTTGTTTGACACATAGAACCTCTCACAATCAGAGATTTTATCATTTAACTAGGGGTATGCGTTTCATGCAAGGTTTAGGCAGAATCAAACAAAACTCGAAATTCGAAACACCACTGAAACTTTTTTTGTTTCTGGATGAATTAGAACTAATCCAAAGTAAACGAAATACTCGGATTCTAATGTTTACACGTGTAAAATATCGAAAAATATGTGTTGTCACTTTTTCAATACCGTAATTGTCTACTTTTCCAAAATAAATAAAAGTGTTGAAAAGTACTACTTTTCAGCAATCTTTGCCGAAAAATTCTACTTCTCAACACTCGTCTGAGTGCAAAAAATGTTGTATGGAACTAGTTGCAATTTATGCTTGTCGTAAATATTCAGCTCGGCAAGCCTCGTTGGATAAACTACGCCTTGTGCTGGAAAAATCATATTTTTTATAAATAGCTATTTCATCAGTCTGAAGCTTGAAAAAGTATCCAAGTAAAAACATCCTAAATCCTCTAGAGCTTCAAGTTCAGAGAGCTGTTAAATTTGACAAGCAAATCGTTTTGTTTTCTTCTAAGCCCAGCATCTATGCTGATACACATTATTGGGACAACACTGAACCTTCCAGGTTTAAAAATTAAAAGTGCCCGAGCATCTTGATGTTGTTCAAGTCTTGGATCTGGAATCTTAAAAAAATAAGTCCAAACTCTAAAAATTTACCAAAGTGCTACATTATTGGTTTATTCCTTCCTGTTGGTTTAAGTAGTGCAGTGTGGTATGCAGGCCTTAACACAGTAATATAAATGGGTCTCAAACATTTTATCTAAGTCAACCTCCGATCAAACAAACAAAAGCACCTAAAATATGGTTGAAAATAAATACATTCATATAATAATTCCAATCCTCGGGGGTGACCCCGGCATAGTTATTATCCATACCTCACGCCAAAGTCACGAGTTCAAATTTCACCCCCGGACAAGTCACGAATTACGCAAGAGTGTTAAAGTGACTATAATAATAATAAAAATAAAAATTAAATCCAATCTAATCATTCAGTGCAACCAACTGTGGCAAATTGTAAGAATTGAAAGCCTTCCCATATAATTCAAAGATTAACACGCAAGAACAAGTACATGGAAAAACGATTAATCCTAACAGTCAGCAATCAACATCAAAACACCTTTCAGTCGAGAGCGAAATATTTCACAACCGCCCCCTAGGGGGCATTGCGGACCGTTCCCTTCTAATAGGTCACCCAACTTTTAATTATAAGTGTGTTTACACGTTCCGCCGACGGCGTCGCAGCCAGAAGCCGCGTGCACTTTCAATAAATCCTCGGAATTTATTATGGAATTGTTACTCACATAGACACGGCAGCAGAACAAACCCTGACCACGTCCATAGTAATTATTCTTAAATCGCCAATCTGTAATCGAAAACATAAAAATCCAATAAACTATGCCTCCGATCGACCAGGCATTGGAAGATAAATCTTAATAATTCTTCATAGACCGATACCTCTGCGTGGCGTGCTAGCAAGACTTTCAAACCTCGGAGATCCTCTTAGCTGCGCATTTCTGTGGCTGTTGGTCCATTATAAATTCTAGCCCATAACGCATACAATCTCTGGCAATCTCTACTAGGCAACTAACGACGACGACGAAGTAGAGTCCAGTCGCAATTGCATTTATGTACAGCATTCTTGTTAGGGCCGGCGTGGCGGTGGCTGGCGATCGCACGCGCGCCTATTTTATGGATGTGTAGTGCAATAACAATAATAACAGTTGTGCCGCGTAATGCCCTTACCCTCACCACCGCGCCACATCTATAGCCGAGGGAGCGCCGAAATGGGCGCAGGACAGCAACGCGTGGTGGAAAAAAAGGGCACCCGAAGCCGGAGGAAAATAGATTTAACGAGGTTCAGTTATAATAATAGTAAATGTTTATTGGAATCAAAGGCGGGAGAGATTTATGGTGGTGGAGCAAATCGGGCACGGGGTTTGATTGGTTACATGTGTTTAAATTTATTAATTCCTCCGGTGGCGTAATTGAACTGCCGATGCCGGAATACCAATTTGTTGCACTCGGCGGCTGGTTGCTGTCGTTTGAGGATGAAGGATTTTTTTTTTCAACCAGAACAGTAACGAATTGCAGGTGCGGTGATTTGTTAATTTAGACATTCAATTGCTAGCTTGAGTTGCTTTGTAGCTTTGCAACATTTAAACATAGCACATTGGCATTTTAGTGGGGGCTATGATTCGTATTTCGAGTCAAGATTTATATTTACAGAAGGATTTGCATTGGAATTTTGACAGATTCGAGTTCTTCTGCGGCTACATATGCTTAAATTGTAATGAGCTGAGTCGCCACTATCGAGACACAAATAAAACTGCCAAATTTGTTTTCAAGAACCAGCCAAACTGGTTAGTTAAGCTGTCTCACGAGCCATCCCTAGAATCCAACCCTTCTCCAAAACAGACTTCAATCTTTGTCAAGAGAAGTTCAAGCAGCATCCAGAGCGTATGTATCCACTGGCAACCGCCAGCTCTCCATACTTATACCCAAAAGAAAATATAAACCTTTCGACGATGGCATCCCAGAAAGTTTACGGGAACGCTCCCTTTTTTTACCCTGCCTGGCTGGCTGGCTGCTGGAAGGGAGAGAGTTCCTCACTGCTGATGCTGCTTGCAAGTGGAACTGTCCTCCCCCATCTCCTTCTGAAGCATCAAACGAAGTCAATCCATCCGCCGAGGTCGAGTCGAGCGACATCTTCAAGTTGATGTTGATGTTTTTTTTTCGACCAACTGCTCAGCCAAATTCTTCAAAAAGTAAAGGTTTTTTTTTGCTCCCCTTGTTGCATCAGACATCTTGTACCACCCACACCACAATTTGTTGCGAACCTGAGTGACTGGTTGTACCGAAAACTTGTTGAGCTCGAACGAATGTGCACCGTGTACACATATTTTTCGGTCTCCAATGAAGTATAAACTTATGTTAATGATAAGCTCAAACAAAGATGATGTAGTTGAACTCTTCATCTTTCCAGGACCCTTCGCTTGATGTCTCAACAAGAGCGGACCGAGAGGCGGTAGCCACCACATTATGAGGGGGATGATGTTGGAGGAGCAGAGTACCGATCTTCGTATGAACGGTCGTTACCCCCTCATTCAGAGCTTTTTTTTCGATGATTTTTCAACGAAACAAGAGATAAAATGTGAAATACGCAGAGCTCAACAGGTTGCATTTGTATGTATTTTCGTAATGCACATTAAGACCAGCCATCTACGGTCTGCAATTGGTTACCGGAATTGTGGGGAGTTCATTTTTAACCATTTTTATTAACGTACAGGGGGGGGGGGGCTCCCGGTAGCCTAGTCGGCATACCAAGCCGTTGGCGGCAGGTTTGACTCTCGTTCCGGTGAACTGACTTGTCAAGTAGAAACATTCACTATCATTATGATCTCAGTGTAAAATATTACCTGAAAACGTTCTGCCTTTTTTAGATTCTTATGCCTCTTCGATCCTTGTTTGGAACCTACCCGTGGTAATCCTGCTTGAATATTGATTTGGAAAAATCCTCTTCGATCCACCGAATTCTTATAGTAATCTGCTTGGAAGTTGATTTGAAGAAATTTTCTTCTGCCGGCATAGCACCTAAACGCAAAAGAAAAGGCAATTTTTTTTTCCTTGGTTTGTTTTTCCGTCGATCTTGTTTTCCGTGCTTAGCACCAATGCTACCGACGCCAGGAAGGCAGCTCCCACACCTGGACCCTACTTATCGACCCATCAACTCATGAACCGGGGACCAACGGCTTTACTTCCCTTCCGAAGGAAGGCGTGATCAGAGATGGTATGCCTCAGAACATCCCGGCGGCGCTGACTGGGATCGAACCCAGGCCTGCTGGGGTGAGAGGTAATCACGCTTACCACTACACCACCGGCGCCGCTCAAGACAATCTTTTAGTAATCAATTTGAAATGCTCACGGATGATGAGAATGATCCATCATCCATGCAAAATTTCATTTAACATTCCCGAAGGAAAAAGTTCCCCCTATCTCACCACAGTCTGGTGAGATTTGCAGCTGGTGAGTTTTGTTGGCTTGATATTCGGAGCAGCGATATCACCACTGATTCCATTACAGTAGATTCTGATAATGAAACTTTCAACGATGGAGAAACTCATTTTTTACAAAGGCTCATGATTCTAAAGCTGCTTTGATAATCTCAAATGACACAAAGAATCTGTATACTTTCTCTTTCAAACCGCAAGATGTCAGGATGGCCTAGAGACAACGATTTGTAGAATAGTTAAATTATCTGGGTTATCGTTTGTTTATGGTATAATTATTAAGGAATGCAGCACCTGGTGAATTATCACTCGTATTTTATTTATATATAATCATTTTTCAGATTTTCTAGTAGAATTTATTTTTCATTGATTTCATTTTCTGATTTATTGATATTTTATTTTCAAATGTTTGAATGTGTTATTATTGTAGACAATCTGAAAAGCCGTGAAGGTTTTGTGTCAGTGAGAGAAGAAATATTAGCAATTTTCACCCCTGTGTTTTTTCCTTCACCATTTTAAAATTAAAATAACCATAGACGAATCTTCATTCTAATGTACGATTCCACACACTATAAACAACCTTTTATACATAAGAACCTCCTATCGATCAGCATGAATTGTACATATGTTATTGCAAAAACCAAATTTTGAGGTGCAAAGGAGCAACAGCATCGAATTGATAACGTTGATCAATTTCGAAATCTGAAGACTGTTTTGAATAAAATGTTTAGCCTTTTTCAGCAGATGCGGTACAAGCCACAATAGCAGCAGCAGTAACCAGCAGCATAACCAGCAGCAGTAGTAACCAGCGGCAGTGTAAAACAACAACACCTATCCGACAATAAGTCGAGTAAGCGAGTGACATCGCTCTCGCCTGTTAGTAAAGATTTTCGAGGAACCTGCGGCCGGATCATCCAAACCAAAGAACATGGCAGATCTGCCTGGGTTCGATTGTCCAGCTGGTCGCGACAGATGAACTACTTACAGCCAACAGATGAACTACTTACACCTTTTATTTCTTACTAGATATAACGATTGCAAGTAACAACGGGTGGGCGTATCCTGTGACTTACCCTTCCTACTAACAAAATTCCACCCTTCCCGTTACACTTATGAGGGGTCGTAGAGTTCTCTGCAACTCTCTTAAGTAAATGTCGGACTAACATTCCTCCCCCTTCCCCACCAGATGCAAGGACGTGGCCAGGACAGCTCTGGTCTGTTGGAGGGAGATACATCCTTTATCTAAGAGATAGTAGTTAATCACAAATTACTATCTAACAGCAACGGATTAATGTGACTCTCCTTCTTGACAACAGTTTTGAGCTCGCAGCACCTACGACATTGTGCAACCTAGTTTATGCTATTCTATGCTGGAATTTTCCTTAAAAATTACTGGAAAATCTGGGAATATAAGGTAATTTGATTTTTTCTTTCTTGAGTTTTCAGGTAAATTCTGCACGATCCAAGACATTTGACATACCGTGTGGCATTGCACAGGGTTGCCAAATAATATTTAAAATTTTACCGATGTTTTAAAGCATGCTACAAGCCTAAATCATGGACTACAGAACCCTCTAAACTCTTTGATCATTTTCCTCTTCATAAACGATGTATGTCAAATGTCTTGTAGGACAAAGGTAGAAAGATAAAAGGTCGAAAGGACAAAAAATCAAAGGGACAAAAGTTCAAAGGGACAAAAGGTCAAAGGGACAAAAGGTCGAATCATAAAGATATAAAAAGAAGTAAGGTCGAACGGACAAAATGTTGAAGGGACAAAAGGTCGAAGGACAAAAGGTTGAAAGACAAAAGGGACATGGCCGGATGGCGATGGCCGGATGGCGATGGCCAGATGGCGATGGCCAGATGGCGATGGCCAGATGGCGATGGCCAGATGGCGATGGCCAGATGGCGATGGCCAGATGGCGATGGCCGGATGGCGCTGGCTGGATGGCGATGGCCGGATGGTGATGGCTGGATGGCGATGGCCGGATGGCGATGGCCGGATGGCGATGGCCGGATGGCGATGGCCGGATGGCGATGGCCGGATGGCGATGGCCGGATGGCGATGGCCGGATGGAAATGGCCGGATGGCGATGGCCGGATGGCGATGGCCGGATGGCGATGGCCGGATGGCGATGGCCGGATGGCGATGGCCGGATGGCGATGGCTGGATGGCGATGCGATGAAATGCGATTTTTATTTCGTATTCATGTTCTCTATATTATTCTCTTACAGTTAAACGTAGAAAATCCGAGATCCAATCAGTCGTAAGCCAAGGAGTGGATTTTTGATCTCACGCTCTCAGCTTCAGCACAGATACCTTTCCAACAATTTTGGATACTTTTTCACAGTCTTTCGCAAACTTTATAACGAAATCCGCTGCCCCTTACATGTTACCGCAAATATGCTTCGGCCAGGGCCCAAAAAAATTCGATTGGCCTGGCCTGGGGACAGTTTGGTGGATTCATCTCCTTGGGTACGAATTAAACCTTGTTAGCTTTATACCAGGCTACCGTGTCCTTGGAGTAATGAACCGACGCCAAATTCGGCCAAAACAGTACTGAGGCGTCGCGTTTGCGGATCATGGGCTACAGACGCTTGTTTAAATACTCACCCACGTAAACATCGGTTGTCATTGTCTCCGTTGTCACAAACGGTTTGGAATGCATACCACACTCACAAATGGCTTGCCAAACCATAGCCTTTGTACCGAATTTTTCGGTAAAAATTGACTTATCCGCGTCGTCAACTCTTCGGCCATCACGAACGGTGTAGTACTGATCACCAGGAAGAGTTTTGTAATCAAATTTAACGTATGATTCATCGTCCATAATCACGCACACCGATTTTCCGCACAGAAATTGGTCGTATAACTTCCGAGCCCTCAGTTCGACGGATGCGGCTTGTTTTTCACTCCGCTTTGGCTTCTTTAGACCCATTCTTGCCTTGGCCCGCTGGACGTTACTCTTCGAGGATCCCACTTTTTAGCCACGTCTCGAACCGAAGCACTTTTCTTGCGAGTGAAAGCCTAAACGATTTTCCTGTCCAGATTTCGGTCAACAGGGTTCCGGTTACGTCCAGATTTTTGCTTGTCCTGAAAAGTTGCTTCATCATCCATACTTCCGAATCGCGTTTTGAATGGCTACAATGCTTACACCTTCCAATTTCGCTAATTGACTCAGAGAAATGTTGGGGATAGTACACCATTTGTGCACGATCTATTTGCGCTTTTCACGTAAATATAAAGAACCGACTCTTGCGACACACAAAACTGTTGGTCGAAATGTAAACAATGATTCAGTGTGATAATCAGCTGTTTAAGACGTCATCTGAAAACATCAGGTTCCAAAGTCGTGCTTAGACATTCGGGACACCCTATAACTGGAAAGTCCAGTAACTTCGAACGTTGTTGTGCCTTCCTTTAACTAACAAGGCTATTACTTTTTTCTAAGTAAACACCGTGTAAGCCAGTTAAAAAAATACGTTTGTGTTGTCATTTCAAATAAATAATTCAGTGCCAACATTTCAAAGGGGCGTAATTGCTTTTGTAAACAATGACTTTAGCCATCAATTTCTTGCAAATGAAATCTTACCTCTCCAAAATTACAATGCTAGCTGGTAGAAGAGACATTCCTCTACCTGCTGGTGTCATTATTTTTCATGAGTGAGCTTTTATTCGCGAGAAATCAACGGCTAAAGCCAATGTTTACAAATACAATTACGCCCCTTTGAAATGTTGGCACTGAATTATTAATTGCACAGAATAAAACACTTTTATTGAATTAGATTTTTCCACATTGAATAATTTGCACTGATGGTGATATTGGCATAATTTCCCACGCACGTAAAGCACGTAAAAGGAAAAAAAAAACACTTTTGAATTTTCACTAAAGCTTAAATGACGTTTGCAAAAAATGACAGCTTAGAATGTCACGATTCATGGTCAGTAAAATACGTTGACCTTGAATATGTCCGGTAAAAAATCCATGATTAGGGTAAGTGTTCTACTAATAGTGGTGTACCTATAGTCAGGGGCGTAGAGAGGGGGTGGCTAAAGTGGCCCTCGCCAGGGGCGCTGAGTTACAGGGGCGCCCAAATCCACGATAGACTTTCAGAAATTTACACTGCTGCACTTGTACTTCTCATAGGTAAAATCTTATCAGAGATTTCGCTGCCAGTATACAGTGATTACTTTCTTTGGAACTGTACAAGAGATGTTCAAATATTCAAATAGTTCAACTACGCGTTGGGGTCAGTGTTCACTCGGCTGTCGACAAAAGCAGGCCACTCTCGATGTGTGCTGCGCGATCGTCTGTTTACTCGGCAGCAACCATTGTGTGGTCCTCCTCATTGTTCTTCATCAGCAGTTCTTTCGGTCGATGCGTCGTCGACTTTGGAAAGCAACCGTTTCGTGATGAGTGTGTGAGTGCTGACCACGTTTTGCGTCCATTGCTGCAATGGACGCGCTCTGACCCTCGTTGGCGTACAACAATTTGCCATACAAAGAAACTACTGGAAGCGGCTCCAGTTCTGATGGAGGAGGCTTTTTGGATAGCGGAAGATAAAGTGTTTATTGTGTTGTACCTTTTGACTATAGCTTTAAGATGTATTGTATAGTGACCATGAATCCTCGGCTCTGTTAAGTTAATTCGGTTGAGCCTTATCAAATAAATTAATATACAAAAAAAAAAAAACTACGCGTTGGGGTGTTCTTAATTCATATTTGGAAGAAACGTTAAAAGGACATTTCGACACAAGATGGCCGTAAGAACGACAAGTAGTTCCAGCTCTAAAAAGATAAATTTCTTCCTTCTCACCCATTTAACAGATCTGACAACTTATAATAGTGCCAAGTTGTACGGGAATCAAGTGTTATTAAAACAAATTGATTTTAAATATCATTGTCTGCTCGATCTATGGGAGAGAAACCTCAGTATAATTAACAAAGTAAACGAATCGAACAAGAACCATCACCATAGAAATGACTTACTTACTTATCAGAGGCTAGCAAACATCTTTGAGTAAATAAAAATGGATGGAGCTGATTTTGCTATCCAGTACGCAACTGAAAAATCCATTGAGCGTCGGCGTAAACAACAACTCAAAGACAACGAAAAATTAAAATGATCGAGCTCCCCATATTTGACAACATTTCATAACAGATGGAACAGCGTAGAGAAGCAATCGTTTATTAGGATGGGCTGACAGCTAGGCTGACAGTTATTCCCATGCATCAATTGAAGAAGGTCTTGATAGACTTCGGGCTAAAGTATTATTCTTATATTAATATAGTGCAGCATGTATCAGAGATAGAAGTATTTAAAACACAGATGAAAGAGCTGTAACCTGACCTGAGCTCTTCGACTCCTTTAGATACTTTGAATTGGATTCTTGAAAAAGGTCTTGAAAACAGTTATCCTAGTATCGAAACGGCTCTTCGATTTTTGTGTTGTTGCTTCCTGTTACAGAGACACGTATGAGCTGCTTCAGCCATTTCAAGCTTGTAAAAAAATACTTTCCGGCGTGGCTATTCTTGCAACAAAAAAGTAATCGCTTCAGAACTTGACTTGAATGACATTTTGAATCAGTTTTCTGCAGCTAAGGCACGTATGGCAAAATTTTGAATTTATTTTAAGTGATGTTAGGGATATTCGACTGGAGTGATGATTGGATAATTTTGTATCGGCTTTTCAGACTTTAAGAAAAAACGCTGATTACAGTTTTATTGCGCCAACCAGGGATCGAAACCAGGGGTTGGGATCATCATCAGGACTCGATATTAATCAGTTTGAATGATTTGTGTCATAAGATGTTCTTACTTAGTACCCCGAATAATACGAATAAGCGTCACTTATTATATCATTAGCTGATAAAACTAATTGTATTGCTGTAGGTATTTATTTGGCTCAACATATCATAAACTGGTATGTGTAATAATGTAAATTCATTGATGTACCTATAGATCAAATATTTTAAATGTGAAATACAAACAATGCAAATACCTAAGCCAAAAAAAAAATCGTTTTGAAGAGGGGCGTAATTTTCATGGTTTGCCAGGGGCACTGCCAACCTTAACTACGTCTCTGTCTATAGTTGCGGTATAGAGACTAGTGACGTTTAACGCACGCACACTATCGGGAGCGAGATCGTGTAAAGTTGTGTATTATTGTCCTCTGACTAACCTAAAAAATGTATGAATGTAGATCTGTCGAAATGAGTTTGACATCCATTTGTTATGTATTTTCCTCGGATATTCACTAACACATTCTCACATATTGCACAAATACAACCGGACGTGAAAATCTCTATGGGGGGTGGGCCAGAATAATGAAGGGAAACAGAATAAGCAGTAAATATCGGTAAATCCTGAAATAAAGCAGGTTTGCATACTTCAAACATAACATTAGCTCAAAAATGACGGAAAGCATTTAATTTTCCATAATATTTTGACTTCTTTGCACTTACAGTTGCGGTAGTGTTCCTATAATAGTGAAATTCATAAGAAACCAATGATTTCCTCTATTACAGGATCCAAAGGAAGTAACTATCACAACTACTAGAACAGTGTTACTTTTAATGGAGAACGAGTTTTCGAAAAATAGGTACAATTTAATTGCTATGCAATGTTTTTCTAGCAAAAAAAGAGACAGAAAGGTATAGCTTGACGTTTAAAAATTGTGTGTACATCGTTTAATTAATTGGTAATAAATAAATTGTCTTAGTTCTTCCACTACTGGCTCACCCACCCTACTTTGCGTACAGTAATTATTACTACGGTCTTTTTGCACAATACAGAAAACTTACAACTTTCTGACTTTCTCAGTAATTGCAAATTTTGTGTTGAAGTTCAGTTTGTAGTTACTGAATGTCAATAACCGCACTAATTTGAACTGAGTTCTAAGGTTCAAGCCCAGTTGAATAAATATCGAACAACTAATTGCTGGATTAGTATGTAAACCATGTTTCTGATACATTTAACTAACCAAATAGGGGAAATGGCTCTAATGTTGGCCTATGGATCTAAGATTGGGCCCATCGCTAAAAATCTGCTATTTATCAATTTTATTCCGATGAACGCGTCATTGGGATGGATATTTTCGGTTGCTATTGAAAATTTAGTTGATTGCTGAATTTATGTATTATTTATGAATTTAATTAGGGGCATTTAGTGGCAATACTCACACTCTTAAGTATGAAAACATCCATGATTCACCTCCTCAGCTCAGGAATTAATCTGCATGTTGATAAATGATTCCAATGAAGGGTAGATGTACCATTCATGGCAATACGTTCCTATTATAGTGTGTTCCGATTGTGGCCTATGTAATCCCTATGCAGCTAAAATCCCTACTCTTGCCAGTCCTAAACTCATATATCGAATACAATATTTATAAAAATGGAAAGCCACCAATTTATCCATATCCGCTGAACCTCAATATGCCCAAATCGTTCAACTACGCCAGTTTGAGAGAAGGGTCAAGGAAAAGTGCCCTCCACGCTTGCCGTACATTCAAGGGCAAACCAATTGACACCACAAATTATTATCAACCGAAAAAGCAATAACAGGAAGAACCTGTCAGAGCGTAAAACCAGTCTCAAACCGCCAGAATCCCCCCAATATCGAGCCCAAACCGAACCGCACCTGCCGCCATTCAGCAGCGGCGAGCAAGGAGCCAAGTCACATTCGCAATGTACCTGAATGCACATAATTTCGCTTGGCCAGCTTGCTGCCAGCTTCATTCATGAGATCTACTGACGAAAACACACTCCTTTCCCTTCGAGACCGTTCCGGTGTTCCGCGCGAGGTGCATTTTTCATTTCAGGAGAAAAAATTTCACGATCAAGATCAGGGACATGGCATGTCCGGTAAAAGCGAGAATTTGAGCAACAAGTGCTCGCCTCGGTGCGTTCATAAACAAAAACAACCAACCTGACGGATGGCCCCATGACTGGCCCGAACCAATGCAGCGAGGAAGAAACAGCCAACAGGCTGTGCCGAGGAAGGAAGATTTAGCCACGCAGATAACGTAGGTACATATACGACTTAAGAAAAGACAAGTGACAGTGACACACACGCATCCCGCTGCTGCTGCTGCTGCTGCTGGTGGTGTCTGTCCTGGGTCTGCATTTTGCACTTGCACTTGCGCTTGGTTGTATTCGGAGGATGGGAGCTCTAATTACATGGGTCATGATGCGCAAACATGCTCATGCAAGATTGCAATTGCTCTGCTGTATGTGCGCGCCATTGCACTTACATCTAAGTGCACGCATGTTCGGCCTCATGACTCTATAAACAGGGAGTGCAAAGGGTGATGAGGGAAATGGCGAGAGAGAGGGCTTGCATTTGAAACGCATATTCGATCTGCCTTCGATATCAGGGCTGTAATGAACAGAATAGGAACTACAAACGGACTGATTTGTGTAGGGGTTAACCTGCAAATTGTTACTAAGTTACAGATCAAACCCGGCTCATATGGTAGATATAATTAGCATGATCCATTTACATAAAAAACGATTCACGTGAAACACTGCATTCTATGTGGAGTGGGCAATTGGATAGACATCCAAACGAAGGGATGGCACATGTTATACAAATCATCCTAATGAGAAATACAGCTCCTTGAAAACTGTGGTGTAACTTCTCAGCAAATATATTCGTCTTATTCTTCTTTAAAATCATTGAAATGCTAACGATGAACGCATTCTAGTGGTAGTAATAAATTAAAGGTGAATCACTAAGGAAGTCCCAGCAAGTGTCAGCTCCCATTTATGGATAGTCTCCTATGTCATAAGTGTGTGTTCCATCTGCATCCATGCGATTTTTCTTGCTGATGACATCGCACCGATTCCACACTGAATCTTTCCGTCAACGTCACAAGGGACATTTTTAGATCACCAACATTCTTCTCTGATGTCTCATATGAAAGTTTTTCCGAATTTACAACCAATTTAGTTTCTTTTAATTTTTTTTTTTCGCACAAGGCTTCACACACACTAGCACGTTGATTTTTATTTTCTCCTGGTCTTTTTGTCACCCTCCAGTTTGATTCATAGCCCCCACCCCCCATCAAATGCTAGATAATAGCTTGTTTCATAGATTTGCTTGCTGAAATTAGCTGGCCGTGAGGATGCGAAGAGAAAGTCGACGAAGAGAGTCTAATGCATTGTTCAGCTTGAACTAGTTTTAAATTTGTATTGAACACTGCGTGGATGCTGTGCAGATTGACGAGAATACGAAAAATATCCTATTTATTTAATTATTTAATAATATATTTTAATCAACTGATTAATTAGTTAATTAAATAATTAATGTATTTGTTTTTTTTTTTTATTCAGTTAATAATAAATTTATTTATTTAGATATTGCTTACTACCTTACTAACTTACTTACTTACTTACTTATTTACTTACTTACTTACTTACTTACTTACTTACTTACTTACTTATTTACTTACTTACTTACTTATTTACTTACTTACTTACTTTCTATCTTACTTACTTACTTACTTACTTACATACTTACTTACGTACTTCCCTTCCAAAGGAAGATATGACCAGAGATTTTATACGCCTCAGAAAAATCCCAACGACCTCAATCGAGATTGAACCAAGCAGTCATGCATACCAATCTATCACCAGCACCATCAATTTATGTATTAATTACATTTTTATATATTTAATGATAATTAAGTTTATTTATCAATTATTTATTATTGTTTATTAATTTGTGTGTTTATTTATGTCATAGTTAATTTATTTATTGGTTGATTTCTACAATTCTCGTTTACTAACACCACCATCATCATCATCATCATCATCATCATCATCATCATAAACCGCCTAAATAAAGTCATTAAAAAAAACCGCCATCATAAGAGATTTTTTACAAATTGACGTTTGAATCTTTGTTTACAAAAGCATATACGTCCCTTTGAAAAAGTAATCGAGTATTGTTAATTTTTTTAGTTATTTATTTATAGAACAAACCAAATGATTGGTTTTTTGGAGGTGGCTATTTATGGGAAAAACGATTTCTAACCTTTAAAATGTTGCGCAGCAACTAGCATTGGGCGATCTTGGGGCAAGAATCGATCTTAGTGAATCGTTTATTTTTTTTTTTTGAAAATAATCGATTCACCGATTTAATCAATCATTTTGAATCGATTTTTTTGAATCGATCTTTTGAATCGATTCATTTTTCAAAATGGCACAAAAATGTTTCAAATATAACGGATCATAGGAAAGTTGGTGCAAATTAAGGTTCAATTTACTTTGATGCATTTTCGAAAAATTCAAAAGCAGTTTTTTTCGACGCATTATTTCGGATTGCTAAAAGCTCGCGTCATTTTGTTTCGAATAGCAAAAGGAATCGAATAGTGCAAGCATTTTGCAATCTGAACTAATGCGTTGAAAAAAACTGCTCTTCAATTTTTCGAAAAAGCATCAAAGTAAATTGAACCTTAAGCCAAGTTCACTCTACACGGTAACCGTAAAATACCCAATAATGACTACAAAGTAAGCATTTTCGAGGGAGACTGGGACTACCCATTAAATGAGTAAAAATATTACCCATTTATGAGTATTTGTTATTCAAAAATGAATACTTACTACTTGTTTTTGTAGTTGGAATTACTCATAAATGGGTAAAATTTTACTCATTTAATGGGTACTTGCAGTTTCCCTCGAAAATGCTTACTTTGTAGTCATTATTGGGTATTTTGCGGTTACCGTGTAGAGTTTTAATAAGCTATCTTGTTATGACATTTCACCTATAATAGATGATTGATATAATTTAGAAATAAATTGTGTAGTACGTACGCAGTAAATGTTGTGAGTGAAACATACATCACTGCTGGTCATTAAAATAGGTGTAGGCAAAATAAATGCGAAATGTTAGGTTATGTTCATTCAACTTCATTTTATTTTACTTTAAAGTTAAGCATTTGATAGTGTAATAAAAAACTCAAAGTTAAAACATTAAATGACTCACCCATTAGAATCAAATATAAAATATGCCTGGTCAGTGAAATAGGTGTGTTGCATAAAACTATAGAATTGAAAGCTTGAAAATAATCATACAAGTTGTATTAGACTAATGACACTTAGTAACCGCTGTGCCCTCCATTGTTAAGTAGAACCTAGTTCAATCTTCTTGTCATTGACTCAACCAAGCACTGACAAGTTTCCTTTGGTATAGCATACCACTTTTATTGAACTGTGGTCCATAATTGACCAGATAACTTTCTTTTAAGCTCTTTCCATACATTTTCGATGGGATTGATGTCAGGAGATTGGCTAGGCCATGAAATAACACTTTTTTTGCACGAAACCATTCCTTTACATACTTAGAATAGGGTTTCAGATCGTTGTCTTGCTTCTTTTTCTTCTTCGCATTTCAACCTTATTGCATATCGCATATTAGCTTATTGCGTGCTCTCAACTTAGTGTTCTAGATGCACTTCCACAGTTATTAATTGAGAGCTTTCGATGCCTGTACCATTTTTGCATTGGTATAATTGTGTGGCAAGTCCAATCATACTTCTATGCCCAGGGAAGTCGAGAAATTTTCCAACCCGAAAAATTCCTAGACCGGACCGGGAATTGAACCCAGCCACCTCCAGCATGGTCTTGCTTTGTAGCTGCGCCTTTTCCGTTCTCTTCTGCATAAGGGAGCATAGCCTCCTTCATGATTTCTTTGTATTCAAATCTGGCCATGATGGAATTAATACGGAAAATGGGACCTACTCCATACCAAGAAAAATAGCCCCAAACCATGATGCTACCACCTCCATGCTTTACGGTCTTTATCGTGTACCGCGGAACAAACTCTGTAACGGATGGTCTACGTGAGAATATAGTTAATGACTATTTTGATTTTATTTGACATGTGGAAGTTTTTGCTCAGGATTCTTGATTAGGTAAGCGATTGACCAGGTTATAAAATTCGTTTTATTGTTATTAAATGAACGATTTAAAAAACGAAAGATTAACATATGAAACAAAACGAGCAGGTAAGTACTCAATTCAGATATCCCAAAACTCATCCGAGAGGGATCCCAAGGAAGCAGCAGAGGACTGATGAACCTGAAATATGGCATAATAAGTGAATGTAGCTGTAGATTAATAACTTTCTTTACCATTTCATCATGAATATCCCACAGGCCTCCGGTTGGTTTTGGTGGGGGGACAAATGTATGCAATCATCGTATACTCTTTCGGTACTATAGATCTGCGCAGACACAATTTTAACTACCCGAGCGTGAGCTGAAGACTCCAGGTACAGGTCAATATTAAATTGCAACTGCAAATGCACTGATTTTTTTTTTTGTTGTTGTTGGATCGAAACAAAAATCGAATGAAAAGGTTCGATTAATCGATCTTTTGTGATTCGATCCAAGATCGCCCATTGCTAGTCACAACCCACGGGTAGGCCAAGGGCTGTCCTTAATTGTGTCGAGAGAAATTAAAGCAACTTGGTTCTAAGCTTTTCAAAATTTATGCTAAATTTATCTGTGTACTAAATTGGATGATTGGACATATTTGAAAAACATGATTATATTTATGTTACTAGTAAAAATGGCTTCAATTTCAAATGATTGAACACTTTTCAAAAATTTGAACCTTTGATTGACCTTTCATAATTTAATATTCATATAAATTTTATATAAATTTTGGAAAACCTATGCCCAAATTGCCTGAATTCCTACGATTCACTTAAGAATAGCCCGCGGCTCACCGGCAGCTTGCTGACATTTTCAAACAAATTTATAGAAATCATTTCAATTATCTTAACGGAAAATGTTAATACCATTTTTGCGATTCATGGGCTATTTTGTTTCAATATTGGTTTCAAGCCTGTTGTATCATATTTCAGGGCTATTTTGGCGTATTTAGGACACTTTTGCGATTTTTAAGTCATGTTGGAAATTAAAGTCCATTTTGTCGATTAGAAGGCAGCTTGCCAACATTGTTCAGGCAGTTTCGGTGTTTTGGCGTTATCAAGATAATTTGACAAATTCAAGGCCAAAATATTTAAAAAGCCATTTTGATTATTTAGACTCCTGATGAATGTGGGAAGTATATATATGGAAATAATGGAAATAGAAATTCTCGTGGAAATTACTACTCTTTCTCCCTTTCTTTATATTTTAGAATATTTTAGAGTTTCAGAGACCATTTTTTATTGTTTATACATGAAGCTTATGGTGAAAGTTGGTACTTTTCCTTTGATACTGACCCCACACCCACTCGAACTACACCCATATTCAAAATGCACCAATACCAACAAGCATTGCAAATTATCAAAATGGGAAGTATTGAAATTTTGACCATATTCGTAAATACAATATTATTGTATAATTATAATAATTCTACTACTGAAATAACAATTCCAAGATTCCAAGTTCGGAGAAGGCCTACCGAAGGACTTAGAAGTCCTACTGTAGTTCAGGGAAGTTTTGCCGTAGTTCAGGGAAGTCCTGCCGAAGTTCGGGAAAGTTCTTCCAAAGATCAGGAAAAGCTTGTCGAAGTTCAGGGAAGTCCTGCCGAAGTTCAGAGAAGTTCTGCCGATGTTCAGGGAAGCTTTTCCGAACTTCAGGTAAGACCTACCAATGTTCAGAGAAGGCTTGCCGAACTTGGGAAAAGTCCGGCCGAAGTTCAGGGAAGCCCTGCCGAAGCTCAGGGAAGTCTTGCTGTAGGCATAATACCTCCATCAAATATGCTGAAACTTTCACAGAATATCCTCGAATACTTATGAAACAAATTGTGGAAATTGGGGATCAATTTGGTTAAAAAATGTTATTTATCAATGGCAAAGGTGGATGATTTCTCATTTTCTCTGCTTGACCGTCAATCAGAACAGTTCGGTTTTTGCTCGCTCTGTCGAGTTGTTCGATAAGAGTGCTGGCGTGGAGTTTTCGGTGCTCACATTTGATTGGTTTGTGTCCCGGGCGCGATAATTTTATTTGGAGAGGTTTGTGCTTTTGTTCCCTCCCCCCTCCCCCCCTGTTGCTTAGGTGCTTGGTGTTTTCTCGCTTCTCTTTGTTGCCGGTGTGACTTGACCGCGCGAATCTATTAGTGGGTTTTTGCGATGAGCATTGCTTTTGTGCGGGTGGAGGGAGAAGTGATATCTGGTTATTGTGTGGTTGGAGCCACTGGAGGAGGAGTTATTTGAGGGTGATTATAGGAAGGTATGCGTAGAGGGATCGAGAATGCGCTCCCGGATGTATTGATTTGGTGAGTACGTTCCAGTTGAAGATTGTTACAGTTGTGTTCAATATAGTAGTAGCGCATGCCGATTTCCATACAAAATGTTCAAATTTGACACCATGTAACTTTGTTAACTTATCATCAATTGAGCGTTCGCCAATGAACTACAAATATGTTCAATTTTACGATTGCAAAATACCAAATTTTTGGAAGCACCTGTTGGAAAGTGAGACACTAGGTAAAATTGTCGTAGTGTCCTCCCGTCGAACTGTAGCGTGCACCCGTTGGATCCCTCCATCCACTTGCCAGAAAGATACGTTCACTTTTCGACCATAGCGTCATTTACTTGGACCGAAGCGTTCATTTAAAGGCCGTTGCATCATCGAAACGAAAGATAATGGTAAAGTTTTCGCATTGTAAAATTAATTGAAAAACATTCGTTTTTCGGGGGCAGTATGTTGGATTGCACCATCGGTGCCGGGCTCTGCAACATTTGAATATGAAAGCGGCCACAAACATATGCCCCCGGCGCGTGATGGTAGCGAAGCGAAGCATACTAAGCACAGCTGTCAGCTCCTTGCTTCTGTGATAGTGTTTTTGTATGTTTTGTTGTACTTATATGTTTTGTTTATTTTTAAGTACTGAAACAATATTATTCTTTGATTAGTTTGATTTTTTGGTGTAAGTATATAAGTGGAAATATTTGTTGTAATTACATATAAGAACCGTTCTACCCTCCGGCCAGGCCTGATGCCTGACGGAGGTAATAAAAAGTGAATAAAAGTAAATTTCTAGTGTTTTTCGCCGAAAACTAATCACCCTTTGGCCAATCTCCTATAATCATCATCAACACAATGTAGGGCCTAGTCTCATCCTAGCCAAACAGTATGTTTAACGTTTATATGACAGTACAATTTAACATTTTATTTTTCCTTTCCAGAAGAGAAAATAACATTACTTGTTGATACTTATTTAATCAGATACGGAATATGAGTGATGAGGGAGCATAGTCCTCCGTTTAGGCTGGATTTATTGATTTAAATTTTTAAGTTTATTTTCAACTCTTCGATGATAGAGCATTTTTGGATTATATCATAATGATTCACTATTTTCAGCCTTCGTTCAGGAAAATACAAAAACATTGTAATGCATGATTACAATTGCATGAAAACTGATAATTGTCTGATATCCAAATTACTTTAATTTTTCTGACTATTAATTCATTATTAAAGTTTACCAATATTTTTAAAAGCATTCCATATTGCCTTAAGCCATTCCATGGTGCATAATAAAGTGTTTATTTCAATTCCAATAAAATATCAAAAGTTAAAATCAGTTGAATGTATTTTGTATTTTGTAATACTTGTTTACGTTACATTCATCATATTTTATATGTTGTTCATGTTTAAAATCTCATTACATTATTATAACTGTAATTTTCATTTATAGAAAAAAGTTGTCCTGCAGATCCTGAAGGACCAGAAGGTGTTTTTTTTTCCTTGATTTTGTTTTCCGTCGATCTTGTTTTCCGTGCTGAGCACCAATGCTACCTACACCAGGGAGGCAGCTCCCACACCTGGACCCATCAACTCATGAACCGGCGACCAACGGCTTTACTTCCCTTCCAAAGGAAGACGTGATCAGAGATGTTATGCCTCAGAACATCTAGGTAGCGCCGACTGAGATTGAACCCAGGCCTGCTGGGGTGAGAGGTAATCACGCTTACCACTACACATCCGGCGTCGCTGAGAATTATTCAAGGATACTTATTTTTATAACTCTTGTATGCTCAAATAACCTTGATTATTTCGCAAATTGATTCTTTACTTAAATTTTGGGTACATTAAATAGGCAAAGTTGAGTTCAATCATACCATGCAATTAAAATATTCATATATAGCTTGAGTTTAAAGAAATTGAGTGACTAAAATCAAGGTTGTTTGTATTTTGTTATATTTTTTTAATTATATGATTATTTATTTAACTTATACAAAATCTCATTACATACTTTATTTTCATTATATATTGAATGATAATATATGAATTCATACACTAAATTTATTAAACGATGGGACGGGAGGTAGCATCAGGGCATCATTGAAGTTGCAATTGAACAATGGAGTGGAGTGCCAACCAGAGTCTAGGAGGGAATGTACACTGTCATTTTCTTTATCCTACGGATTCGATTGTGATCGTGTGCATTCTACTCTCGTGGAAAGCTTAACTAGTATTGCGAATTTCGTTATTCGTTTTGTTGGATCATAATGTAGGAAGGAGAGTCTCTTATTCCCGCGGGTTTCACGTAAGCGTCTCTGCTTACGGGTCCGCTCAACCCATTTTGGCGCTTCATACAGCAACATGTTGAATTCAGAACGATAACAAAATTTGATTTTTCTGTTATGTAGAGCCGCATGCAGGCCAAGCTAGGATGGTAACTACTTACATACATACACATTTTCCATATGGTGGATGATTTCTACAATAGTTGAAGATATAGTTATTTTGTAAAATATCGATGAATCACCTTAAACTCATTGCACTTATCAGTCATATTAGAAATTAGAAGAAAGTTATGGTAATTCTGAATAAGTATGCTCAGCAGAAGGATGAGTATGATATCATTCAATTGATTAAGATAATTGTATAGCGAAAGAAAGACTACGTTGGGAAATAATACTTTCTCAAATAATAAATATAAAGAAAATAATTCCAAACAAAGAAATAGTTCTTCTATAATCGTAATGCTATCGACTGGTGGACTGTTTGTGAATAAATTTTATCGGCTTTCAGTTTTTTAGCGAGTAAAACGATGTTTTTCTTCTACTCCCAACGTTTCAATGGTATATTCCATCTTTTTCAAGGGATATACAAAGATTTGTTACATTTGTTTCCAATTCTTTGGTAGAAATTGATGCGGTTGAAATGCGCCATTTTATACAATTATCGTAATGCTATCGACTGGTAATACTTCTTGCTAGTGAAGATACAATATTTCAAGCTAAGTAACTATCTTGAAAGTCAGAATATCGCTGAGGAATTCCAGCTAATCCAAAGAAATGTTCAGGGAAAACTGAAAATTTTACTCCAATAAATATTATAACAAATTTGGCCTTTAATCAAAGAAGGATTTATTACTAGTTCTAGTTTTTACTAGTTACTAGTTAAAGCATATCAATTAATAAAACCTACTGCAATAGCAAATACAGCTATTGATAAAACATAATGGAAATGGGCGACAACATAATATGTATCATGTTATACATCATCAATTGGTGAATTAGCCAGAACTACTCCTGTTAATCCTCCAGCTGTAAAGAAGAATACAAATCCTAATGATCAAAGTAAAGCAGGAATTAATTGAGTTCTATGAAGCTAATCAACAAAAAAAAGTTAAGGGTTGTGTCCGAAGCACGACCGCATTGTTAACGTAAAACTACGAGATGGTTTCTGATGCTCCATGCACTTATATATTAATAACAAAATAAATAGTTTAGAAACTTAACTCCAAAATGAACAATTTATTTTTCAAATTTTTGAAATTGGTCGGTTATTG
Organism: Ochlerotatus camptorhynchus; assembly: GCF_037179485.1. Lineage (NCBI taxonomy): Eukaryota > Metazoa > Arthropoda > Insecta > Diptera > Culicidae > Ochlerotatus > Ochlerotatus camptorhynchus. Next base: position 7,265,267 of record NW_027040849.1, read on the forward strand.
AATGAATCCTAAAATTAGAATTACTTTTGGCCGCTTTCTTGTTGACTCGACACAATCGAACGCGTTCAGTAACGGTCCGCGTCTGTTTCGCAAATTTCTCTGTCTCTTGGTCTCTAACGCGCTTCCGATAATCGCGGAGATATTTTGCAGCCATGTGTTGAAACATTTTGAAGATGTTTACAGAATTTCTCAATAAACACTTGATTCACTTCGAATATTTACTCTATCCAACGCGGAGTGTAAACACTGAAGCACTTACTGTACAAATTGGAATTTACAGAGAATGCTACAATGCATAATCACGATGGTGTTTCAATATGATGTCTGTGTTTGGGAAACAATCACAAAACGATATTTTGATTGCCTTTCTTTTTACACAGACACCACCCATCATGAGTAGTTTGCCATTAAGTAGCGACACTCTCGTAGTTTGCCAATGTCAATCCTTCAAAGCAAAGCGCAATTAACGAGTTATTAACGAAAGGAGAAGAGAATCGATCAAAATCACTTGCACCCCTGCTTCCAAGTTTGGTTACAAGATTACAACTCTGAAGAGCATTTTGTGTGGTCGTTGGGGGCGTGCATATTCAGAAATATGGACAAATAGGCACAGATAAATTATATTCCAACTCTTTACTGTAATAAGATGAAAAGGGCCGTTTTGTTGCCAAAGTTGGTGATGATTTAACCTCCGAAACTGTACAGTCTGTCTGTCACTTCAAAGCGTAGACGACATCGATGGCCGTGGCGTATTCAGTATAGATGACAGCATCACGGATCACATTTTCCAAGAACACCATCAGCACACCTCGTGTTTTCTCGTAGATCAGACCGGAGATACGTTTGACACCGCCACGGCAAACCAGACGACGGATGGCGGTTATCACGAAGAACCTTGCGATGACGCTTGGCGCCTTCTTTACCAAGACCTTTTCCTCCTTTGCCACGACCAGTAATTGGTGCTTGTTAGGTAGAAGAGTGGATTACCTAACATGCCACCACCTGCTTACAGCTGATATTGCTGCTTCTGCTGCATGCTCACAACGCCGTCCGAAGCGAAAACGAGTTGAGGCTAGACAGCAGCGCTCTTTTTTATCTTTTCAGATTAAAGCAGAATGATGTGCAACCAAGTGGTACTCGATTATGACGACTGGGTTTGGGAAGAACGTTTATGTCATGAAAACAGTTACCACATTACCACATTACCACTTTTTCAATACGTTTTTGTAGAAAATCAGTCGGAAGCATTATTATTAATGCGTAGATATATTTCTGATCGATTGATGCTAAAATTATTGAAATAGGTCCAGGGGCAGCTGAGTTATTAAAGTTCAAAATCTTTCATTATTTTGTTACATGTTCAATTTTCGGTTTTCTCAAAGTATACCCCCATATAGAAATCACAGACGTAGTCCTACGTCAAAAATCTTGTAGGTACAGCAATAATTTTTGTGACATATGTAAAATATGCTCGGATATCTACGTCTACTGTGGTAAGCTCAAACATTAAATCCTAATAAAACAATTGATAATATAGTATTAATTATTCCTAAAGTTCCATAAGTTGATTAATTACCTCTTTCTTGAGTATGTGAGAAATTAATCCGGGTTGAATTGAAAATAATATAAACTTCTGGATGTCCAAGGAATCAAAATATATTTTGATATAAAATAGGGTCTAAAGTAAATAAACTTCGATCTGTTAATAATATAGTAAAAACCCCAGCTAAGACTGGTAATGATAAACCTATAATTACAACTGATCATACAAATAAAGATAATTGGTCTAAAGTAATTCGTATATTAGATGAAGATCGTATATTAATAACAGTGTAGTGTTTTGAAGGTTCTTTTGATGCAAATATTACTTTGAGGGTATGGATTATATAGTTTTCTTTTACGTTTTCAACGTAATTTTTCCAACTTCAGACATGTTAATGGTGACATTTTATCTTATTGGCGTTTTATGACGGCCCGGTATTCGTTGCTTAACTATTTAATTGTCATTTTTTAATACAATGTTATAATTTTGTTTTAAGAAGTCAATCATTTTGACAAGTCTTTAAGTAATTTCCGACTCTTGGGGATTTTAATGTAATTACGACGTTACAATATTTGTCTTGAAAAGAATGGAAGAAGTCTATATGTACAACCATGAAAGCACAAAAACTGTAACCAGCTTTGTAGCATAAACGATTCTCAACAACCAGCTCCCGAATATCTTTCATTTAACTGCCATTTTGGTCGCAAATGTATTATCTAAAGTACACCACATCATACTCGCTAGTACTGAACTTCCTACGAAACTTCCATTACAAAAAACAATAAAGATAAGAATAATGCTGGACTCGTACATTGTTCTATCACAGACATGATCTCGATGATTGATGCGAGTATGCGTTTCTCTTACGAGCATATATCATTCATGCCAAATTGGCTTAGAATCTCATTAGAAGCGCACCCAAGCGTGGCTTCAACCCTGCCATGAATTGTCCATTATCCAGTGCACTTACTGTGTGCAACAACGTTGGGAATTTCCCTTCGTCAGGAGTGGCACACACACAAAAAAAAAATGCTCCAAAATAACTCCGGACCTTTTGACATTGAGATCTGACTATCTTGCACCCTCCTGGCATTGGCTCTGACCGAAGCCTGGCGAGAAATTTGATCATCTGTACCGATTACCTTGCGGATGTGTGCTGTTGTGCAATAGTATGTAATTTGAATTTTTAATGCAATTGCCCGCACTTTTCCTCCGAGCCCTTTCCCTTCCACTCTCTGGGCTGACCAAAAACGAATATTATGCCCCAAAAACCGTCCTTTCAAGTACATCGCTGCAGTTACGTTTTATTTTTTTCCCTTGCGTTGTTGGTTCTCGTCTCGGTGCAATTCACGCATACGCATTCCCAGACCGGCGAGGCAAGAGCAGAAAAAAAGTTTGCCCGCAGCTGACATCTTTCGATGGTATAGAGATGATAAAACCACCGCACCGTCCCCCCTGCTGCACCACCAGACCCCAAAGGCTGCGGAATTGTGGCCAGGCCACATTTTTGCCCTCAGAAGACCCTCCCTGTCCTCTCAACCAACGCAACGTACGAACGTACATACCCGTAATTCGAAAAACTTCCCAAAAGCTTTGGCGACTAACATTACTTTGGTGGCTGCAAATGCAATAATGCTGCTGCCATGGCTGAGCCAAAATGCATTCAGCACAGCACACACACCGCACGCTGACTTTTTGGCTGTTGCGGTTTTTTTTTCTCTCTCGCTGCTGCGGCTGGTTGGCTCACTTTTCTTCATTGTGGGGCATTTTTATTGCCTTCGTGATATTTGATGGTCACATTTTTTCCAGTTATTTGCCTCGGTCTCGGCATAATTTTTGGCAGTGCAATTTTTGTTTGTTTTCTTACGGGTCTCTCCCCCTTGCCGTCTGCTGCCGTAGTCGGCCCTCCACGATCCGGATTAACCTGTGTGTGTGTGTGTGTGCATACTGGACATTCACTGGTGCCAGAATTAAGTTTTCTGAAAAAAGCTCGAAAATATGCTGTCTTCTTCTTCTTCTTTTGGAATGTCTGATATTAGCTCCTGGATAAAATTGATATTTTGCTAATACATTACTTTCCCATCATTTAAAGTTACATTCATCTTAATTTTTGTTCCACTCTTAGTACACTGATTAATATAATTATGATTAGGGTAGATGTACCAGTTATCGCTAGATGTTCATATTATGACGTGTTCCAATTACGGCCTAATAGAATTCCATAGGCCACACAGCAAAAAAATAAATTGTAATATTACATCCAAGAGGATGCCCTGCAATTCATGCACTGTAAAGGGTGTTCCACATCAAATTGCATCACGGAAAAAAAACACGGTAGAAAATTACCCATTGGGTATTTTCTCTTCAACATTTGGGTAGAAGTAGTTTAGAGTATATTGTTAACACTGTATTTTTATCGCTGTCAGTTTTACGAATGATGGAAAAAATGCCGTCACCCGAAAAGCAACGCCGCGAATTGATTTTGCGCAAGCACCTGGACAATTCTCAACTCTCTCTCACCGAGACATCGGAAAACAACTCGGAATCGTGCAGTCAACGGTGAAGCGTGTGATTAAACGTTACTACAAAACTCTGAGCATCGAACGGAAGGAGAAATGTGGTCAGAATGGATGTTCTATTAGTGATCAAGATCACAAGCGTGTCGTGAAAGCGTTTAAGTGGAATCCCAATGCTTCGGTCAGGGATGTGGACAAAAAGTTGAATCTGTCCAAGTTTTTCATTCAGATATCCAAGAAACTGGAGGGACTGCATACGTACAAAGTGCAGAAGGCTCTAAATCGCGATGAACGGTGGAAAAGTACACTGTATGCTGAAGTATGCTGACATAAGTTAAGGCGGACTTCCGGGGCTATTGATCTTCACAGTTTGATGTTCCGGAGAAAGTAAGAAAGCAGAAACTTTCAAAGTTTGCCAAGAAATACATGATTTGGCAAGCGATCTGCTCATATGGAAAACGAAGTGCGCCGTTCGTCACTACCGGGCCTGTAAACGAGGAGATCTACCTCAACGAGTGTCTACAGAAGCGTCTGCTTCCTCTGTTGAAGCATCACGAGGGCCCTAAGATCTTTTGGCCTGATCTAGCTTCGTGCCACTATTCAAATGTTGTCCTGGAGTAGTACGAAGCCAACGGGGTCACTTTCGTACCCATGGACATGAACCCCTCCCCCTCCTCAACGCACTGGAACTAAGGTCCATCGAAAAATACTGGGCTATTATGAATCAGACACTACCGAAGCATCCCAAGGAGGTCAAATCTGAGGAAGACATGAAGAAAAAGTGGGTTGCCGTACAGAAGAAGCTGCAGCCAGATGTTGTACAGAACCTTACAAGTGGAGTTAAGCGTAAGGTGCGAGCGTACGGTTATGGTATTGAAGTTGAATGAATCAAATATGCCAAAAGCTTTCTAATGGGCTATATTTTATTGTCTGAAAGTTTGAAAATGATCGGTCATCTAGGTAATTTTCAACAGCGTTTTTTTTTTCGTGATGCGATTTGATGTGGGACACCCTTTATTAATGATAATGTTGTCCTTTTTGGCAAGTAATATTACATCATATTTTCAACACGATTGAAGTGCATCCACTTTGATGTTATATTAAAATTATTTTTTTGCTGTGCATAATTGGAACGCACCACAAAAGGAACATATAGCCATAACTGGTGCATTTCAATTTCAGTGTTGTAAATTGATCTAAAGAATACCCGATGGTTATGATCGACTGCTTTTTCGCTGGGTGCTTTTGTAAACACTGCATTTGATCGTTGATTTGACGTAACTGGTGGCTTGCCCACGCATACTAAAGGGTGATACGGTCAAAATTTGGTCAATATCAAATTGACGTATTTCTTTCAATTTTGCATTTAAAAAACCTGAACACCCCTCATTTTGAAGGTGTGTGTGTGTAGAATGTTGCTCCTATTTTGATTTTGGAATTCACTCTTCAGTTGTCAAAATGCTGTCCAAGCAAGAAGAGCACCGTATCAAAATTTTGCTCGCGCATCGCGAAAATCCGAGCTACTCGCACGCAAAGTTGGCAAAATCGCTAAAAGTTGCCAAATCAACCGTTACAAATGTAATTAAAGTGTTTGGGGAACGTTTGTCGACAGCCAGGAAGTCTGGATCGGGGGGAAATCGAAAACCGGAAGCCGCTGAGACGACAAAGAGAGTTGCTGGTAGTTTCAAGCGAAACCCTAACCTCTCTCTCCGAGATGCCGCAAATAAGCTGGGTGTATCGTCTACAACCGTGCATCGAGCCAAAAAACGAGCCGGACTATAGACTTACAAGAAGGTAGTGACTCCAAATCGCGATGATAAACAAAATACGACGGCCAAAGCGCGATCCCGGAGGCTGTACACGACGATGCTGACGAAGTTTGACTGCGTGGTAATGGACGACGAAACTTACGTCAAAGCCGACTACAAGCAGCTTCCGGGACAGGAGTTTTATACGGCAAAAGGAAGGGGAAAGGTAGCAGATGTTTTCAAGCACATGAAACTGTCAAAGTTCGCAAAGAAATATCTGGTTTGGCAAGCCATCTGTACCTGTGGCTTGAAAAGCAGCATTTTCATAGCTTCCGGGACTGTCAACCAAGAAATTTACGTGAAAGAGTGTTTGAATAAACGTCTGCTGCCTTTCCTGAAGAAACACGGTTGTTCCGTACTGTTTTGGCCGGATTTGGCATCTTGCCATTACGGTAAAAAGGCCATGGAGTGGTACGCCGCCAACAACGTGCAGGTGGTTCCCAAGGACAAGAACCCTCCCAACACGCCAGAGCTCCGCCCAATTGAGAAATACTGGGCTATTGTCAAGCGGAACCTAAAGAAGACCAAAAAAACTGCTAAGGGCGAGCAGCAGTTCAAGGCAAACTGGCTTTCTGCGGCGAAGAAGGTAGACAAGGTGGCTGTACAAAATCTGATGGCACGGGTCAAGCGTAAGGCCCGGCAATTCGGATTTGGAAAAGCGGAAGCCTAACTGAATATTTTTCCTGAATTTTATACTAATTGAACTTGAAAAAGAAATTTAATTTGATTTTTTAAATAAACGATTTCACCGATTTACACGCGTTTTCCCTTGACCAAATTTTGACCGTATCACCCTTTAACAGCACTATGAGGTGGGAGAAAATTTGCTAGCTGATCTGATGTTAGTGTTAGCATGCGTGGGTGAGCTACAATGCATTGTTTACAAAAGCAGATACGTCCCTTCGCAAAAGTAATCGAGATTGAACGCTTAGGAGACGACTATTAGATTTAATTGTAAACTCGGTGTTTCAGCGTGGCGTGGCAGTAAAGAAAGATTCTCTTATATCATCACCGATGTTTAGGTCTAAAGTTCGGACCTTCTTCAGGGCTCGATAACTCTGGTGATCCATAACACCGAGTTTGAAATCAATATTAAAATTCATAAAATTCGGCCTTTTGGCCCTACACATAAACTTCATTCGCACGTTACGCAATATTGATTCAAATTTGGTAAAAAAGTTAGTTCAATCTGTTATTCTGGGTATCAAGCCAACGTTACTAGACAGTAAGAGAGTTTATGTTATCGGATTCCTCGAACATTTGCTGTAAAATAATGTGTTCCTAATTCAAATTAAATTACATTCCATTTTTATCTAGGTGCTCCAGCTACTACAGTAAGATACCAGCCTTAATTGTTATGATATATATCTAATTGTGTTTACATTGTTCCTGCTTTGGCAATTCAGAATTTTAAATAGGTTTTCTATACCTGCATATCAGTATGACAATTGCTCTAAAATGACATTATTTCTCTCTCTCTCGTTGCTTTTTTACGTTAAATTTTACTTCTTAAAATCATATTTTGAGAAAACTGACTGCTAAGAGCGAAATATGAGCAAATTTTTAGTCTTAATAATTTTGCTCAAGCTTTAAAATTCCATAAACGCATTATTTTTTGGGAAGTTAGTAAGTTTAAGTACTTAGAAATTGTCACAGGGATCCCGGGAATTTCCAGGATTTCTTAAAATATTATTCCAAATCCCAAGATTTATTCAAACCCGCGAAACAGGAACCTCTACCCTGCAGCAGTGTTAGTTGCAAAAAGGGTCGTCCTAAAAATGACAGAAATTTTAAAAATAAAAACTAACCGGCGCCGGTGGTGTAGTGGTAAGCGTGATTGCCTCACACTTCAAATGGCCTGGGTTAAATCCCAGTCGGCACCGCCGGGATTTTCTGAGGCCTAAAATTTCGGATCACACCTTCCTTCGGAAGGGAAGTAAAACCGTTGGTCCCCGGTCCATGAGTTGATGGGTCGATAGGTAGGGTCCAGGTGTGAGATCTGCCTCCGTGGCGTCGGTAGCATTGGTACTCAGTACGTAAAACAAGATCGACGGAAAACAAATCAAGGAAAAAAATCTTGTTTATGTCTGATTGTATTATGATAAAACCTTCTACGAAGCTATAGATAACGTAATTTTTAGAAACAATGCTGAAGAAACTACAGTGAAAATCTTTTCCAATCGTCTACAAAACCCATGTGCTTTTTCAGTGGTTTTAATCTTCTTCTTCTTCTTCGCATTTCAAGCTTATTGCATATCGCATATTAGCTTATTGCGTGCTCTCAACTTAGTGTTCTAGATGCACTTCCACAGTTGTTAATTAAGAGATTTTGATGCCTGTACCATTTTTGCATTGATATCCCAACTAACAATTTTCACAATGTAAACGCTTTACTCATTTTATTTATACAGTCTCAAGCTGTATTCAAACGTTATACGATATGAGGAAACCTTTACTCAACCTCTATACAAGCAAATCTGGCGAACTTAGTCAGCTACTTATGGCTGTTGGAACGGTCGGGAGAAGCTCTTATTGCATATCCATTAACGCTTCTATACACCTGTTATCCTGCTGTTTAGTTGTGTGTGAACTTGAAAGGCGCTTATTCAAACTTTTCCCGGTTATCCAATAATCACTACACAGCTTTCTCTTGAAGCCGGGTTAAATACTGTTTACGCTTTTTTATGAAGGAATTTATTGAGTTTATTTTGCTGTGAATCAAATTAATCGAAATTAGTAACAAATCATCACCAAATTATTTACCCTGCCCCGGAACCTGGAATCGAACTCGAGACGACCTCATTGGCAAACCTTGACACTACCAACTGTGCTACGCCAACACTTTGAACTTATGTCAACAAATCAACATTCCCTTCTACAACAAAATCGCTGAGTAGAGGCTTTAAAATAGTACACATGAATCACTTTTCTCGACTAGTTATAAAAGAACAGAGTAAAAGCTGTAAAACTGCACACGTCTAAAAATAAACCTAGTTGGCTGTGAAAATGCTTCCGAAGTTGCTCTAACACAGTTTATAAGCTGAGTACAGGTTGTTTAGTTGTTGAAAAAGCACTTTTGATGTTTATGTTATTCAGCAAGAGTGGTTGGTTGTGTAGAAGCCATCAAATGAGTAACATATTCACTTTGTTAGCTTTGTTTTGCAGCTACAAGTTGAAAGTTGGGTAGTGTGTGTATAGAAGTGACATTAGCGTTTATTGGCTGATGTTATTCAGTGCGACTGATAAATTGAATAATGGTTGTGAGAAAGTTGAGTAAACGCTCTCCAAAACTATGTTGCTAGCTTTTGCTTGTAGCTGTATCTGCAGCTTCTTTTCAGTTACTTTACAGCACAACGCTGGAAAAGTTGGCTTACAAAGCTGAAAATGTTAGTTGGGATGATTGTGTGGCAAGTCCAATCATACTTCTATGCCCAGGGAAGTCGAGAAATTTTCCAACCCGGAAAATTCCTAGACCGAACCGGGAATCGAACCCAGCCACCTCCAGCATAGTCTTGCTTTGTAGCTGCGCCTTTACCGACTGAGCTAAGGGAGGCCCCTTAGTGGTTTTAATACACCGATGAATACCTTAAACACAGACAAACAGACATAACACTGACACACTGATTACCGTCTCGAAAATAAAAAAAAAATATTTTCTAAAAACATTGGAAAAATTATCAACAATCCAAGAAAATCAGTTTCTTCCATAGATTCTTGAGAAAATTTACATGTTAGAATAAGTTTTTCTATCTCATGATGAAAAAAATATTGGACCCTCAGCAAAACCGAAAAGTTGATGTTTTGTGGTTTTTTGCCATGATAAATTACAAAAAATATTTTTGCACGTGAATTTTCTTTAAAAAATACGGAAAAATGTGATTTTTTTAGATTTTTGATATCTTTTCCCAATAATTTTAGAAAAATCGAAACTCATTTTTTTTTTCGGAGCTGTATGCTTCCCCTTAAATGTTTTAGTTGGTAGTACCGCCACTTGTCGCGCGCATAGTCAATAACTTTTGCATTTGACGTTTACACACTACCGCCATCTGTTCAATGTACTACCCATCACAGTATACTCAACAGATGGGGGTATTGTTCAAGCGACGATGTATCATATTGAACAATATTCAATGTGTTATGTTTGTTCGTCTGTGCCTTAAACATCCATCTTGAAGAGGAATGGGAAAGATTTGGAATTATGGTTCTGTGACATTATTGAAAGATAAAAGTAGGGCTGCAGAGTTGGTGAAAAATATTCTGACTCCGACTCCTCATGAATATGTCTGACGACTTTGATTCCAACTCCGACTTCGGGATAGCATAATTGTGATTTAAAATTAAATTTAAAATGTGAACCACAAATTTTATCACGGTCTTTTAGTATCGTTCGGAATCTGTACACATATTTATTATATATCAAAGTATACGTAATATTGAATAAAACAAATTGGCCGTATTAATTACTAAAAGTTGGATAAATGATTTACATAATTCGCTTTTTAATCAAGACCTTTTCGTATTTGGTAACACGTCTCCATTAGGCATTTCTAAGTGAATTCTTTAAAGCAGCACACTTGTAGTTATAGAAAATGTCAGTCAAGTCATTTTTCTTGAAAAAATATTAACTTTCTTGCCTTTGTTTACATTCTCTCTCTCTACTGCTCACAAGTTGGCGCCTCTTTTCCAGAACAAAAACTAAAACTTGTTTGTGATTTGCTCATTGTGTTTTTGTTTTTTTTTTACAATTGCGAGGCTGTTAAATCATGCTTGGATTTCGCTTATTTTGTGGATTTCACGAAAATTAAATGATGTTGCTTAAATCTTGGGAGGAGACTGATGTGATGACTGATGAATTAATTTTAATGGCGTGAATTGTTAATGGAAATGTTTAGGAAAAATTTTCACGATTTTCTTTTTACCGTGCATTATGATGTACAGAGTAGAAATACTCTGAGGGATTGGCGGAGAAACCAAAATACAATCCAGCAGCAGGGTTTTGTATGTCAATTATTTTGCAACCCTTGCCAGAAGTTAGTGTTTCAAATGAGTTTTCTTTTCGATTCGATGTACGTGTCAAATAATAATTGAGTGCATCGTGTGTGTCATATTTTGCACATTTACTGATGCCATTCATTAACTAACAAAGATCAATTATCAATAGAGCTAGAATGTTATTTTTGATTCTAAAATCTAGTTCATTTTGAGAAGATCACGAAAAATAAAGGTGAATATGTTTGATTACGATACTCTAGAATTTGCTCTAGTAAGAACTAGATATTCTCGTAAAAAAATAATGGAAATTTTTGATTGGATCAGATTTTGACAGTTCATTACACAGCAAAATATTATGTTTATTTTCACATCAAAGTGGATACACTTACGTTGCTTTTACTGCATTTGTTTATCTGTGTGGCCATAAAAATTACATTAGATTTTCGACAGGATTGAAGTGCATCCTCTTGGATGTAATATTAAAATTTATTTTTTTCTGTGTAGACTCAAAACATTCTCTTCGCTCATTTCTTCCTCTTAGTAAATTTAATACAGAGTAGTGTTTTGGGACGTATCATCCTAATTGATGTTGAGAACTTGTAATAAATCATTAATATCAGTAATATGAACTATTTACCTCTGTTGATTATCTACCAATATTTTTTGAGATTATCGTCGTCTTCTCTTGTGAATTTATTTAAATCTTGTGAATCAGCAAATAAGGTCCTCCGCTCTCTCTCTCTCTCTTTATACAAATATTCCACTAAGACGCCCACATTCATCAGGAGCAGCAGACTATTTTTATTTAAATCTAGTGTGGATGGAATATGACATTGTAAAAAATTGCAAGGAAGGGGACTGGCCTGGGATTGAACTCCCGAACTGCTGCTCAGTAAGTAGAAACAGTTATCACTAAGCTACCGAGCCTCGTCAATGAAAGGGTGTTTTATTATGGTCACTAAATGCTCAGAATTTATACTATCAAGAACGTCGACGATGATACATTGTATTTTTTGTTCATAACCTTCAGCCGGTAATAGCACAGCTGCGAAGCAAGTCCATGCTGAAGGCGGCTGGGATCAATTCCCGTCTGATCTATTAATTTTTCGGGTTGGGAAATTTAAGGCATAGAAAGCTCTCAATTAAAATGTAGAAGTGCTTCAAAGAACACTAAGGTGAAACCAGGTAAAATGTTAATATGCTTTATTAAGCTTGAAAGGTCAGATAATACTTAAACAAATGGTATTTGTAAGAAATGAAAACATTTTTTTATTATTCGTGGGTTAGTATTTGAAGTTATTAAGTTTTTTTTGAGAAATTGCGGATTTTAAAAATACTGTAACATTCCTGCATTTGCTTGATCGAAGCACAATATTTAACGAGCGGAACCAGTATTAATATGATAATTTAGTGCAAAACTGTTCGAAAACAAGTTAAAACATAGTTGGAGATGCTTAACGTCAGACATCAGGCTTAAAGTGGTCATTTTATACGATAGATGGTATCCCTCACCATCCCTCCCCAACAGGGGAGTTTGGTAAAAGAGATGATCTATCCGATTCGTTGCTCGCTTTCTACGCTCTATATACAATGTTCACACTGCCGTACTCTAACGGAACTATCAACTCTATACTTTCGTATCCTCATCTATCGTATAAAATGACCACTTTAAGTCTGATATCTGACGTTAAGCATCTCGAACTATGTAAATCGTTAACTTCACGCATGGAGTAATACAAACATGATTAGTTAAATTAATCGCGTCTCCTCAACGGGTTTGAAGGGTGAGTCAATAATTATTGCGAAACTTTCAAATTTGCGTAACTTTTTAGTACTCATGACCAAAACTAACCAAACTTTGTCCAATTTCTCTTTAGAGTGCACTGTTTACATCCACTCAGTTGTGCAGTTGTCAGTGAGATTCGAGTCAGCGCTGCCATTTATACAGATTTATCTGTATTATACAGATTTTTTAATCTTAATACAGACCCGATACAGAATACAGATTTATCACAGATTTTTAAATAACAATACAGATTTATACAGATTTTTATAAAATGCTTGAGAAAAAAAAATTCAAAATTTATAAAAACAAAATAACTTGCTCGATTTTATCAGCGTACAAGGGGGTACGCTCTCCAAAATTAATTGTTGTGCTAAAAACCATATTTTTTGCAGTGGGATCTGCGTTGCTGTTTTTTTTTACACGGACAGAATTTTTTTTTGCATTGAACCAAAAAAAAAACTTTATTTGTATTTGAACAAACAATTCCGATTGAAATTATATTGCATTTTATTGTTTCGATAATACTTATTCAAATAAATTTAAAATAAGATTCTTTTTGTTTTAATAAGCCACTCTTCAACTGCAACTATTGTTAAAATAACAATATTCTTTTATTAAGCCAACAATAGTTAATTTTTAATTTAGCATTTATTTGTTGTGTCCGTTCTCCAGGCCATGAATGCAAAAATAACTACAAACCATTCCCTCGTTCCCGGACAAAAATGTAAACAATAACACAAAACTGTTCTCGTTTGATTCAGTTTTTTTTTCCGCGTTCGACGTAAATTTTGTTTTTAACATTGAATTTCGGGAAAAAAGTGCAAGATTTCCGAAAATCTTGAGACTTGAAGTAAGTAATTATGCTGCAGTTGTTAAATATAAACAGTTTTTCTTTATTTTTTTCCTTGATTTTTTTCCGTCGATCTTGTTTTCCGTACTGAGTACGCCATGAAGGCAGTTGCCGCACCTGGACCCTACCTATCGACCCATCAACTCATGAACCGGAGAGATTTTATGCCTCAGAAAGTTTTTTTTTAATTCAATTGCAATTCTGTTTATTACTAAAAGAAAACAAAACATTATTGAATCAATAAAAATATTTTTACTTCTACTGCGTATATTTTCAGGCTTAATAAAATAAATATGATTAAATCAACAAGAAATCTCTTTTAAAAACAAACATATTTTTTTTGACCCAACTGCCAAATTGGACAGCTCACGTCAAAACCATGAAAGCTCTTGTAAATTAGAAAAGATTTTCTTTTTGATTTAACAATCCATGGTTTTTTAGAATTAAAGATACTGGATTGTTGAAATAATAATGAATTCTTTTTGCAGCCAAAACAAAATGAAATTCTTATTAAATTTACGTCAAATATTATTACGTTTAAAATATTTTTTCTGCGTGTATGCTTCTCTCACTCCCTCCAACGGAAAACGCAGTCACGCCCGTCACGGTAGTTTCGCATTGAAAATGTATTTCGTAAGAAATTGCGGATTTTCTGATATTCTTCATACTGCAAAAATGATTTTACCAGCACTGGCGGGGCGTCATCTCTCGACTTTTCGGTGTAACTACCACACAAATGATGTAATTAATTCTATTCTATATCTATATTAAAAATATCAAATAGTAATGAACTCGTGCACTTTTTTGCATTTAAAACTGCTTATCAGGAAGATAATGAATAGAAACTAAAATCTCCATACATTTTTAAACGGCTTCATATCACTCTTATAAATAAGTACGGACGATATCACAAATGGCGCAATTATATCCCGTATGGTTAGTACGATAGCTCGAATAGGTGGTTAAGCACTTTTTATGGTTATTTTGTATGTATTTGTAAAACAACAAAACATGATTAATTAAGAAAAAATCGTCAATACAGAAAATACAGAATTTTTAATAGAGTAGATACAGATTTTTTATAAAACCACCTGGCTGCTCTGATTCGAGTCGAGATGGAAGAAAATCACCAAACCGTTCGCGAAAGGATTTTGTTCACCCACATGCAAAATCCTGGGTTGTCGCATCGCACCTTGCATTGCACCATCGCTGATTGCTCATTTCAAGCGGAATCCGAACATTTCAACGCGGGACTTGGCCAAAAAACTTGATGTTTCGCAAAGCTTCGGCCAGAGGGCCATGAAACGACCCGGATTAAAAACAAACAAGTTGCAGTACTTCCCAAATCGGAACGCACGCGAGCAGAGTGTTTACTACTCCAAAACCGTGCAGGATTGTGGTTCTACCCAACTAACATTTTCAGCTTTGTAAGCCAACTTTTCCAGCGTTGTGCTGTAAAGTAGCTGAAAAGAAGCTGCAGATACAGCTACAAGCAAAAGCTAACCAAATAGTTTTGGAGAGCATTTACTCAACTTTCTCACAACCATTATTCAATTTGTCAGTCGCACTGAATAACATCAGCCAATAAACGCTAATGTCACTTCTATACACAGTATTTAACCCGGCTTCAAGAGAAAGCTGTGTAGTGATTATTGGATAACCGGGAAAAGGTTGAATAAGCGCCTTTCAAGTTCACACACAACTAAACAGCAGCATAAAAGCTGTATAGAAGTGTTAATGGATATGCAATAAGAGCTTCTCCCGACCGTTCCAACAGCCATAAGTAGCTGACTAAGTTCGCCAGATTTGCTTGTATAGAGGTTGAGTAAAGGTTTCCTCATATCGTATAACGTTTGAATACAGCTTGAGGCTGTATAAATGAAATGAGTAAAGCGTTTACATTGTGAAAATTGTTAGTTAGGTAGTGCCGAAAGACATAAACCCACAAAACTGTCCTGAATTACGCCATGATGAAGCTCGAAGTTCAGAAGACTAAAGGAGAGGCGAAAGACGAAAATTAAATGATGAGGAAGTGGGAAAAACTGATAAAAACGTACCAGAAACGACTGTACAGACTCTGATGAAGGGAGTCAATCGTAAATTTTATTCTAAAATTTAACCGACGTAAATAAATACATACACTGAACTACTGTATTAATTTGGTTTCATTTCAATAACTATAACCGATTTACCATCAATCTAAAGTGTCGCAATAAATATCGACTCACCCTTTATTTGGACACGCAGAAAAATGGATTTTTGTTTCAGGGCCTAATGTATTTTGTTATTGATTCAAACATATTGTATAACTATTTCAACAAAACATGTTTTTGAATCAACAAAATGGTTTTTAGAATCAACAAACAGATTATTGACTCTACAACCGGTTTGTTGATTCAAAAATATTTTTCTTTGAATCAACCGAATAATATATTTGAAACAATATCAAAAATATATTAGGCCCTGAGTCAAAAATATATCCATTTGAACTTAAAAACCATTTCTCTGCGTGGATTCATTAGCTTTCTTAGTTGAGGACGTTTACTACCATTAATGTTTGTTTCATAATTTTAATTGTGTTCTTTTATTTGCAAAAATAAATTCTGTTAGCCCCTGAATACAATTGTATTATTGTGTCTTAGTCAAACCACACAGAACAGACAAGAAAAAATCCTACAGTGTGTAAGAAGTTTAACTGCTATTTTGAACAGACATTTGAAACTAGCAATATCGTGGTAGCGCTAGTGTCGCTGCCCATCGACCGTCGATAACCGGCAGACGTCATCTGAACATAAATTTCAAAATTGTTATGAATAAAACATTGTTTGTTTGAAACCGATATCAAATTAACCGATCAATTTAAATAAGGTCTATTTGGAGTTCACGTCCTCACTGAATCAGTTGAAGATACGCCGCCAGTGAACTAAAAAAGTCAGTTTTGCTCCTGACTACTATGTCCAGTTAAAATTGGAACGGTTGTAGATCTACAGGTAAAAGCGCTTAGATTTTTATTCGAAAATAATGGTTCCGCAGCAACTCGATTGACTTCCGTTGTTTTGTCTTGTTTATTTTGAACTGATTTGACAGTAAATTTGGATACGCTGTCAATAAGATCTACCCAAATTTTTGTTCAGTTTACTCATTAATCGCAAAAATGATAACTCGAGTCGCAACATTCCGTACGGCGGCGCTAGTGTTTCTAACGTCTTTTAATTTGAATTCTTACACATAATTTTTCGAAACTTTGGGTAAACTCAAAGGTTTTTTTTTTGCACTAATACTTATAATTTACCCCGAGTTCTGCGCTAATACTTGTGCATTTCACAAACGTCAGAGAAGTCTATAGTATTTGATCATTTGTAACAATGCTTTATCCTAGGCTTTATCCTCGGCTTTATCTTTTGGACTCAAATCGTTTAAGAGACTTAAGCCTTCTTGCTGGTCCCGATCGTTGGATTATTTTTGACAACCATTTCGAGTGAGCCCTCACCACTCAGCTTTATCCCAGTTGATGGGAGATTATGATCAACCAAGAGGTGGAGGCGAACCAGCCTAAGGCTGAAAGCCTCCTAAATAAAGCTAAATAATAATAATCAACCAAGAATGGCATCTATGGCTTTGCTGTACGGAACATTGCATCAGCATGGAACATTGAATACATGCAGATGATTTCAATGAGTTCAAGCCCACGTGCTTTGAATCCGTTAGTGATATGTTGCGGGAAACCTGGCAGTTATAGTCAACTCCAAGAGCAACATAATTCAGGGGGGACGCCCTCGAAGCTTCGTGTCCTTTAAATTATCCGTATTAGACGACCCGGTTTACATTAACACCATTACAAAAAATGACTTTTGGCCCAGTTTTGTCAGTGTGGATCCATTCATACCTCGCCGTAGGAAGAAGCAATTAGCTACTGAGCTTGTTCTCTCAGGTAATTGCATTAATAGTATATGCCCTGCCGAAGCAGGAAATGATCACTACGCTGCCGTACAAAGTTCTTCCACACTTTCAGCCGACTCATGCCATGATGATACCAAACGCAGCAACGACAACCGTAACGCAACAAAAACGCAGGATGATGCGGTACTACTCTACTACCAGAATGTCGGTGGCATAAATACATCTGTAGCACCGTACAAACTGGCCTGTTCGGATGCTTGCTACGACATTTACGCTTTTACGGAAACATGGTTAAACAGCAACACGCTCTCTAGACAGATATTTGGTTTGGACTTTACTGTCTACCCAAGAAACAATTTCGGTTTTATGAGGGTTCTGTATACCATGATTTAGACTTGCAGAATGCTATAAAACCACGATAAAACCTGCAATGTTACTTGGGTATCGTACTGACCGTTCTCGAGAAACGAGCCCCAAAAATTCTGGTGGTGGAGTTCTACTTGCTGTTCGATCAGTCTTTCAATTTCGGCAACTCAATCCACCTAGGTGTACTGGTGTCGAACAACTGTGGGTGTCCATCTCTCTACAATCGAAAGTAGTTTTCGTCTGTGTGCTGTATCTGCCCCCGGACCGCCTTGGAGATTCCGAGTTGATTGATCAACACTTAAACTCTATCTTTTGGATCATATCCAAGATGAATGCAAATGACGACATCCTCGTAATTGGTGATTTCAATCTATCGTCTATCAAATGGTCCTGGAATGACGCCGGGTTCCTCCATCCTCAATCCAGCTACTCAAACATTGCACCCTTGGCAGCAGCTCTTCTGGACAGCTACAGTACTGCTGATCTCCTGCAACTAAATAGTGTTTCCAATGAGAATGATAGATTGCTTGATTTATGTTTTCTTAGCCGTCAGGTTGCTTCTAGTTGCTCGATTTATGAGGCGCCTGAGCCACTAGTTAAGCGTTGTAGGCATCATCCACCTCTGCAGATATCATTGAAATTGAACCAGGCATTTTCTTTTCGTAACACTATGGATAGCATTTCATATGACTACTGGAAGTCTGACTTCGATGGAATGACTGCCTTTTTCGAAAGTGTAAACTAGGATGAAGAACTGCGTGATATATTTCCTCGACTATTTTTACGAATATTGTTGTTTATGCAATCGATCAGTTCGTACCGAAGAAAACTCCAGTCATGCGAACTCACCCTCCATGGTCAAACCCTCGTTTGAAACGTCCTAAATCATCTAAACGGGTTTCCTTGAAAAAGTTTTGCAAACTGCGAACTGACGTGTCGAGAAAGAAATACATACCCATTAACAAGCAGTACAAACAGCTCAACAAGCAACTCTATCTAGACACCAGCGTCAACTACAAAATAAGCTCAAAACTAATCCTAAAAGCCTCTGGAATCACCTGAAAGATCATCGAAAGGAATCGGGTCTGCCCTCTACGATGTTCAACGGGGATCGAGTAATGTCTAATTTGGAACGTATCGCGGATCTATTCCGATCACATTTCTGCAGTGTTTTCGTCAACGAAGAGCTTTCTGACGAACACGTTTGAGATGCAGCAAGTGAGGCCCATACACCTTTATCGAGAGATGACGTTCAAACAGCAGGCCTTGGCTTAAAAAATTCTTCCAGTATTGGCCCGGATGGAATTCCATCTGTGGTGATTAAAAACTGTATAGGAGCCTTGAGCGCACCACTAGCATTTATATTCAACCTCTCGTTGAATTCTGGAATCTTCCCTGATGGCTGGAAGAATTCTTGTATTTTTCCTGTCTTCAAGAAAGGCGATAAACAGTCAGTAATCAACTATCGAGGCATTGCGCTGATAGTTTTGGATTATTTTAAACACACTTGCTCCAGTTACGTTGCCTCCGAACAACATGGATTTATGCATCAAATCTCGTGCAATACACATCTTTTATAATTCGCGAGCTTGAAAAAGGCGAACAAGTTGATGCTATCTACACGGATCTCTCTGCTGCGTTTGATAAAATGAACCACAAGATTGCTGTTGCCAAATTAGAGCGATTAGGCTTCCATGGTCCCCTTCTTAATTGGCTTCGTTCTTACCTCACCGGTCGTCAAATGTCAGTGAAAATAGGTGACCGTATTTCTCAGTCGTTTCCGGATTCTTCTGGTGTACCCCAAGGTAGTCATATTGGGCCGTTCGTATTTCTGCTGTATTTGAATGACATTCACTATTCAATCAGATGTCCGAAGCTATCTTATGCGGATGATTTTAAACTGTATTTTGTCGCAAAGGATCGTAGTGATTCAGTTTTTCTTCAACAACAGCTGGACGTTTTTGCTACTTGGTGTCACAAGAATAGGATGGTATTGAATGCTTCCAAATGTTCCATCATCACTTTCTGCAGAAAAAAATCACCCACCTGCTTTACGTACAGCCTTTATGGTCAGACACTGAATCGGGGGACTACAGTCAAAGACTTAGGAGTCATGTTAGATTGTCAACTAACCTTCAAGGAGCATGTGTCATATGTCGCCAGTAAAGCATCTTCTCAGCTTGGCTTTCAGAGACACTTCGTGCTTGAAAACGCTTTATTGTTCACTAGTCCGTTCGACACTGGAATACTGTTCAGTAGTTTGGGCGCCATTTTACAACAATGCCACGAATCGACTTGAGTCTATTCAGAGGAGATTTGTTCGCTATGCTCTTCGTTGGCTACCCTGGAGAGACCATGTAAACCTCCCTAATTATGAAAGTCGTTGTAACTTGCTGAGCCTACAACTTCTCAGTGCTCGCCGTGACGTCGCTAAGGCTGTCCTCATCGCCGATCTCCTGCGTTCGGACATTGACTGTAGTCCACTTTTGCAACCCGACTTCTCGCACAAACTATGGTGCAAACGAACCAATTACTAGCATATGTAAAATTTTCAATAAATGTTATAACTTTTCTGACTTCAATGCTTCCCGTGATAGCCTTAAGTATTTATTTTATAATGTTTTATCATCCTGATTAAGTAAAGATAAATGTTTCCTGATTAAGTTTAAGTATATATGTATCTGTAGGATTTTATGCTATCCGTTGATACGAAAAGAAGAGGTTTTCCGCCCACTTGAGAAGGGGCAAATTTGGTCCTTCTGAAGTGGGCTTTTCCCTCTCAAATAAATGAATAAATAAATAAATAAATAAATAAATAAATAAATTAGTAAATAAATAAACAAATAAATAAATAAACAAACAAATAAATAAATAAATAAATAAATAAATAAATAAATAAATAAATAAATAAATAAATTCATGGGTATTCCTTCGGAAGAGCAGTAAATCCGTTGGTCCCCGGTTCATGAGTTGATGGGTCGATAGGTAGGGTCCAGGTGTGGGAGCTGCCTCCCTGGCGTCGGTAGCATTGGTGCTCAGCACGGAAAACAAGATCGATGGAAAACAAATCAGAAAAAATAACGTCGGTCTCTGTTCCGCAATCTAGTGCCAATCACCGACGGACATCGATCGCCATCTATTGACGGCAATCGAATGTGCAGGAAGGCAGCTTCCACACCTGCGTAGGATATCGCACCCATTCAAACACACATGGCGTTTCTTCCCTTCCGAAGGAAGACGTGACCAGAACTGTCGTCTATTATGGCTATCGTCTTTATGGCAATCGTACATATGGCAAACATTCGTATGGCAAACATTCGTATGGCAAACATTCGTATGGCTAACGTATTTATAGCTAATGTACGGTCACCAATAAGTTCTATTGGCGTTGACGGCATCGTCGAAAAATCTGTGCCAACATTTCAAAGGGGCGAATTGCATTTGTAAACAATGGCTTTAGCCGTCGATTTCTCGCGAATTAAAGTTAACTCATAAAAAATAATGACACCAAACAGGTAGAGAAATGTTTCCTCTACCAGCTAGCATTGTTATTTTGTTTACAAAATTAATTACGCCCCTTTGAAATGTTGGCACTGAAATCGTCTCTTCTATCAAAAAATGACAGTTTCTTATGGGTATTTTCAGTGGAGTGAAACGATAGTAAAAAAGTACGCCATGTTTTACTCACAGTCTGACATTTGCTTATGTATTTTACCATAGGAGTAAAGAGCTACAGAGTCCCCGTCAACGCCAATACCATTTTTTTTTAATTATTCGGAATGGACCGTCAAAACAAATGGCAGACAACATCTGACCCTCCTGGCAGCACTGTAGCCCGCTCAATTGCATCATAATAAAATGTGAAACATTACTCCCCAGTAGGCCCGAAAAAATAATAAGGCTGCATTCGACAAGGACCCGTATCCAGCAACAATCAACAATGGCAAAACGATAAGAAACAGCCCCAGTCAGACACAGCGCGCGAGAGATAGATAGAGAGATACCGATCAATTTTTGTACCCCTCCTGGCCGCAAAACGCAGTCAGTCACTTTCGTTTTCGAAACATACCCTACCAACCTACCTTCTGGCTGGTGAGCTCTCCGCTCTCATCATCTTGCGGTCAGTTCTTGTCGGCCGACCAACCTACCGCAGGTCTTATTCTTCTCTTTTTGAAGTAAAAATTAAATTTTATGTTTCCCTTCCTTGCCCCGCACGAGTCACAGTCCGTCCCCTAAACTAAGTACCAGTTTTGCGGTCGGTAATGATGTCACGCGAAATGTGCAATTTTTCGGCGGTTTGCGCGTGGTAATTCAAATGGTTATTAGTTTTAAATTGAAATTAGAAAATGTTTTGCCGGAGACCACGACGAATGGCTATTTCTTTTTGGGGTTCCTTTGCGTGATGGTAATTTATTAGTGCTTATCATGCTAATAAACGAAAAGGTGCAACTCGAGCGGCGTGAGCCAAACTGGGTGTCTGTCTTAGACGAGTGCACTCGGTGGCTCTTTTTTTTTAGGGGATTTAGGATATGTGTACGTTGATAATTGGCAAGGCTCAGGACGGCAGCTGGAAAAGTTATTGCAGTCTAATGCATGTTTAATTTAGATCAGTCTCTACTGACACCGAAGGCAGTGCAGAGTTGATATTCGAGGGTAGAATTGCAGCGTCTAAGTTACTCAAATGCTGGAAATTTTAAAAAAGGTTTTGAGAATCTAAAAAATACTATTTCACTACTGCTTTATTCAACCGAACGGCATAACAACGTTGTTCCATGTAAGTCGAGAAATTGATTTCTCCATCATCATGACTGCAATCTCGGGCAATAATTAGTCTGAATTGATTTCATTTTTTCCCGCACCGATGACGATTGGCAATTTTATGCTCTGTCACGTTTCATACATAAAACCTAACGTCCAATACCGGACACCGTCGTCGTCGTCAATCCGTCACCGTAATCGTAATCTGCCTCCATAACCATCCCAGCCTCTGAGCGAAGCGGGGAAACAGGATTTGCTGCAAGCATATGGAGTAATCGGGTTGAATCTTCACGTGTCACGAGATTAGCAGAGCACTCTCTAGGCTGTGTTGAGTTGCAATCTTGAAACTGCCATCCCGGTACCGAGAGAGATGGTGTTACTGATGGGTGTAATTTTGCGATTCGGCTAAAAAAGGAAACGGCCAACAAGTGCACATGCCATCAGCACTATGAAGGAGATGCGATAGCAGGGCGCCCATTATTGATGACGAACGATAGATGGCGCTGGATCAGGAGGCCTCGATTAGCAATCTCGCTTCTCGCTTGTGCCTGATGCTATGGACCACGAGAGATTAGCTCGATGTAGCTTGCAACTAATAATTGAAAATTGATGTCTAATCCATTTCTGCCGGTGCACACTGACTGACTCTGGCCAGTTGCCATTGAACCGAGCCGAGTCGAGTCAGCCCTAGCTCTAGATAAGGCACGATAAAAACTCTTGAAGTTTAAACTATTTTTCCCTTTTATAGCGCACGAGGCATGCTTCGAATCGCTTTGTTCTTTGCCAGAGAAGTGGATTAGTTGAGGACCGAGGAGGAAAATAGTGCTCTGATTGCTTTGAAGAGAAACTATGGGTAGTGTTATTGTGCGGCATATACCTCCTATGGTCGTTTCATCGAGGAGCATCATTACGATAAGTAGCACAAGACGAGACGGGGGACGAGAAGGAAAGGCGCGCAACATCTTTTCTTTCCTACGACTAAATGAGATAAAAGTGAACCTGGGATGATGAATATGTATGGTAATTACTGAAATGAGGATAGTTCTTTTTTGTTTAGTTACTGCACTTCCTTGCTCCGTATAGATAGATCGATGAAGGGCCTGTACGGTGAACTCTCGGGATCGGGCTATTAACAATCCTTTCCGCTAGACTACGACTTCGACGGAGCGCCGTCGTCACAAGAAAAGGTTGGTAGGAAAATTACGTTCCTCTTCTTGCTGTTGTTCGGTCCACTTGCTGAAGGAGGCTGGCCTGGCTGGATGATGGTGGTTGGCTTCGCCTTGTTCCGAGAAAATCTTTGCCGCACACCGGCCCCCATTTGTAATACTCATTACGGGGTGATGGGTGATTATTTTATGGGATAATTACGTAATGGTAAATTATGGAATCATTTTCTCACGCAAGAGGTTTGCCACTCAGAAAAGCTCTGAGGGTAAATGGTTTTTTTTATATATTCAATAAGCAAACTTTTTCTCAGAAATGTATTGAGTTTTCTATATCGAAAACCTTCTTTTTTAACTCTTTATTTGTTCCAAATTCCAATCAATTTACATTCATGTTTTCACCTATGTAGGTGCTTATGCTACTACAGTAACTTACTAACCTGATTTGTTAAGATATACAGGTATGCCTCGATATAACGTAATTGTCACTTTTGACTTCAATCGTCGATGTTTCAATCATACAAATCAACATTACCAATAGATGGGAGATTATCTCATCTGTCCGATTTTGTTGTTACTTTGCTTGAATGATCGTTTGCGAGAAATCGAAATCAAAAGTGACAGTTACATTATATTGAGGTAAATCTGTATACCTAAGTGTGTTTGCATTGTCTACACGGTAAAAAAAACGTCTTGTTCATGTAAAGTGATTTGCTGTTGAATTTTCACCACTTCACTACTACTCATATCGAAGCACGATGAAATCAACAGCAAATCAGTTCATTTTAGATTGTATTGATGTGCTGTGCTTTGAACTCGAAATATCAACCATGCTGATATAGGCTGTTTCTGTGCACCACCAATGTAGAGTGCGCTAGGCGATTATGAGAGGAAACGTCAACCAAACCGTTTGTTTACATCAAAACTACATTTTTTACATCTTCGGGAAGGGTCTTATTTTATTATTTTTCACATATTTGAACAGATTTACAGCTCAAATAACGCCGCATTAAAAACCGCTGGGGTAGTTTTAGAAATCTTAACTTTTCTTTACAAAACTATGTGGAAGCACCAGCCGGATCACTCCAAAATCGATACAAAAAATAAAATATTCCATGTGGATGATGATTACAAGCACCTGCGATGGATGAATTAATCAGAAAAGGTAAAAAAACATTTTACTCTTCCTATGCTTCACGGCAAAAATTTAACCTCTCATCACTCTTTTGATGGTTCCCTTATTCACCATCAGAGGCTGAAACGATCGCTTAATTTCTATTGGATTCGCCTATTAACAATCTATCACTAAAAGTTTAAATAATTTATCCTTGGATTTAATTTTAACTGAAAATGGGTTTAAATTAATATATAGCCTTGTTCATACTACAGGCCTTGTTATAAGTTATTCAGAATATGACCAGTAATATGATATACCATCCAGAACACATGTTTCCATGTGACATTGAACAACATCGCAAGGCTTTTAGTAGAAGCAAGGCGAGACATTGAGCAATAAATTTGATAAATTTGACATTGTTTTGTAATCGAAATTATCTGAATTACACACTATTATTGACTACAACAACAATTTCGTATTACTCACGCTCTAGAATGCAAATTATATTGGGTGGAGATGGAGAATTATCGCTCCTTCATTTGTTGTTGACTTCTTCTTCTTCTTCTTCTTCTTCTTCTTCTTCTTCTTCTTCTTCTTCTTCTTCTTCTTCTGCTTCTCCTTCTTTCCTTTATTTAACGTTGGTTTCTGTTCCGCAATCTAGTGCCAATCACCGACGGACATTGCCAAGATGGCTACCAATGGTACTACCATAGCGGTAACACTAAGACCAGAAGCCGAAGAAACATGCTCAACTTTTTGGTTCAGCTCTGGTACAATCTTCGGTTCCAAGCTAATCGGTGCACCCCTCGAAATATAATAAAATCCACGAACCCCTCATTTTATCTGTCAAACTTTCATAGCGGATCAAAACAAACATAGTGTAGTACTAGAATTTCGACTAAAATGGGGTACGTTAATCGATTTGCTTGGGACCAATAGGCTAGTCAAGTAGTGAGGCAATTTTAAATCGTTAGTTTCCACCGGTTGGTACTACCAACAATCAATACGAAACTAACGATTTTAAATTGGCTCACCACTTTAGTAGCCTATTGGTCCCAAGCAAACGATTAACTTACCCTATTCTTGTCGAAATTCTAGTACTACGCAATGTTTGTTTTGATTCGCTATGAAAGTTTGACAGATAAAATGAGGGGTTATTGGTTTTTCCTATGTTTCGAGGGGTGAATCGATTAGCTTGGGACCGAAGAGAGTACCAGAGCTGAGCCAAAAAGTTGAGCACGTTATTTCGGGACCTTCTAGTCTTAGAGTTACCTCTATGGTATAACCGCAGCAATTGCAACGAAAGCCGTTGCCATTACAGCAATGACCTCCGGAAATGACAAGATCTTCCTCCTCGATGAGGGGAACAGACTCCTCCGCATGACTGCCAATTCGGAGCTCCCTCCAGTGGCCAAGGTCAACTGGTACGGAGACAAAAGTTGGCGCATACCTCCACCAAAAATCGAGAGTCGGATAAAGAGCAGGTTCAAGGCTGGAGATAACTCTGCAGCGCTGAGGAGAACAGTAGCCGAACTGCTAGGCTCGGAATACCCAACCCATGTCCACATATACACGGACGGATCGCTTTCCCGAGTAGCAGCCTACCGCCACAATGCTCGGTTTTCTCCGCCGAAGCTGCGGTCATCTTTGTTGCCGTTACAACACTCTCGGACCGGCCCATACTGGTGCTATCCGATTCGTACAGCGTGATACAAACCCTTACATCTGAGACCCTGGCTCACCCCTGGATACAGGGTATTGTCAACAATCAATACGAAACTAACGATTTTAAATTGGCTCACTACTTGACTAGCCTATTGGTCCCAAGCAAATCGACTAACGTACCCCATTCTAGTATAAATTCCAGTACTACACTATGTTTGTTTTGATTCGCTATGAAAGTTTGACAGATAAAATGAGAGGTTAGTGGATTTTTTCTATATTTCGAGGGGTGAATCGATTAGCTTGGGACCGAAGATAGTACCAGAGCTGAGCCAAAAAGTTGAGCTCGTTTCTTCGGGACCTTCTGGTCTTAGTGTTACCTCTATGGTATTGTAGAGGCGGGCACTAGACTGATGCAAAATTTGAAATTTTCGCTCCACAGTGTACAAATGGTTTCAAATCGGGTCCTGATCAGCCTCCGAAAGTTTAAACTGATTTGTTAAGAAACTGACTTGGCACAAACCATTTGAAGTTTATATGGAAATTACTATGGGAAAACAAACCTTTTTGTTTATTGTCTTCTAGTCTTTTTACATATTGTACTGTTAACAAATTATATTGCTATTCTTATGGGAATTTTTATCAGCTACAACTTTGCAGAAAATCGTTTTTCAGCCAAACGTCAAATTAAATAGTTATTAATTGTTTAAGAGTTTGATAATTTTATGGCAAGATTAAGCAACTGTATTGTGGGCAACACTGTATTCTGCAGTGTGACATAGTAGCCATGATTTTTGTCCTCTATTCTACGCGCCATAAACACCAATGTTGCCTGCTGAACAGCTGATTGAGCATAATCATAAGACATCAGTGACTTGAATCATAAATATTTTTTGTTCCTTACATTTGATCGAACAAAGTTGTAGCTGGGAAAATTTTCAACAAGCTCAGCTATCATTTTCTAAAGTAGAATGAACTGGTGAATTTTGAGATAGATATGAACCGAAATTATGGTTTCTTCATAGTAATTCCCATATAAACTTCAAATTGTTTGTGCCAAGTCAGCTTCTTACTAAACGAGTTCAAATTTTGGGAGGCTAATCAAAGCCCAATTTGGAACCGTTTGAGCACTGTGGAGCGGAAATTTCAAATTTTGCGTCAGTCTACTGGGCACTGCGATATCTCAGGAAATAGCGAAGCCGAAGCCTGGCAGGGTCTGGACCAGCTGGCCCCCGTTACACCGACGAAGTGCCACTACAGGACATAAAGCGTTGGAAAGTCAGCAAAATATGCTAAGCCTGCGAAGCAGAATGGTGCCAATCCCAATCCCTCTTCATCCGCAGAATCAAAGGAACGACGAGCAAGTGGACGGATATGTCGAAACCAAGGTTGCAAAGACTCATTTCAGCTAAAACAATGTTTTTCTAAATTATGAAATAATTAGATGCCATGATCAAATTTTGAATTGGTAGGATACAAGAAGAGGTTTCAAATAATGTGTTTGACATATTAAACCTGTTTATTTCACTTCATGAGAGTCACAATCAGCGATTTTTCACAAACTCACTCACTCACTCACTCACTCACTCAGCGATCAGCAAATCGCTGATTGTGACTCATAGAAAGCAAAATTTACAGGTTTTATGTTTCCAACGCATACTTTGTAATCTCTTCTTGTAAGTTACAAGTAAAACATGCCATCATACCATCTTTTGGTTTTATTATTCCGAAAAACATTATTTTAGCTGAAATGAGTCTTTGCAACCTTGATAACAGCACTGAATCACTGCACAGTGGTCCAGAATGCAGATTTTTGTGGAATGATATGTTTTGAGCCTGAAATTGAAACTTTAGACTAAAAGTCTCTTCTACAAAGTTGTTTCTTTTAGTTAGGCCATCATTTTTGTGACAATGAATTCTAGAGTGGTTCTTATTATCATTAAAATTATAAATCTAACAACTTTTTTGCCTCTCGTAAATTGGCCGATTTAGAGCTATTTCTTGAATTGAGTTAGGGTGGCACTAAAAAAAAAAACAGTTGGTTTGCTCTAGTTTTCTTATTTCAATTTTCTCAGCAAAGGTGAAAATAACTTTTGAATCTTTAGAAGGCACAAATTTTTGCTGCACAAAGCTTGTCAATATCTTTCGCCGACCTTTTTTATTTAAAATTTCTCATGAAAGTCATCCTCTAGAAACTATTAAAACTCTTTAAGACGAATGTTTTCTAGCGAAATTTGTTGCCTGTATCTCTTTTAATAAAAAAGATATACCCAAATATAGTAAAAAATATGAATAAATTCAAATTGATTTTATACGAGTTTAAAAAATAACATACCTTCATTTTTTTCATATTATGCATGCGAGCATGCGTTCAAATGCCGTAAAAAAACTTTTTTTCTGTTTGCCCCAGCCTGAGATATTAACATTTAAAAAGTGCATATTTTTAGTATAAAAACGTCAATAACTCTTGATCGGCGAAAGATATTGACAAGTTTTCTGCAAAAATATGCGCCTTCTAAAGATCTAAAAGTTGTTTGAAGACACCTTTGCTGAGAAATTTGAAATAAGAAAACTAGAGCAAAACAACTGTTTTTTTTAGAGCCACCCTAACTCAATTCAAGAAAATAGCTCTAAATCAGCCAATTTAAGAGATACAAAAAAGTTATTTTCAACAAAGTTGCTTGAAATTAGCTCAGCTATAACTTTGTCGAAGAATATATTCCTTAATTTATTCAAACAAAAAAGTTAGATTTTTGATTTTAATGATAATAGGAACCACCCTATAATTCATTGTCATAAAAATGAGGGCCTAACTGTAAGGAACAACTTTGTAGAAGAGACTTTTAGTCTAAAGTTTCAATTTCAGGCTCAAAACATATCATTCCACCTAAATCTACATTCTGGACCACTGTGCACTGTCCTTCAAATTATTTCTATTTTCCACAGATAACGTGCGACTTAGACTGCTTACTGTTAGTTACTGATTTATGCTTGTATACTCAAAGGATTTTCAAATCTAAATAGATTAAAAGTTACGCTAAATCGCAACTCTCCTGACCGACGCATAGCTTGATATAAAGAGAGAGAATGCTCACTTTGTATAAAAATGATTTATACGTGACATAGCATAAAATAGAAATATACCTGAAATGCATACGTACGATTTATTCAGAATGCTTTTATGGCTTCTTTTTTAGTGCGTGATCTTAATTTTTGTTTACATATAAAATAAAAGCTAGTCATGAAGAATAGTTTATTCATAACATAACAGTTTCTTTAGAGTAAACCAATAAACTAATCAATCACAGCTCCCAGCACAGATTGACGAATCTACGGAAATTCCCCCACGGCCTGGCCTGTACGTAGCTTGAGATCCTCCTTGAGATCGATACCAAGGGAAGATGTAAAGGATCTGGTACACGGTGAACTTCAATATGTTCTCGCCTTCTACCGTGGAGCTAAGCGAGCATGCGTTTTAGTAGAATGCGAGGTGCATTAATCGTGGATGCCTTGGACCTACAAAATCAAAAAATCATCTCAATTACCTAAACACAACAGACACTCATTCATAAAACTTACCGAAACCTATCAGAGATAAACTTCTGCTGATGCTTAATAGAAATCTTGTTTGTCCTGTACATTCTGGAATGAATAGCACAACTTCCACGTGTCGCGCTTCGAATAGAGCCGTAAGTCGAAAAAACTTTTCTCCAGATCCCACCATATGCAAATAGGCTCGAATAAGATCTATCCCACTGTCCATCTCGGTGAAGCTGGGATACATGGCCACCAATGCGCTCATGCTCCGGTTAGATTCCGGATCTGATTCACTTGGTTGCCGGTTACGTTGCTGCTGCTAGTTGACTTGTTATGTTTTTTTTTCTCTGATTTCAGACGAGTTTTGCACTTGGTATATACACTGAATTCTCCGTCTTTATTCGGACTTAGCATACTTTTGAAAGCAAATTTTAGTCGGAATAATGTATATAGGGGAATTTACGTATTCTCGTCAATCTAAGCAGCATCTGCAGTTCTACTAGCATTTTCTCAGCGTCACGCACATATATGATGTGTCTGTTTGTTTACATTCATCTGCTGCTTGCTTCTCTATCCATTCCAATCGACAGAATTTTTCAAAACGTTTTGAAAGCGTTTTTACAACGCTCCAAACTTCTCAGGTGAGTGTGACTATTGTCGGCAGCCTCTTTTTCTTCGGCAACCTTCCCATTAGAACTGCGTGTTAACCAGCTGTTCTATTATCGGCAACTCGAAATCAACCCCATTTTGTAGTGCGTGTGCTTTATTTGAAGAAAAATGTAGCATTACTGGATTCCTCGATCGTTCAAATATAATCAGATTGAAGCTGAAAGGCTAAACAATCGTTTGGACACATTCAGGGAAGTGCGTTGATGGGAAAACATAGTGAAATTAACGTTTAAATTTAGGTTGCCGAAAACAGTCAATGGGTGCCGAAGCCAACATTTACCCTATATTGGTTAATCGTAGAATGCTTAAAATTTAATCTTGTTTTTTAGTGTACAGCTCTTTAAATATCAGTTTTTGCTACTGAAATAAATATTTTTACCAAGTGGCTAGGTATCAATGAAGAATTAGATGGTACCTAAGTATGCAATTAGGTACCAGACATTCAGTAGCTTGATTTTCAACGCTTGTTGTATAGAAACTTGTGCGTCTGATTGAAAAACTGTGAACCGCGAAGTAGAAGGAAAATTGGGATTTTCGTTAAACATATTCTCAAGCTTGGACACTCACGAATAACATCTTAAAAAGGCAAAAAATACTCAAATTTAGCTATTAGTGAATTTTAACCTACGAGTATCTCAAAAATAACAGCTTTGGGAAATTTAAGCACCAAGAGCTTTTTTGTTGTAAATTTAATGTGTTTTAATACTAACACTATTTCAAAGATATTCGATAACTGTAAGTAGTATCATGGAAAATAGCACTTTTTTCAATATTTCTTAACTTTTTTGTTCATGAATTGTTGCTGGGCACATTGTCTGTGAGTAGCACTTTATCTAAACTACAATATAAATATAAAAAAAAAAATCAAAGTGTTTTTATGTTACTTCATACGCGAAGTTAGCGATTTTCAGAGTTGGTTGGAAATGCTAACATGCAGCTTTAGTGTGATAATTTATTAGCTAGATAATGATCTTTAGAAGAGGGTAGGTGGATAGTTCCGTTAGAGTACGGCAGCATGAAAATTGAATAGCAATTGAAACTGAGCGAAGGGCCATTAATGCGACAGTTTTTAAAGTCTTTTTGCAGACTCTTCCACTCAGCGATACAGGAAAGGTAAAGGAATTACAGTACATCTTCGAAACAGCAAGACTCAACGGATACAAGGAGACCACAATCCAGGCAATCATCGATAAAAAAGCGAGAATTCTACAAAGGAGATTATTTACAACCCTCGCCGCAGCACCTGAACCATTGAAATGAGTGTCCGTTCCATTTGATCAAGATATTACTTGTAAGCTAAGACCACAGTTAAAACAATTCGGATTAGATTTAGTTTTCACCAGTAGACATAACCAGTTGAAATCATTGTTAGGATCCACTAAAGACCCAGTTAATGTTTTAGGTAAAACAGGTGTATATAAAATAAGCTGTAATCATTGTATCAAAGTATATATAGGACAAACCAAGAGAACTTTAGCAATTAGATTTAAATAACATATAGCGGAGGTTAATAAGGCCAAAAAGCAAGAGGAAAAAGGCCTAACATACGATTTCAAATCAAAGGTTGCAGAACACATCTTCACAGAGGACCACCAACTATCGACGGAGGACATCACGATTTTACGAACCGTATCTACACCATGGAAATTGGATGTTGCAGAAAGCCTCGAGATCAACAAACAACGTAGTTCAACTTTACTCAACAGGGATCAAGGAAACGGACACACATGGCTTTTCAAGTTACTACCTAGGACACATCAACGAGTAAGCAGTGGAGTACCTGTTCCTACAGGAAATTAAATTGAAGTTTACCTAGTTTCTAAGTGAAAATGTATCTGGGTTAATATATATTCGGTAAA
Source organism: Ochlerotatus camptorhynchus (assembly GCF_037179485.1). NCBI lineage: Eukaryota > Metazoa > Arthropoda > Insecta > Diptera > Culicidae > Ochlerotatus > Ochlerotatus camptorhynchus. The sequence continues at coordinate 7,297,793 of NW_027040849.1, forward strand.
TGCTGTTTTTCTTCAGTCGAGTATTAGTAGTAACAAGTAGTGGAATTAAATGGAAAATACTAATCCTTCTCTCTCTCTCATTATACAGGTATTCCACTAAGACGCCCACATTCATCAGGATTGGTATATGTATGTATTTTAATTTTGCTTATCTAATAGTGTAAAAAAATCGTGTGATATTCGAATTACTGATGGTTTAGAGTAGAGAGGCTCTAGAACCACTCTAGTTTTGAACAGACTTTCCAGTGCGCTATCATGAATTTGGACTCCTTTACAAAGCTGTTCTAGATTCCCAAGAAAATAAGGAGCCATCGATTGACATGGCAGACTCAAGAATGTAACAAAGAGTGTTAGCACAAGTTGTGCAAGTATGGAGAAGAATAAGTTCTTGGCTATGCCTATACAGGTCAAGGATACCAGGGTTACGATGCGCATTTGCCTGTCGAACTACCACAATGAAGCGAACTTTTTACAGTAGGAAATTGTACTGATTGCAATACGCTTTTCGGGGAACATACATCGGAAAACGAAGTTCCTTCTCTGTGCAATACAGGTGATCTGGTAATAACGGAGTAGCAACCGCGAGCGGTTAATCATTCTCATGCTAAATATATGTCAGTACTATATGAAGTGATTCAGAACGTTCTAAAGTTTTTCTGCAATAATTCAGTACTTTTAAAACTGATTCCTAGACTAAGGTGTTGTACTTTCATAAAGTATTATTTTTGAAATGATTCTATGCTCACCAAAGTGATTCCGATTTTTCTGAAGTGATTTAGTTATTACAAAGTGATTCAAATCTTGAGGAAGCAAATTCAAACTTGAGAGAATTGATGCTTTGCGAAGTTTTGTGAAGTTATTCAGTCCTTACCGAATTTATTCAGTTCTTACCGAAGCGATTACAAACTTTATGGAAAGATTAAGCATTTCACAAACAGATTCAGAAATTTTCTTAAGTCATTTAAAACTACCCGTATAATTTCAGAGCTTTTCTCAGTACTTTCAGAAATGATTTCAAACTTTTCAAAAGTGATTCTGTTCGTTACGAAGCGATTTTGTACTTTCGGAAGGGATTGAAAACTATCTGGAATGATTCAGTACTTTTCGGAGTAATTCCAAACATTGCTAAAGTGGTCCAGTACTTCCTGGAGTGATTACTAATTGTTTCAGTACTTAAGATTTCAGTAGATTCAGTACTTCTGAAGTCATTCAGTATAGTTCGATGTGATTCCGAACATTTCTTAAGTGATATAATACATTCCGAATTGAGTCAATTATTTTCGAAGTGATTCCGTTCTTGTGGAAATGTTTTCAAACTTTCTGTGATGGGTAATTTCCAATGTGAATCCGAAATTTTCTGTAGTGATTCAAGATTATCCGAAAAGATTCCGAGCTATTCTGCAGTTATTCAGTACTTTCTAACGTATTTTTTTTTCTAGAGCTATTCAGCTCTTTCCAAAGTGATTCAGTACTTGCGGAAGTGATTCCAAACTTTTCTGAAGTGATTTAGTACTTTTTGAAGGTATTCCGAATTTATTCAGTATTTTCTGACATGATAAAGTACTTTCAGAAGTGATAATGAACTTTTCCAAAGTGATTCCGAACATTTCTGATGATATTCAGTATTTTTCGAAGTGATTCCGAGCATTTCGGAAGTTATTAAGTAAATTCCTAAGTGATTCAACTATTTTCAAAGTGAATTTTCCGCCATTATTCAGTACTTTCCAAAGTGATTTCGAGTTTTTCTGAAGTGTTTCCGATCTTTTCTGAAGTTATTCAGTACCTAATGAAGTGACTCTTAGTATTTCTTAAGTGATTTAGGACTTTCTGAAGTGATTTCAGCAGTGATTCCGAAAAATTTCTAAAGTGATACAATACATTCCGAAGTGATTGAAAATATGTTTGAAGATATTCAGCACTTTTCGAAGTGAATCCAAACTATTCTGAAGTAAGTCAGTACTTTCTGAAGTCATTTCGAACTTATCATAAGCTATGCAGTGCTCTCTGAAATGATTAAGTACTTTCCAAAGTGATTCCGAACTTTTTGATATGATTCAAATCTTCTCTCCAAAACCTCACCGTGAAAGAATTTTGAAAGCATCATCATGTCAAAATTTCTATCTTACGCCACTAAGTCCGCCAATAAGGATTTGCACCGTTAGTGCCCGAGCAAAGTCCAGCATTAAAATGACAGCAAATTGAAATCAAGTTTTGATATCAACATCAAACTGAAATCCTAATTTGATTTCAGTTAATGCAATTGATAAATTTCGTTTTCATTTTGCTGTACATTTGCTCTTCAAAAATATGTTGTTGCGGGTTTGTTTTCATTGCCTTAGCATAACATCAAATTGAATACTTATTTTGTTATCAACAGGAAAAATTGATATCAAATTGAGTTTTCAGTTTGCTCTCACTGATAGCAGAAATAGTTTTCAATGTTATGTCATAGGAAGATTTTTTTGCTCTCAATTTTGATATTTAAACCGTTAAAACGACCAAAACGACAGCAACCTGAGTAATCATTATCAGCGAAATCACAACATCAAATTTAGATTTCAATTTGATCTCAGACTTTGCTCGGGTGGTTAACCTAAATCGGTTGAACATTTTAATAGTTCAGTTTTACTATTTGACTTTTTTTTTCAATTTTTCCACAATCAGGGACACAGGTCACTTGGTCACGTGGCATTTTTCTAGAAATCGATGTTTTCATTTGTACATAAATTTTTCAGTTTTAGTAATTGGAACCACCAACGACAAGGTGTTGGTGGTTGAGGATTTCAAAAACACTAGCATCGTTATCATTCTGATCCGTAGTGGTAAATAGATTATCCCTGTTGAATCGAAGCGTTTCATGCGAGACTTTAACAGCTCGATCGTTCCAGATTGCTACACATAAAATAAGTTGATTGGTTGGTTGTTTTTATTTAAAAGTTTGAACAATCGATACTTATTTATTCACATGTCATGTGTTAAAAAAAAGATTAAATTTAAGTTTTACAATCGTTGCTGTTAGCTGATAGAAACAATGAAAAAATAGATCCGACATCAACACATTGGCTTATCAATCATATCCAGCTCTAATAATGGTTTAACATATCAAAATTGACGGTTCCTAATCCGAGGAAATGTAGTTCATATTTACAACATTTTTACTATGTACGGCAAAGTGGCATAATTCTACGCAGCACCTATTTCCGTGCATTTCGCTAAAAATTTGCAATATTTTACATAATATAATGAGAGAGAGAGAAGGATTAGTAATTTCCATTTAATTCCACTACCTTATATCCTTGACAGATACGCGTATTTCGTCTACAATGTGCAGACTTCTTCAGTGTATTGTATTAATACGCCTACGGGTCGAGTATTAGTACAAATGGAAATTACTAATCGTTCTCTCTCTCTCTCTCTCTCTCATTATAAAGGTATTCCACTGGAAATTTTAGAAATTTTCAAAACAGCCCTAATTATGGCACTTCACGGCAGAATAAACACTAGACTGATGCAAAATTTGACTTTTTCACTCCACAGTGCTTAAATGATTTCAAATCTTGTCCTGATTAGCCTCCAAAAGTTACAACTCATTTGGTTAGAAACAGACTTCGCACAAACCATTTGAAGTTTACATGTAAATTACTATGGGAAATCTCAACTTTTTGTTCCTTGCCTTCTAGTCTTTTTCCATATTGAGCTGCGAAACAGTTCGATAGCAATTCTTACAGAAAATTTTCTCAGCTACAACTTTGCTCAAAATCGTTTCTATGTAAAACGAGACAGAAAAAAGTTATTAATTATTTAAGAGATTGGTAAACTTATGACATGATCAAGCAGCTGCTCTGTAGGCAACACTGTATTTGGCAGTGTGACATAGTAGCCATGATTTTTGTATCCTATTCAACGCCTCAGAAACACCAATGTTGCCTGCTGATCAGTTGATTGAGCATGATCATAAGACATCAGCGCATTGAACAATTGATAAATTTCGATCCTTGCGTGTAATCAAAAAATAGTATTTCAGCAAAGTTGTAGCTGGGAAAATTTACTACAAGTACAGTTGAAAGTTTTTGAAGCAAACCGATATGGTGAATTATTAAATAGACATGAACAAAAATCTTGGTTTTACCATAGTAATTCCCATACAAACTTCAAATGGTTTGTGCCATCTCAGTTTCTCACCAAATGGGTTCAAATTTTGAGAGGTTAGTCAGGATCAGATTTGGAATCGTTTAAGTATTGTGGAGCGAAAATTTCAAATTTTGCATCACTCTAATAAACACGTTCGGTGGAAAGCTACAAGATCCGACTCTACAAATGCCACAAGCTCGGCCACAAGTACAATGCGAATGGTTTGGAAAATCTTCTCAACTTCCTGTTCAGATTCGATAGTCATAAGAGTCTTAAAATGTTCCTTGGGATGTATACTTTAATTTAGAAAAGACTCCAAGTCCGCCAGAATATTCCTTACCGCTTTACGAAGCGATTTCCTAAAAAATGTACCGGCGCGCTGAGCGAGCAATTTTATCTTTAAACGCGTTTATCTCGAAACGGGGTTTTTCAAACTGGCGTGGGAAATAAATCTAACCAGTTAGCATCAAATTTGGATATCGCCTAGGTTTTCTTGTTCAGAATTAAATTCTGCTTAGAAATACGTATCCACATTTTCGGTTTTGTCAAAAATATATTTTTAATCCACGATTTTGTAAGCATTTTTAGGGTGAAAAATTGACTTTTTTTTCCTAAGGCCACAACTTTTGAAAATTTTAATTTAAAAAAAAATCGGAATACGTATTTCTAACGCAAATTTCATTACTAATCAGGATTTTTGCTCGATTTATGTTCCAGGATCACATGGAAAGGAGTATTTTCCCACGCCGTTTTCCGACTTCCGCGCGAGGACGCCCGCGCGACCTGCCCAACTAACAATTTTAGCTGCAGATTAGCTTATACAGCCAAAAATTGGCTTAAACAGTTAATTTTTGCCTGTATAAGCTAGTCTGCAACTAAAATTGTTTGTTGGGTGGTGCACCGCCCACGGGGAGACGCCAATCGAGTTAAAAAAAAATACAAATTGTAGTTCGAAGCATGACTAATAAATGGGTTATAACATATTTGCCCTCCCTGAGTGTTTTATTGCTTAAAAAATTAACGAAAATGCCTTACTTTTTGGACGTTCAAAGTGTACTACCCCCAACTTCACCCCCTGACCAGCACGACGTAAGTGACCATGTCGCTAGTTTATCAAGTAGCTCTTTTTTAAATGAAACTACAGTCTATTGCCAAAATTTTAACCGTATGCGTAGTGCGTATAAAATAAATGAAATTCAAAATAAAATAAGCGGCTGCACATATGATATAATAATTGGAACAGAAACTAGTTGGTCTGAAAGTATTAATAGCGAAGAGGTTTTTGGTAGTATATTCAGTGTGTTTCGATGTGACCGTGATTTATCATTATCAGGTAAAAAATCAGTGCTTACTTATCGCTGTGAATGCTACATTTCAAGCTGAACAAATTGCTAGTGAAAATATAAAGAATTTGAAGATGTGTGGGTTAAAATTTTAATAAATGGTGAAGAACATCTTTTCGCTTCTGTCTACTTTCCTCCACACTTTTCCAAAAAACCAGCTTACGAAAAGTTTTTCTCTATTGCAGAACTGAAAATTCAAAAAGAAGATCCAAGAACCAAAATTCATAGATTTTAACCAGAATAATGTTAATTTTACGATAACGATACTTTGCAATTCATCTTTGATAAAAGCAGCCACTTAGGACTTCATAAAATTAACCATGTTCGTAACCAGCTCAATTCCGATTTGGATTTTATGTTTACTAATTGTACAGAAGATTTTTGTATTGTAGAAGCAGCAGTTCCATTATGGAAGAATGAAAAATTTCATACTGCTATTGAATACTCAGTGTTCACAGGCTCGCATAGGTCACGCCCAAGCGTTGTTGATTTTGAATTAGTTTATGATTTTAAAAATGCAATTGTTCCTGAATTTCACAGCAGACTGAATAACATAAGTTGGCAAAACCTTTTAAAAGATGAAAATAACATGGACAAGGCTGTTGACATATTTTATACTAACTTATACAATATTATTGAAGAATTCGTTCCTAAAATACTAAAGAGAATAGTGAACAGCACCAAATATCCTTTGTGGTATACACAAGAAATCAGAAATATTAAAAGCAGGAAGCAAAAAGCACACAAGTCGTATAACAAGTTTAAAAATGCGCAAAATTTAGAAAAATACGTTGTTATTTGCAGAGAACTTGAAGCAGAAATTCAAGAATAGAGAACAATATAAAATCTGATCCCAAAACGTTCTTTAACTTCGCGAATGAAAAAATGAAGTCTTGTACATTCCCATCACGCATGCAGTTTGAAGAGTTTGATAGCCATGATAGTGAGGATATTTGTAGCCAATTTGCTCGCTTTTTCCAAAACATATATAAGAAATCCAGTAATGCTCTTGATTTGAACTATTTTTCTTACCTACATGAAGGGGAAAATGACGTATCAGTTAATAGTATCACTGTTCAAGAAATTTTTATGACTCTTGAAAGTCTCGATGCCGGTCGGACCTGGTCCTGATGAAATACCTCCATTTTTATTGAAAAAAATAGCAACTAGTTTTGTTAAACCATTGTTTTGGCTTAACAATTTATCTCTCAAACAGTTGATTTTCCAAAAATTTGGAAGAAATCGTTTTTAGTCCCAATATTTAAATCTGGCAAACGGTCTGACATTAAAAACTATAGAGGTATTGCAATTATGTCATGTATTCCTAAAATGTTTGAAGCAATTGTTTACCAAAAAATATTTAACCAGGTTAAGCATCGCTTTTCAAATAATCAACATGGTTTTTTAAAAGGTGGGTCAACATCTACTAATCTTTTGGAATTTGTAAACTTTTCTATTGAAGCAATGGATAGAGGCAATACGGTTGAAACCTTATACACTGATTTTAGTAAGGCCTTTGACAGAGTAGACATTCCCTTACTTCTTTTTAAATTAAAACGTTTAGGTATGACAAGTACACTTTTAAAATGGATTGGATCATACTTGACAGAAAGAACACAGATGGTCCGTTTTAAAGGAAAAATATCTTCGCCAGTTAATGTTACCTCGGGAGTTCCACAGGGATCTCATTTAGGTCCTTTATTATTTATTTTATTTGTGGATGACGTGAAGTTTGTGTTAAATCGTTTAAATGTGCTCATATATGCTGACGATATGAAACTGTACATGGAAATCTTTGACAATTCTGATTTGCTACATTTTCAAAATGAAATTGATGTTTTCTACAATTGGTGCGTTAAAAGTCTGTTGGACATTAATGTTAAACAATGCAATATTATATCTTATTCCAGAAAACACACTACTCTAGATTTTACATGTACTCTAGGAAACCAGCTGGTTGTACGGTGCGATAAAATTAGGGACTTAGGAGTAATTCTAGACTCGAAGTTGACATTTGTAGATCATGTGAATACCACAATTCACAAAGCAAATAATATGTTGGGATTCATAAAAAGATTTAGTTATCATTTTAAAGACCCATATACCATCAAAACACTTTATATAGCTTACGTGAGATCAATTCTCGAATATTGCAGTGTGGTTTGGGCTCCATATCATGAAACTTATATAAATCGTATAGAATCAGTTCAAAAACAGTTTTTGTTATTTGCTCTTAAAACTAGGCTGGACCTCTTTTCCCCTTCCTTCTTATGAGTCCCGTTGCATGTTGATAAACATTGAAACACTTAAGAAACGAAGAGAAATTTCCATGATTTCCTTTGTTAATGATATTATCTCACAACGCGTAAATTCAGAAAAAATATTAGCAAGCTTAAATTTTTACGTACCATCACGCATGTTAAGAACTCGAAATGTATTTCAACTGTCACCTCACCGAACGAATTATGGTCAAAATGGACCAATCAACAGAATGATGAGAGTTTATAATAATTATTGTGAGCGTATAGATCTAACGATGTCTAAAGATACAGTAAGGAGAACACTAAGTGCTAGGCTTTCATCTCGTTAAGTTTAAACAATTTTTATTTCTTAGATATTACATTTATTGACAATTTCAAATAAAACGTTTGAATTTAACTAGTATGTAAGGCAACAGAACTATTGTAAAACGGTCTACAGTGATTGACGACAAATAAATAAAAAATAAATAAGTTAGTTACATGGCCAAATCATAACGGTCGAAAAGTACCTAATCTTATAACGCAACGATCGATAAAACCAAACGAACAACGAGGGGAAAGGTTCCATGATTGTCAAGCTGACTTCTTCATGTAACATGTCGAACGGATCATGCTAAATACAAATCAAAGTGTGAAATATTCAATAGTGCAGGTATAATGCGGAAATGATGCAATTCGTTTCTAAATTGGATAAAAAATCAGCGGCTATTTTTTTTCCACCGTTGACGATACTTCTTCACTTTAATTTATAGGTGAATAATTTTTGCAATGATCTTCTCTTATTTGAAGACCATATATTGATGCCTACAAAACAAAAAGAAACATTTGAAATAGCTGTTAAAGCTTAAAATATTAACACTGCAGTTTTCAAATATTCACAAAAAATATAGGTTCAGTATTTTTAAGTATTTCCAGGTATCATAGGTATTTGTAAGAATTGTCTGAGTAAAACGCGAGAAATATAATGTTTAGAGTGGGATGCCCCTAGGATGAACGCGTCATTGGGACGGTACTAATGGATATTTTCGGTCGCTATTTAAAATTTAGTCGATTGCTGAATTTATGTATGGGCCCAAATTAGGGGTATTTAGGCCGACATTACATCCATTTCCCCTATATGTTTTTCTATTGATGCGTATCATTTTTGCATAAGCCCTTTTTAAGTGTTAGTCGTGTACAAAACTAGGGAACCAAATATGTAAAATGGCATGTTGGACAATAACAAACAACTGTGCAAAGTTTCAACATAATCGTAGAAGGTCGATCAACTTAAAAAAAAAAACGTCATTTCAAATGGAACTGCTGAGTATCATATCGACATAGGGACAATTTGCGGGATTATTTTTGACGCAGAAGTCTGCTTTGGTGCAAAATGCGCAATAATTTAAATCATCCAATATTGTAGAATTGCTCAATTGGTATAAAATCTAGTTCGCTTCATAAACAGCATTGATCCCATCATCTTCTCGTAGTTTGAAAAACTTTCCCAACCCAAGATTACCCTCCGGTGCAAAACAGTCCATCACGATCACCGCACAATCGCATATCCCAGTGTTTACTGCCAACCGGCCAGAGTTCCAAGCTATCGAGTTCATGGAAGCAGATACTCTTCCAATTTAAAGTTTCAGATTTATGAAATTGCATATTTCGTGTTCGTGTTTGCTGCTTTTTGTACTCGTTTATCTTTCACCATATACTAGGTGCGCGCTCGGCGAGAGTTATTCGTTTACTGTTGTATTATTACAGCAAACAAACAAACAAGCAAAGTATCCCAGTTTGTGTGTCTGGGGACGACTTTTTCCCAACCACCAGCACCGCGTTGCCCCGTTCTCCCTTCAGCGGTATCACGTGCCACCCGGAGAAGCCACGCCACACCAACTACGTCAAGTTCTGACTGAGCGTCTTCTTCATCCTCGTCGTCACCGAGGAGAGTTCATCAAGTCGTGAGACTTTCCAGACTTTCCAACCAATATTTATATCGCCGTCGGACCTCTTTCTTAAAAGTTGCACCGAGAATCCGTCCGAGAAAGGCAACCCAACTACGAGATGGGAAAAAAAAGTTGGCACGGAGCGAATAATCATATAAATACATACAGAAATAATAAAATTACATCCTACGACGAGAGCAAGCGATGATACGCCGTTGACGTTCCGACATCAAGGGAAATACAGGCTGGGAAAAGTGACCCATCTCCACCTCTACCTACTTGACTGGATTTCGTCTGGCAATATAAAAAAAAAATAGACGCGTGCGACACCGTTCAGCGAAGAAACATTGACCGACTTTGACACAATGGACAGATACCATGCGTCTCCATGCAAATACGATTTGAATCTATGGCAGTTCCACGAAGACCTCAATCTAATCGCATTCATAAAATCAGCACCCCGAGTAAGCACCGTTTCCCATCCCACCATTAATAGAAAGCTCTTTCCCGTCATGCTGGAGGAGAAAGGCAACCATCAACAGCGAGTCAACATGATAAACGTATGTAAGAGGAAAAGTTTATTAAAGAATAATAAAACATGCATAAAAAGTACGATGAAAATTGAACTTGAACTCGCGTTTGTGCGTTCGTTTTGGGGTCTGCCTCGCTTCCACGTGCAGGATCACGTTTACGTCTCCGTTACATCAAGCTGCTGCTGCTTTGAACTGAACTCCAGACTGACTGGAACGAGTGAAAGGGAGGAGACCGAGATCCACCGAAACGTATGGTGTGTGTGTGTGTGTGTGTGTCGATGTCGATGAGATGTTGTGTCTGCGTTCGTTTTGCTGAAAGTTAAGCGCTCAAAAATAAGATTATGCTCACGGGCATTCTTGGGTTCATTTTTATCAAAACGAAAGAGTGCTGACTTCTGTCAGGAATTTGAAGAGTTTAGTCATAGACGGTGGTTTGAATGCGTCATAGTCATTTGAGTACCACATTAAATAAAGTGGACAAACTATAGTCACTATATTCATAGTCTGGTGGATACTAAATCTGGAAAACTGGCAACTTTGATTTGTTTAATAAAAATCTGGCACTCCATGAAAGGAAGTGCAGAACGTTTTCTTTTTTTTTTTTTTTTTTGGGTATCAAGCTGGAGCTGCGTGACAGCTTAGTTTTCAAAACTTGACCCATTTGAATAAATTTTGCTTCTATCTTTGACAATACAGCAGAAGGACTAGCCTATGTTGGCCGCTTGAACACTGGATTCCGTATGTATTGTTTCAAGATAGTTATAGAAAAAATGCTGTGACGTGTGCGCGTAGATACATCCGCGTAGTAAACCGATTGAATAAGTAAATCCGTTTCGAACGAAATATCTAAATTATGTAAGTTACGAAAACCGCGCGACATCCGAAAGCCGTGCGAGACAACCGAAGCGAGAAAAAAGGCTTATTATCATTTAAAGAGTGCCACCAAAATAAATGTGATAGCCTATGTTGGCAAGTTGATTAATTTATGGTTTCCTCCCTAGATATTCTACTTATTTACTACTGACCTTTGCATCAAATTAGTTAATTTAAAGAACGTATCAATCATTTCAAGATTTCGCGACCGTATCGAACAAATTCTATACTACATAAGCTCAAAAACGTTTGACAAGCACTACCGAATTGAGTATCACTTCTGCGTAAGCTCCGTAGACGTAGGCGCGTTGAATCCGACAGTCGGCAAAGGTTTAACCTGCACCAACACCGCTTAAGGAACGACCTCGAGTCAGTGAAACCGTTTATAGCTAAACATCTAAATTACGTAAGATACGAAAATCGCGGAAATTGTGGTGGCGTTCACAACCGTAGAGAAAAAACAGCTTATTATCACTTAAAGAGTGCCACCAAAATAAATGTGATAGCCTATGTTGGCAAGTTGATTAATTTTGGTTTCCTCCCTAAATATTCTACTTATTTTACTGTTGAGCTTTGTTTCAATTTAGTTATTTTACCGCACATACAATCATTTCAAGATTTCGCAACCGTACCGAACAAATTCTATACTACAGAAGCTCAAAAAAACTTTTGGTGAGCTCTACCGCATTGCGAATCACTTCTGCGTAAGCTCCGTAGACGTAGGCACGTTGATTCCGACAGCCGCGAAAAGTTAAACATGCATCAATATCACATAAGGAAAGATCAATTTTACGTAGGGTTTAGTTCATAGATTAACATTGACTGCTGTTTACAAATGTAAGTACTTGAACACTAAGAAATAAGTTAACTCAAATGCTTTAACCGCATATATAAGAGACTTCGCGTATTGAGAGAATAATATAGTAATCGAGTACAGCAAACTCAGGGGAATACAAAACCTCCAAAAGATTAAAAGTTATTAATTGTCACATACCTCTACTTTTACTTATTTCCTAAACTATTCCTCTCCTTGTTAATGCTGCTTGTTATTGGTCTGCTTGCGTTTTCTTATTGAAGTTCAAGACTAAATAGGAAGATTTATTCTACAACTTTAAACGTTAGTTGCCTCCCTAAGCGGACCCCCCGCATCCTAATTCTTTTGTTAATCTACCTAATGTTATTAGACTTTCTGAAGTTTCTTATTTGAGTTCATTTGATGATTACGATATCTCATTAGTTTAATTTAATAAATTATTGAAATCTCTAATTCACCTAATCAATCATAACCCATGCTTTTTTAAGTACCTGCACTTGTGCTTGTAATCTAAAACTAAACGTGTTTCAAGTTCTTTTGATTTTGACCTATACCTATTTATTATAACTTAGTTCGACCCAGGTGACACCTTCAAGTGACTAAAATGCTTCATTTTGAATTTAGTTTCCTAGCTGATTTTTTAATTATTTAGGGCATATGCTCCAACTACGCTCACACGTTTCCACTATGTCGTCCCACAAAATTACGTATGGATATATCACAATAGAAGCACGCCACAGTGGAAATCCCGAGCCATAGTTCAAACACTTATCCTAAATCAAAATGAAGCACATATAAGATTAGTTACAATACCATGTACGAAAATGATGTTAAACATTGTTTCCTGAGTAATACTTCAATGAAAACAACAATGAAAGCTTGTCACGCAAATAGAAGGAGCACCGATGGGCACTTTCTGAAATATTTCAATAGTATAATTCCCTTGCCCAAATAAATCTATCTGCGTAAAAATAAATAAAAATAAGAGTGATTTGCGGTGATTTGAAAACCCGCCAGTATCACACCCAACGTCAGTGCCTATACGTAAGCGTACTACGACGCGGCTCTCAATAAAAGGAGTAACAAGTGTGATACTATCAATGCTAGACTAGATCTTTGGTTCTCTCATGCAGTGGTTTATCAGAGAGGGGAAGCTTAGTAGTCCTCATTGCCTGCCCTTGACGCCATTCTATCGTGGCATGACCCAGCAACGCCGGCCATAAACCTACCGTCTCCAACACTCCACTATAAACCATGAAATTAAGCCCGCCCACCAACATCAAGGTGCAAAAACTAGCCAAGGGGAGGGAAAAATCTGGCACTCCATGAAAGCAAGTGCAGAACGTTTTCGAACAAATTTTAATCTCAGAGCAGGGCCGGATTTAAGGGGTGCACAAGAGCTAAGCAGATTGTCGTGACCGGACCGAGGTTTCCAGAAGTGTTCCTTCTCAATGTCTGTCTCTTCCAAAATTCGTTACAATAATGCCGTCAACGAGTAGTAGTAGTAAAATTATGTTTATTTCTGTTGATTATCATAGTACATTGATTTTAAATTTTAATTGATTAGCCTACTTGGCTATTCATCTTTGTTTAATTTGATATTCTGAATTAACATTTCCGTTGTTCAACTAGTTTACAGAAAACCCCTAATGGGGGTGTGTTTTGTCTGAATTCCAGAATTTCTAGTCCGCGGGGGACTGTTTAGGACCATCCTAAGGATCTTGTTCTGGATCCTTTGGAGTTTAAGGTGATGGTATTTGGCGCAACGCTCCCAGATTGGCATCCCGTATTCTATTACGGGAAGGATGATTTGTTTGTAGACAGCAAGCTTATTTTTCAAGGATAGAGTAGACTAGAGTCGTTGTATAATGAGTCACGCCAAGAGTGAAGCCAAGTCTACCTATTGAACTGTCAAACCGGCTACGTATCGTGCAAAGTAAATAAGCATTACGATGCTATGAAAGGTCCACGAAAGGTATTGCAATTAAATATAAAATATAATCGAAGAAATGATCATATACACGCAGTGAGCATTACATTTGTCATGCGATACGTTTTGAAATGATCAGTAATGACAATTTCTACTATTTTTCTTTAAGATAATTCGACAAAATTACTGATATAATGATTTACTACAGCCGTTAATTTTTTTCCTCGCTAGAAGTCATTTGAAGTTGATGCAGAAATCCTCTGTTGCCAAGTTAAAAGAAAGGGAATCTTTCGAAAACCGTGATGCGAGTTCAACTGTTTTTCTCTTGGCGTGACTCATAATACACCGACTCTAGAGTAGACCTCCTGTTGATTAGTGGATACAGTGATCTTAGTTTTGGTTTTGTCAACGTACTCCCTGAAAATCAGCTTGCTGTCTAGTATTAAGCCGAGGTAGACTACCTCTTTCGACCATTCCACCACTGTGCCGTTCAAGCAGATCTTATTATTCACCGACGGAACAAGTCTGCGAGATTTAGAGTGTTGAATTATGATGACCTGGGTCTTTACCGCGTTGATACGGATCTTCCAGCTGTTGAAATATTCAGACAGGACGTCCAGACCTCTCTGAAGTTTGGCAGTTAGAGCTCCGATGACCCTACCCTTGTTGACGATGGATGTGTCATCTGCGAACCGAGGCAACGATCCACCATCAGGGAGAGCCGGCATATCGGAGGTGAACAGGTCGAATAGAATGGGGCCAAGGATGCTTCCTTGTGGAACCCCAGCACCGATATTGAAAGCATCCGATGTGATGCCATTCAGAGAGACTCAGAAAATCCCGGCGGCGCCGACTGGGATTGAACCCAGGCCTGCTGGGGAGACCGGAAATTGATGTCTGACGCCATTTTGAATCCAATATGGCGGCTTCCGGCTGGAGAAAACCTGGGAATTCCTGCTAAATTACCCATAGTCGAGTATTTTTGGAATCTTGGTGACGTGTAGGGTCCAGAAATCGATGTCTGAGGCTCTTTTGAAATTTAAGATGGTGGCTTCCGGTTGGAGAAAGACTTGAAAATTCTGTCAAATTCTCCACAATATGCGAGGGGGGCGAGTCTATCTACGATGTGGGAAAAATTGTATTTTGCTGCGCGCACCCTGAGTACATAGAAAAGGATTGATGACGATTCTGAAGATTTCTTGCAATAAGATGATGCGTGATGCAAGTAAATGCGAGTATTGAAAGAAATTTTTTCGAAGATTGATTCGCTAGTGTGAGATATGATAGAATTGAGATTTAGATGTGTCGCCCCCTCGACAATATGGGTATTTTTGGAATCGGGATGACGTGTAGAGTTTGGAAATCCATATCTGACGCCTTTTTAAAATCCAAGTGGTGGTTTCCAGTTAGAGAAAAATATAAAGATACCGTAAAATATCCCTCAATATGGGTATTTTTTGATTTTCGTGTTGATATATAGAGACCGGAAATTCATGTCTGACGCTATGTTGAAATCCAAGATGGTGGCTTCCGGTAGAAGAAAAACTTGGAAACACTGTCAAATACACCACATTATGAGTATTGTTGGAATCGGGGTGACATGTAGGGTCCGGAACCATGTCTGATGCTATTTTGAAATTCAATATGATGGCTTCCGGTTATAGAAAAACAGAAAAATACAGGCAGATTTTTCGTCCATACATACGTCACTCCGATTTCAAAAATACCCATATTGAAGGGTATTGGACAGAATTTCCAAGTTTTTCTCTAACGGAAAGCCACCATATTGAATTCAAAACCCAACAAACAATCGTCTATTGAAGAAACGACTTCTTGGCCATTTCATTCAACTGCATGCTTAATAGTACTTGTACTATTTTTAATAATAACTTCTGTTCAGGCTTTGTTCACACAAATCTGGAGAATTTATTCAACCTCAACATTGAACTATTGGTGTTGTATAAGGTATGTCGAGAAGCTTTTATTCGACTTATATGAGTTGTAACAGAGTTTATACGATAACATTTTTGATTATTCAGTGTTTATTAGACATCACTGCTTCCTTAAAACAGTGATGCTCTGTATACGCTTGATTCTCATATGAAGTAACGTTTAATTAGACATTATTATACATTTATTAAACGATTATTCAACTGTGGGAAAATTAACCCGAAAATAAGAGGACACGGGACAGGGACAGGGAAGGGTGTTGTGTGTTTCTTAAGTGTATTGTATTTTAATATTTCTGACGTGGGCTCGCACCACACAGATATTAGAAAATTTATTAAATACTTATACATGCCATTGTATGGGATTCGAACCATGTACCTTCCGATCACCAGCCGCTTGCCTTGTCATCTGAGCTATCCTAGAATTCATCAAATGGGCAACTCAATAATCTAAATAATCTATAAAAGCTTGCATGAAAGTAAATACCTATCAGCACTCCCGATCGCAACTCTAGCTCCTTCAAGACCCTGTGGGAATGATTAATTCATTCGTCGTTATTTTAAATGAGACCAACGTTGCCTCTTCACATCTCCAAGTCGAAAGAAAGGATGCTCGGTTATATTTTAAACTAGATCAATGCATTCAATATCGTGAGTCATGTGATCGATATTACTATTTAAATTAATTATGTTCTACACAAATAAAAAAAAAGGTTGAGCTTGGGGTTGAACTCACGATCTTCTAATTGGAAAGCGGAAACGGTAACCACTACTCTACTGATTTCGCCTTGTTGTAAGATTGAATCTGTGTTGTCGAATAATGAATCTAATACGTCGTTTATAAAGCATTTACAAATCATGTGATTACAACATGGACGCATAGTTGTATAAGAGCTATTATGCTGACTGTATTCACCTTTATTCAGCACTATTGTAAAGTAATGCAATGAAATCTAATAAAGGAGCTGGAGAACATTTATTAGACGTCTAATAAAGCATGTTATTAAATCAATTGAAAACAGTCGAATTAAAGTGCCAATGTAAGTACAAATTACACTTATTCAGTTTGTTATTAGATCGAACTTCTGGCGATGAATTGGGAAGACATTTAACACTTTTACTTTTATTTATTCAATCTATCTGCTTATTTGTGACTTTGAATTGTTTTTTGGGTGGTATAAGAGCTATTTTGCTGAGTGTATTCATCTTTATACAGCAATATTGTAAAACAATGCAAAGAAATCTAATAATGGAGCTAGAAAACATTTATAAGACGTTTAAAAAAGCATTTTATTCAATCAATTGAAACAGTCGGATTAAAGCGTCAATGTATGTGCAAATTACACTTATTCAGTTTGTTATTAGATCAACCTTCTGGTTCTGAATAAGGAAGACAGTCAACGTTTATAAAGCTTTTAATAAGTAAATTAATCATATCAGAGCAAACGGCGGAATAAAGGCGCATCTTTCGATCTCAATGAGCTTTTTTCAGCACATAATTCGACATTCTGTTTTATTCAGCATTGAAAACTGTTATACAGCATTTATTCAATGTGTATGCTTATTTGTGACTTTGAATTGTTTGTTGGGAATGTCGTCAGTCATGGATTTCCGGTTACCACGATTGCAAAAATACCCATATTGAGGGGTATTTCATAGTATTTTTCAATTTTTATGTAACTGGAAGCCGCCATCTTGAATTTAAAAAAGGCATTAGTTTCCGGTCCCTACACGTCACCAAGATTCCTTAAATACTCATAAGGTGGTGTCACAGACAAACAGACATAACACTCGAAAGTTGTTGATCGAACAAGCATTTAACGGACAATTTAATTTTGCGTTTGACGTTTACACACTACCGCCATCTGTTCAGCCTCAGCGCCCACCACAGTGTACTCAACAGATGGCGGTAATGTTTTAGTGACGATGTTTTGCAGTGAGAAATATTCAATGTGTTATGTCTGTTTGTCTATGGTGGTGTATTTGACATAATATCCCAGTTTTTATTTAAACGGAAGCCACCATCTTGGATATCAACATAGCGCCAGACAAAGATTTCTGGTCACTACACGTCACCCCGATTCCAAAAATACCCATAGTAAGAGGTATTTTACAGAATTTCCAAGTTTTCAAAATGGCTTTAGACATCTATGTCCGGTTCCTACACGTCACCAAGATTCCAAAAATACCCATCTTCTTCTTCCTCGCATTTCAAGCTTATTGCGTATGGCATATTAGCTTATTGCGTGCTCTCAACTTAATGTTCTAGATGCACTTCCACAGTTATTAATTGAGAGCTTTCGATGCCTGTACCATTTTTGCATTAGTATAATTGTGTGGCAAGTCCAATCATATTCTATGCCCAGGGAAGTCGAGAAATTTTCCAACCCGAAAAATTCCTAGATCGGACCGGGAATCGAACCCAGCCACCTCCAGCATGGTCTTGCTTTGTAGCTGTGCCTTTACCGACTGAGCTAAGGGAGGTCCCAAAATACCCATATTGTGGCTAATTTTTCAGTATTTCCCAGTTTTTCTCCAACTGGAAGCCGCCATATTGAATTCAAAAAAGTGTTTCAACTCTCTGCACGTCACCCCGATTCCAAGAATACCCATATTGTGGGTAATTTGGCAGTACTTCCCAGTTTTTCTCCAACCGGAAGCCACCAGCCACGGTCCCTACACGACACCAAGATTCCAAAAATACCCAATATTGTAGGTAATTTGGCAGTATTCCCAAGTTTTTCTCTAACCGGAAGCCGCCATATTGAATTTCAAAACGGCTCAAACATCGATGTCCGGTCCGTCCAAAAATACCAATATTGTGGGGTGTTTGACAGAATTTCCAAGTTTATTTTTCCAACCAGAAGCCGCCATCTTGAATGTCAAAATGCCGTCAGACATCGATATCCGGTACAACACGTCACCAAGATTCCAAAAATAGCAAAATTGTGGGTAATTTGGCAGTATTTCCCAGCTTATCACTAACCGGAAGCCGCCATATTGAGCTTCAGAAGGCCATCAGACATGGTTTTCCGGTCCTTACACGTCATCCGGACTCCAAAAATACCCATATTGTGGGGTATGCGACAAAATTTTCCAAAAACTTGTTATGATGTAAATCCCAAATAATGTTTTTTTACGTCTGTTTCGATTTACGAACCGCCGGTGTGGTTCGTAAATGGAGGAATACACAGGAACCTGGAACCTAATTAAAAAAAAACCACGATTGGAAAAAAATCTTCGCTCGCAATCGAAAACAACAAACAGCTGAAACTGAAAGGGGGTAGCACAGGCCGAATATTTTCAATCCATTTTAAAGATGTTTTTATGCATGCAAATAATAAAATATTTTAATCTACCTTGTTTGACATGAAATACGACTCGAAACGCATGTTCATAGTAAAACATAAAAACCTGCGATTAAACTGATAAATGAACCTACAAAAACTGCGTAGGCCCTATGTGTTTTGGACCATTTTACCCCATTTTCTCCTACTTTTTGGAGGAAATGTTTTTTCACAGCTCTATTTTTCGTAAAACATAAGCACTTTATGCATGGTTTTAGAATACTATGTCTTTAAACAACAGTTCATGAGATATTAGGGGAATACAGGGTACACTTTATAGGGGAGTAAGGGGTAAAAATGAATCCTCGCTAAATTTATTTTAATTCATAAAAATGTTGAACGATGCGGTTGTTTGAATGACCTTAAAGGTTGCCTGCAATAATAAGATATTTTTTTTTCGAAATTTTAAGTTAATTGAGGTTAAATAAGTTTTAATGTACTGCTATCTGCTTTACAAGAGTTTTCACATTTTTTGTCTGTATACAGCAAAACGATATAGTGGTTCACAGATTTTTGTAAAAAAATTGTAGTTTTGTTACTTATCGCAGCATATTAGACCCGTATTTTTTTATTTTGTCATTAGAGTGACTATTTATATAATAGGGAGCTAAAAAAAAAAAATTTTTTTTTTTATTTTTTTTAAAAATAAACAACTTTTGAACTGCTTGGAACTCAAAATACCAAATGAAAGTTAATTAAAATTTCGTTTCAGAAAAAAATATTACAATATTTAAAAAAATGAATTTTGTGTTAAAAAAACAATGATTGTATTTTCACTTTTACCCCTTACTCTCCTATAAAGTGTACCCTGTATTCCCCTAATATCTCATGGGCTGTTATTTAAAGACATAGTATTCTAAAACCATGCATAAAGTGCTTATGTTTTACGAAAAATAGAGCTGTGAAAAAACGTTTCCTCCAAAAAGTAGGGGAAAATGGGGTATAATGGTCCAAAACACATACCTACAAGGCTCTCCGGTCTATGGGACCACGTACAATCGATTCCCCGGACGATTTCCCTTCGGAAAAGTCGTTTTTCATGGCCGAAATTCAGCGTGCTGTTGAGATATTGAATTTTGGGTAATTTTGGACCCATTTTTGCCCATAGTGCACTGGGTCACCGTAACGATCCAGTGGGGTCAGTGGTGGAATGGGTCGTGGCTTATTTTTAAGAATTTTAATTAGTTTCAAAAAGGGCTTTCCACAATCTGATAGAGAGCGGATCCTGGCTTGGATGGTTTTTGTTAGGTGATTACAATGCCTTCAACGAGCTTAGGTAGCTCATATGTATACCTGCTACACAGACAAACAGACGCAGCACTCGCAAGTTGTTCATCAAACAAGCATTTAACGGACCATTTAAAAGTATCGTAGTTGGTAGTACCATCACCTGTGGCGCGCCAGTGTACTCAACAGATGGCGGTAATATTTTAGCGACGATGTTTTACAGTGAGAAATATTCAATGTGTTATGTCTGTTTGTCTGTGCCTGCTAACTTATCAAAATTCTCGAACCAATGATAGGGTAGATAACTACTTCGGCCTAATCGCCCATTTTGGGCCTATCGAGCAGAAAACTTCAAATGAATCCATGATTTCAGAGTTAACAAGTCAACTATGCGTTTGGTACGATACTTTAGTTAATAAGCTACGGAACGAAGTCAATGAGAACGGGTGATATAAAGGTTTGCCATAATTATTCCCAAAAACAAAAGAAGCACTCCGACCGAATCAATTTTTATCTTCATCCGATAGGCCGAAGTGAATTCATTGGCGTTTCAATGCGTTAGGCCGAGTTTAGAATCCATAGGCCGAGTTTGGCGTCAAGAAGCAGTGTT
Source organism: Ochlerotatus camptorhynchus (assembly GCF_037179485.1). Classification (NCBI taxonomy): domain Eukaryota; kingdom Metazoa; phylum Arthropoda; class Insecta; order Diptera; family Culicidae; genus Ochlerotatus; species Ochlerotatus camptorhynchus. Next base: position 7,318,739 of record NW_027040849.1, read on the forward strand.
AGACTTTTGACAATATCTTAACGATTGGTTTCTCTTTATCAACGGTACATACGAAAAGTTCAATAAATTTGGAAGCTATCAGTAATAATAACATTCCGTATGGTGCTAAACTGCGCTATATTAAGAAAGACTAAGTGCGGCTTGTGCTTAATAGGCCGGAAATGGGGTTGTTAACCCTATTCAGTTTACGTACGGTTTATCACGCTTCACACTCACTCGATTCTACTCATTCTTTATTCCACACTAACTCTATCTACTACATTCTTCCCCTCTCCTACTCTCCTGAGGAAGGGGAACATTATATCTACCCATTCGGGGAGTTTCATCTGCTCTCTCGGGGGAATTTCATCCATCAGGTCATGGCAATTTTAAATATTTCAAAATGTCTTCAGTCCATCCATCAGGTAACGGAAATTCTTATCTACCATCCATTAGGTCATGGCAGTTATCATTTACCATCCATCAGGTAATTCTAACAATTTTGGGGTTACAATTTCAGGGTATCATCCAAACCATTTGTAGAATAGTTCTACCATTTGGATTATCGTTCGGGTATGGTATTTGTTTTATTAGGGCTGCCAATATATTGGTGACCAACAACCAACTATTAAGTTGAGCTAAAACATCTTTCAGCAAATGAGCTTGATTAATTGCAAATTAAAGTCATTAAGAGGAAGCATACAGCTCCGAAAAAATGGGGTTTCGATTTTTCTAAAATTATTGGAAAAGATATCAAAAATCTAAAAAAAATCACATTTTTTTTGTATTTTTTAAAGAAAATTATATATTTTTTGTAATTTATCATGGCATAAAGTTGGACTCAACAAACCACAAAAATCAACTTTTCGGTTTTTCTGAGAGTTCAATATTTTTTTCATGATGAGACAGAAAAACTATTTTTACATGTAATTTTTGTCAAGAATCTAAGGAAGAAACTGATTTTCTTGAATTTTTGTTAATTTTTTCCAATGTTTTTAGAGAAATAAAAACGTGCCGAAAATATTTTTTTTATTTTCGGGGCGGTAATCTTCTTCTTAAGGACATCGATAACTGATGAATGGCTGAGTTCTTTTTGCTTGCTGAACATCGAAAGTAATGTTGTAATAAACAGGAGTGTTCGTTGCGTTGTACACTGAATCATGAGTAACCTACGCTTTTAAAAATTCTTCATACAAATGAGTAAAAGCGACTCACTCTCCGAGTAAGATTCGTTTCCAAATGTTAGTCTAGAATTACTGTTTTGAGTGCTTCATTGAATTGTAATTGTAATTGTTCAGTGCATAAAGGGCGTCCACGATGAAATTGCCACACTATGAAATTGCTCTAACTTTTTAACCGTTGGGTAGAATTTGATGAAAATTTGGGTGGATTTAGTTCATAGTGCATTATTTACATCCTGCAAGTTTTAAAGTCCTGTGATCAAAACTCGCGGAAATGGAGTCGAAAGAACAGCTCGTGCGTGATAAAATCTTGCGCATTCATCACGAGAACAAGGATCTCTCACATCGTTACATCGCTAAAACGTTGGGAATCGCGAATTCCACGGTGTCGCGAGTGATTAAGCGGTTCGAGGAACGGTTGACCACCGATCGGAAGCCCAGAAGTGAAGGAAAAAGTATTCCGTACAACACCAAAAATCACAACCGCGTAGTTGGGGCCTTCAACCGAAATCCGAACGCCTCCGTTAGGGATGTGGCTAAGAAGCTGCACCTAAGCCGAAGTTTTGTCCAGAAGGTCAAAACTAAGGCTGGGCTTCGAACGTTCAAGGTACAAAAGGCCCCTAATCGCGACGAGAAGCAGAACAAGTCCGCCAAAACCCGTGCCAGGAAGTTGTACCTCAACATGCTGATGAAAGTTGAATGCTGCATCATGGACGACGAAACATATGTGAAGGCCGACTTCAAATAGATCCCCGGCAACCTGTTTTTCACGGCCAAGGATAAGTTCAGCGTTCCGGAGCATGTCCGCACTCAGAAGATGTCCAAATTTGCGAAGAAATTCCTGGTTTGGCAAGCCATCTGCACGTGCGGGAAGCGGAGTGCACCTTTCATGACCCAGGACACGATGAACGGACAGGTGTACATAAAAGAGTGCCTCCAGAAGCGGCTGCTTCCTCTCCTGAAGGCCCACAACGTCCCAACAATCTTCTGGCCGGATTTGGCCTCATGCCACTACTCCAAGGACGTGCTGAAGTGGTATGCGGACAATAAGGTCAATTTCGTGCCGAAAATGTTCAACCCTCCCAACACTCCGGAGCTCCGCCCCATCGAGAAGTACTGGGCGATTATGAAGCAGCACCTTCTTAAACGACCTAAGGTAGTGAAGACAGTCGAGGAACTGAAGAAAGTATGGGTTTACATGCAAAAAACGGTTTATTCACAGGTTGTGCAGAATCTTATGGCCGGGGTTAAGGCCAAGGTGCGGGCATTTGCGTATGGACTGTAAATAAAATACGAGTAAAATGGTAAAATGAAGTTTAATAGTTATTTCTCAATCCCTGAAAATTTGATGGCAATCGGATGAAAACTCGAATTTTGCGAATCAATTTTGTGTGTGGCAATTTCATCGTGGACACCCTTTAGGCTGTGCCTTCCGCTAAGAAGGCTTATCTAGGGACCAACCCCCTAGTCTATACACCTACTGTCCTTCCCGTTGCACTCGTCAGCTCGTGCGATACTCTAGACACACATGGGTGGTCGTATCCGGGTCCTCCCCTGGGTAGGCTCGTGTCCGTCCAGGTTCTGGTACATTAACTTATCTATATGCATGGTAATTATATTTTTAAAACTCACCTTTTGATTATAATGTCGAAAATGCTGAAACTAAATAAAGGTTAGCGATCCATATAAGGTGTGTGCTGCGACGGAGTAGTTATTGAAGGAAATGAGGTTCTGATGTGAAGTATAGGTAATTCTAAAATAGGTAAATCAATTAATCATTAGCTGCTAACAGTTACTAATAAATGGGTAAGACTTTTCCTAGATACAAGCTTCGTCCAGTATACATTGGCTGTCTCCAACCGACATGATCCTTTCTGTCTGCTTCCTCTTGCCGGTGCAAGTTGAAATCTTCTTTTCTGGTTCGAATTTTCTCCTATTGAACTTCTGGTCGTGTTCCCATTTGTCCTCATTCAGTTAATATTAAAGGGTGATACGGTCAAAATTTGGTCAAGGGAAAACGCGTGTAAATCGGTGAAATCCGAGGGGGACGAAAGTAATCCATTCTACATTTCATTTAACAGATTTAACTAAAATTTACTAAACAATTCAGAATTTTTTGGATAAACTTGATTCATAATGAATAATAACACGCGCCTGCCGATGTCACCGATTTCATCCACTATTCTTAGATAATCTTGGATGAGTTAGAATTATTTATCTGTTTACTCAAATATGTTTCAGTGTGTTTATGTTTACTGTCACTTTGATGATCGCGCGGTTTTCGCATTCGGTCAATCTCGAAAAAATCGTAAATCGAGCGGCAAATTATTTTAGGCCACTACATTCTTCCCCGGAGGAACAACAAATACTACCCTTACCTGCCAATCTTTCGTTCAGCAAAGCAGTTTCGTTTAGTTGATGCAGTCTTGGACCCCAAATAGTGACAGACGATCGTATAGTGGAAACATGACCGGAAAAGGATCCATCCGATGCGCTTCTCAGGTCTCTAAATTGGATTCCAACGTCTGAAAGAACTCATCGAGGACAGGACTAGCATCCGCCCCACCAATGGCACTCCAAAGGATATCTGGCTTAAACACTCATCCCCTCTGTCCTCCGTCTCTGGTCCTTGACCTCCGTCCCATTCTCTGGCCCATAGATTCCGATCGCGACCCATCAGCAGCAGTAGAAGAAGCTTAACTCCGGCACTCCGCCTATAGACTTCTCTGACGTTTATGAATTGCACAAGTATTAGTGCAGAACTTTGGGTGAATTCAAAGGTTTTCTTGCACTAATAATTATAATTTACCCCAAGTTCTGCACTAATACTTGCGCATTTCACAAACGTCAGAGAAGTCTATACCGCTCCCAACCAACAACCTCCCTCGCAAGATCGAGACAACCCCTGCCGAAATCCAACCGTAAACCAAAACTCGTTTGGTCTTACCGAGGGTTTTACAACCACCTCAGCCTCCCACCCGAAAGATGCTCAATTATTTCATGATTCTCAGGCAAGCAAACCTGGTGCTGCTCGGTCAGACGTCGGTTGCACCTATTTGAACAGCTCCCGTTATCCTGGTTGAGATTCGTGAACTCGAAGCACCCACATTCCTCATCGAACTCTGACGAAATCCACCTCAACATCTCGACACTGATCGTTTATAAGGGCCAATGTTGTAAACGTAAACAATGGCTTCTTTCTTAAATTTCCCTAATTCAAAGTCTATCCATGCAAGCCACTAATTCTATTGGATAGGGGGACTCTCCCTCTAAACAATCATGGTGTATTTTACTTGAGCGAGTTTTCATCTTCGAGAAATTCATGGAAGAAGTCATTGTTTACGTTTTCGATATTGGCCCTTATGAAAAAGCAGCAGAGAGTTGTTAGTGTATCTGTCATGTGATAGATAGAGATGTGACCCGATATATTAGAGATGTGAGCGATAAAAAGACGACATTATTCATTTTAAAGATTTGAACGTGATTATTTCGGATAAAATAAATTTGCATGGATTTAAATCAATTCATCAAATTTTAAGGTATTTTTGGATAAAATCTGAATAAATCTGGGACTTTCGTCCCCCTCGGTGAAATCGTTTATTTAAAAAATCAAATTAAATTTCTTTTTCAAGTTCAATTAGTATAAAATTCTGGAAAAATATTCAGTTAGGCTTCCGCTTTTCCAAATCCGAATTGCCGGGCCTTACGCTTGATCCCTGCCATCAGATTTTGTACAGCCACCTTGTCCACCTTCTTCGCCGCAGAAAGCCAGTTTGCCTTGAACTGCTGCTCGCCCTTAGCAGTTTTTTTGGTCTTCTTTAGGTTCCGCTTGACAATAGCCCAGTATTTCTCAATTGGGCGGAGCTCTGGCGTGTTGGGAGGGTTCTTGTCCTTGGAAACCACCTGCACGTTGTTGGCGGCGTACCACTCCATGGCCTTTTTACCGTAATGGCAAGATGCCAAATCCGGCCAAAACAGTACGGAACAACCGTGTTTCTTCAGGAAAGGCAGCAGACGTTTATTCAAACACTCTTTCACGTAAATTTCTTGGTTGACAGTCCCGGAAGCTATGAAAATGCTGATTTTCAAGCCACAGGTACAGATGGCTTGCCAAACCAGATATTTCTTTGCGAACTTTGACAGTTTCATGTGCTTGAAAACATCTGCTACCTTTCCCCTTCCTTTTGCCGTATAAAACTCCTGTCCCGGAAGCTGCTTGTAGTCGGCTTTGACGTAGGTTTCGTCGTCCATTACCACGCAGTCAAACTTCGTCAGCATCGTCGTGTACAGCCTCCGGGATCGCGCTTTGGCCGTCGTATTTTGTTTATCATCGCGATTTGGAGTCACTACCTTCTTGTAAGTCGATAGTCCGGCTCGTTTTTTGGCTCGATGCACGGTTGTAGACGATACACCCAGCTTATTTGCGGCATCTCGGAGAGAGAGGTTAGGGTTTCGCTTGAAACTACCGGCAACTCTCTTTGTCGTCTCAGAGGCTTCCGGTTTTCGATTTCCCCCCGATCCAGACTTCCTGGCTGTCGACAAACGTTCCCCAAACACTTTAATTACATTTGTAACGGTTGATTTGGCAACTTTTAGCGATTTTGCCAACTTTGCGTGCGAGTAGCTCGGATTTTCGCGATGCGCGAGCAAAATTTTGATACGCTGCTCTTCTTGCTTGGACGGCATTTTGACAACTGAAGAGTGAATTCCAAAATCAAAATAGGAGCAACATTCTACACACACACACCTTCAAAATGAGGGGTGTTCAGGTTTTTTAAATGCAAAACTGAAAGAAATACGTCAAGTTGATATTGACCAAATTTTGACCGTATCACCCTTTAGTACATTATAGGAAGAAAGAAAGAAATAGAACAAGTTAAGTGTGAGCCGCATGCATTGGTTACTTATTTTGGTCATGGTGTTGTCTGCTCTATTTATTTGCCTCTATTCGCTCTCATATCGCAACGTTTAACTCACCCCCTTCCCTCACACTAATATTGTTCGGAAAAGAGAACCCATATTTAGTAATCTATCGCGAACTGCGATGCAGAAGATATTAATAGCAAACTAATCTGGAACTGGTCTAAGACATATGACCCAGTGAGTATTGACACCTAACACTGTTGTGAGTAGAGTATTAAATGCAAAACGCAAATTCAAAATAAACTTGACAAGACATCGTCAATCCCCTTATTCCTGGGCAGGGTCTGACGATGTGAATCTGATTTTTGATCAGTGAACGGGCCCCATATGGTACATTTTCTCACTATGAACCTGTCATTTCCAGCCTATCTGAACTATTTAATAAATGGAAACCATAACATGGGTTACGCTTCCCCTAAGCGGGCCCTCCGCATCCTATCTCTGTCTTATCTCAAATGCCAATGGTTTGAATGTATCAATATATACATTGGAAATGACGTTCAATCAAATAAACCCATACCCCACTCACTTGGCCAGGCTTCAGAATCGTCCAGTGGGCAGTGCGCTCTACACTCCAAGTTCCCTTTCTTTCAAATCCACCCCAAATTTGATATTTTACCCCTTTGAGTGTTGATTAATCACAATGAAACATTGTGACAGAGCACGGACTTGAGGTTACTACACTGAACCAATTTGACATATTCCTGTTATGTGGAAATCTAATAAATTTGCGCTATAAGATAATCCATTGAAAATGATATGATTGAGGTAAATTCTATATGAATATCTGATACATTTACAATGCTGATAATTTGGTAACTTTTATGTGATCGTCATATGATAAATGAAAATCAGTCAAATTATAATAATTAACTGAAATGGATTTGAAACCCATAAGCATAAGCTATACGTTTCACCACAATAGAATATATGTGTCATAAATCAATCGAAGTAAAGTTTATGTGAAAATCACATGAAATTTACTTCTTCTTTTGACACATATATTTAATCGATTTCTAAAAATAAATCGAAAAATAAACATCAGGCAGTGGGAGCTTTCACAGATGTGTCTTTTTTTTTTATTGTAGCTGATTTGGGATTCGATCAAGAACTGTTGAGGTGTGATGCTTTCGGTTTCTGCGCTCGATTCCACTGGGCCACGGCTGACTTCAAGATTGAGCTCGTTCAATTAGCATGAAGTAAGAACAGCTCTCCCGACATGGAATGTAGTGCAACTTTATGCTCGTTTTGCTAGAGTGAAGACAAATAGCACTGACAAGTTTATGTTCCGTTTCGGTGGTGTCGTTTGTTCAAATCTTTCTTAATGCGCCTGTGTGCAATAAAACAACGACTAAATTATATGAGTTGATGGAACTAGTTCATGAAGTTCGAGTACTAAGGCTGGAATCTGAATTAGCTGTGTAGAAGGCTTACAATTAGAATCACAGCAAAGTAAATATTGCAGTAGAATCATTTTTTTTCAATCTCAATACATTCTTTTCCGGAACCCCTTATCTTATAAAACAATAACAAACAAAGATTATTCAATACAGTATCATTGTTGTTAGCAATATTTACAATATCAACAATATCAACTAATCATTTTAATGAGTGTACGATAACATCGTTGAAAATTGTTTCAATAATTTATGAAGAGCAATCATGTAAGATGTATTTTATTTTGAGCGATATTCATCCCAGAAAAACATGCCAAAACAAATGTTTGCTGTTGAATTTCTTAAAAGGCAAATCTATATGACTATATAATGATTGGGATAAATCTGTTTACAATCTTTAAACCTCAAAAATCAAAGGAAGCTATTCCAATGAGATATGAGACATACATGTTTTCCTATACTGCAAAGTTAAATGACAGTCCAATAGTTTCTACATGTCTGTTTACACGCGACATATCAACAAACGTCAAAAATCGTTAAAAGCAACTTCAATAAAATATACATGATTATCTTATAAGATATATCTTTTAGTGAGCAATATTCATCATGAAAACAGGTATATTGTACTGAATTATCTAATAATGCAAACTTATATGATTTTCCATTACTTTCTAGATGTCTGTTCCCACATATATCAACATAACATATCAACAATTTTTCACCATGAAATATAATCAGACAATATTCATATACTTTTTACCTATCGCTAACCCCGTTCGAAGCAAAGTATTATCAAGTACAAAGTATGTGAAATTACGATAGAAATCATTCCATATCGCAGTCATAGTTTTAAAGTGATAATACAATGGAATCTATCAATCATCACATAGAATGAATAAATCTGCTGACATTGCTATGTTATAAGATGGATCCAGTAAACGGTACATGTCGATTTGTTTCAGTGTAGAGTATTAAATAATCTAGGTCCTATTTAGGATTATATCTGAAAAATCCTAATTTGGCCAACGCCCACCAATTACTGTTTTGAGTGCTTCATTGAAGTATCTAATATCTAACATAGGATTTTTTTTTTCGAAATTCGCAAAATTACCAAAATAACGTTTGAAAAAAAAGTTAGATTTTTCGTTGAAAAAAACCTCAAATGCACGTAAAAAACTGATAACTTGGAATATCCGAAAAATCCTACGTTAGATTTTAGTTAATGAACTACGATTTTTTTACAAAATAAGCTAAATTGAACAAATAGTCTCTGAGATCCCTGCCTCGCAAGAAAAAATATGGTTTCTAGAAAAACGCGTTTTAAGATTTGATTTATATTTAAGTGCGTTTAACCGAAGACAACAAATCAAGAAGACTGGCAACTCTTCCATTTACTTCATACGAACGCTATGAGACAGGTACAATCGCGTCATCTGCCGCTCAAAGGTAAATGCTTCGAACGAATTTGATAGCAAAGATTACATCCTCAGAAGAAGGGTTTATGTATTTGCTTATTTTTCTATGCGTTGCTTCCACCTTCACTCAAGCGCAGCGCCACTGTATCTGTCGCTTGGATTCTGGCAAAGTTGCCAGTCTTCTTGATTTGTTGTCTTCGGTATAACACAAGACTAACAGCGACTTACATTCATTCTGCTATTCCATACACAACATTCTAGAAGGTATAAGGATACCGAAAAAGCGGAAAATCGATTTTTTGAAACCCACCCTTAAGAGGAGCATGGTTGCTTCAACTCACGTCGCTATAAAAAATATTTGTCGGAATTATGAAATCATTAGACATTATAATGATATTTTGAACTTGTAAGTTACAAGAAGAGGTTGTAAAGTATGTGTTTGACGCATAAAATCTGTCAATTGCACTTTAAGAGAGTAACCACAATTTTTTTCTTTTTTTTTCCACGCATCTTTGCGAGCATCATTGGGACTATTTCTAGTCGGTTGATGCAAACATAACAAATAAACAATCAACGATTTTATGATCCATGAGCGTTCACTCAGAGTTAGCCACTAGCCACTATTTGTCAATGGACCTTATGAATAAAGCGAGTAAAATATAGGGGAAAGTTTAGTGAACTCTTTAATTCATACGGCCAAATGTGACGATTTTCGTATCTAAACAAGAACATGGTTGGAAGTCAGAGGTAATAAGTCCAAACCACAGACGATTTGCGCTATAAAACGACTGTTGGCACCAATGATCCAAAAAAAAACAGCAAACATCCAACAAATCACAATATCAAACCATTCAAAACACTGCCGAACAAAATTCCAAGAATTCCCACGGTTATGAATAATTCATCCGAAACGACAAAACACTGCCACCGTATTATAATATCATAATATGCAACATCTGCTTATACTCCATCCTCGTAGCCTCCCGCATCGGTTTCACCATCCTGTCCCAAACATCCTCCAAAGTAAACATCGTCGTCGTCGTCTTCATCCAATTTTCCTTACTCGCATCCCGCGGCATCCATATCGGTTGGCGTCGCGTCGTGTCCCACAGCCCGCCCATCCCGTAGGTCATCCAGCACAGCACATTAAAACAAGCTTACGTCATTTTTTGCTTGCCCTTTCCCGTGCCGCAGTCATCTCATCATCATCAGCCATCCATCCATCCATCGAGTTCAAGTTCAAGTTCATGCACACCATCATCTTTCTCGTCTGTCTGTCATCGCGTCATCGGCATCATCATCATTTCTCCATCATCCTATTTTATCCCCAACGACAACAGTAGCAGCAGCAGCAACAACAACAACGTAACATGGTAGCAGCGGCAATAAAAAAAAAACCCAAGCATGAACAAAACGACACCAGCATCCAAAAGAGCATCTCCATTTGTATCGTTCCTTTTACGCGCTCGTCAATGGGTGGCACAAAACACTGGAGAACGTGACTTCCCGTAGCCGGTTACGGATGATCAGTGTAATGCTAAAAAGGACGAACACCAGCGCCGCAGACAAACGAATTATACGACCAACACGTAACAATCTTTTTAAGTCAGTCCGCATCGTGCTCTCTTGCCGTGCGGATCTATTTGCTTTTTGCTGAAGGAAGTGTTACTACTACCTAAAGCTACAACAAATTTAAACAGCACTTTTCAGTGCTCAACCTGTAAAAATTTTCTACCTTGTTCAACTCTTATTCCTCTTCGATCCTTGTTTGGACCCTACCCGAGGTAATCCTTCTTGGATATCGATTTGGAAAATTCCTCTTCGATCCTTCAGATTCTTATAGTAATCTGCTTGGAAGTCGATCTGGATTAAAAATTTACTGCCGCCATGGCGCCTAAACGAAAAAGAAAGGGGCAAACTCTTGACCCCCCTTCTGATGAAATTAATTTGAGTAATCAATTTGATTTGCTCACGGATGATGAGAATGATCCATCATCCAAGAAAAATTCTAGTAAACTTTCCCGGCTTAATGCCAAGAAGGAAAAGATTCCCCCTATTGTGATAACCACTACCGATTTCCATGCTCTTCGCATGGAACTTTTGAATTTCGTGAAAGTTAAGTTTTCACTACAAATTGGACGTCGGGGTGAATGCCGTGTATTGGCTGAAACCTTGGACGGATTTAAATGTCTTCTCAAGTATCTTACTGAGAAGAAGCACAAATTTTTTACTTACGACACCAAAACTGAACGTGTGTTCAAGGTTGTCATGAAAGGACTGCCCAGTGGTGAATCCCTGGATCAGATCAAAGATGAACTGGCAAAATTACTTGGAGTTGTGCCACTCCAAGTAATCAAAATGAAAATGAAATCCCGTCCTGGCGATTCACGCAACGGGATTTCTAATGATTTTTATTTAGTTCACTTCAAGTCTAGTGAACTAAACAACCTTAAGGCCTTAGAAAAAGCTAGCCTTATGCTCCATGTCCGAGTGAAGTGGGAACACTTCAGGAAGACTGGAGGAAATTTCCAAAACCTCACTCAGTGCCGTAAGTGCCAGGGATGGGGTCACGGAACTAAAAATTGCTACATGCCAGCTAAATGCATGAATTGTGGTGATTCCTCTCACGCAAAGGACGACTGCCCTGTGAAGGAAGATCCTAAGAAATTTAAATGTTCAAATTGTGGTGAAAACCACAAATCCAATTTTTGGGAATGTAAGACTCGCAAAGCGATCCTACAATCTCGTTCTAACCGTCAGGTAGGAAACGCTCCACGTTTCCGACCAGGTACAAATTCCTCTGCTGTTAACAACGGTCAGCGAGGAACAAATTCTACATTCGTACCCGTAGGTACAAATATCTCCCCTGCTTCAAATGTTTCATCTGTACCTACTCCCCTCGCTGCTAACAATGTTCAGCGAGTTAATGGAGCTACCTATGCTGCTATTGCAGCGGGTAGAAATCAAAATACTAACCAACGTTCTAACGGAAATTTTGACAATTTTGACTTAGGAAGCATTACTGCCCCCAAAATGGAATTTTTACAGAATTCATTAATTGACATGATTTCTGATATGCTTAAATCTAACTCCATGTTTGATGCTATTCAAACTGGAGTAAAATTTGCAAATAATATTGTCATGACTTTAAAATTCAGTAATGGATTTTAAAGCATTAAATATTGTAAATTGGAATGCTCGATCTCTTAAAGATAATGAAGACGAGCTTTTTAACTTTTTGAGAGTTCATAACGTGCATATTGCCGTTATAACTGAAACGTTCCTTAAACCTGCCCATAAGGTTAAGAAGGACGCAAATTACTTGATTTATAGAAATGATCGTCTTGATGGACCCTGTGGTGGCGTTGCCATCATTATTCATAGACGAATCAAACATAAAATTCTTTCTTCATTTGAAACCAAAGTTTTTGAAACTTTGGGTGTTTCTGTTGAAACAAAATTTGGACAACTTACGTTTATAGCTGCCTATTTGCCATTCCAATGCGTAGGCCAGCAAAAGAATTTTCTCAAGGGTGACCTCCAGAAACTTACCCGTCATAGGTCTAAATTCTTCATTATTGGTGATTTTAATGCAAAACACCGCTCATGGAATAATGCTCAAAGCAATTCCAATGGTAATATTCTGTTTGATGATTGTTCTGCAGGTTATTACACTATTCAATATCCAAACAGCCCAACATGCTTTTCTTCTGCAAGAAATCCCTCCACTATTGATTTGGTCTTAACTGATTCATGTCAACTTTGTAGCCAATTGGTTACCCATGCTGACTTCGGTTCTGATCACCTTCCAGTAACTTTTGAAATATCCCAAGAAATAATTTGTAATCCCAACAGCTCTACTTTCAATTACCATAGAGCTGATTGGGAGCAGTATCGAACATTTATGGAATATAACTTCGATCCAAACATTCCTTTACAAACCAAAGATGAAATTAATTATGCTCTTGAATCTCTGACTACTTCTATAGTTGAAGCAAGAGCTGCCTCAGTACCAAAATGCGAGGTTAAATTCGATTCAATTATAATAGACGATGATCTTCAGCTCTTGATCCGTCTTAAAAATGTCCGTAGGAGACAATATCAAAGAACACGCGATCCTGCCATGAAAGTTATCTGGCGGGATTTGCAAAAACAAATTAAAAAGCGATTCTCTGCCCTGAGGAACAAAACTTTTGAAAATAATATTTCTAAATTGGACCCGAGTTCCAAACCCTTTTGGAAACTCACAAAAATTTTGAAAAAACCTCAAAAGCCTATTCCAGCGCTTAAAGAAGGTGGTAAAATTTTGATCACAAATTTGGAAAAAGCTCAGAAACTTGCTAAGCAATTCGAGAGTTCCCATAATTTCAGTTTGGGTCTTACTAGTCCTATTGAGAATCAGGTTTCTCGGGATTTTCTGAATATTTTCTCTCGGGAAAATATTTTTGATGATTCCTGGGGGACTGATTTGGACGAAGTAAGGTCTATAACTAAAAAGTTTCGAAATATGAAAGCTCCAGGTGATGATGGAATTTTCTATATCCTCATCAAAAAACTCCCAGAGAGTACCTTGTCTTTCTTGGTAAAATTATTTAACAGATGTTTCCATTTGGCATACTTTCCTGATAAATGGAAAAATGCAAAAGTTGTTCCAATTTTGAAGCCGGATAAAAATCCAGCTGAAGCTTCTAGCTACCGTCCAATAAGTTTGCTTTCTTCAATAAGTAAACTTTTTGAAAAGATAATTTTGAATAGAATGATGCTTCACATCAATACGAACTCAATTTTTGCAGATGAGCAGTTTGGATTTCGCCATGGGCATTCAACTACTCATCAACTCTTAAGAGTTAACAATTTAATTCGTTCAAACAAATCTGAAGGCCACTCAACTGGAGTTGCTCTTCTAGACATAGAAAAAGCATTCGACAGTGTTTGGCATGAAGGTTTGATTGCTAAATTGAAAAAGTTTAATTTTCCACTTTATATTATGAAATTAGTTCAAAATTATTTAACTGACAGAACTCTTCAAGTAAATTATCAAAATTCCAAATCTAATCGACTACCTGTTAGGGCAGGAGTTCCTCAGGGTAGCATTCTTGGGCCTATATTGTATAACATTTTCACTTCGGACCTCCCTGATTTGCCTCAGGGTTGCCACAAATCTTTGTTCGCTGATGACACAGGCATTTCCGCTAAAGGAAGAAGTCTTCGTGTTATTTGCAGCAGACTGCAGAAAAGTTTAGATATTTTCTCTTCTTATTTACAAAAATGGAAGATTTCTCCCAACGCTTCCAAAACTCAACTTATAATATTTCCACATAAGCCTAGAGCTTCGTTTTTGAAACCTAGTAGTAGTCACATAGTCACTATGAACGGAGTTCCAATTTCCTGGTCAAACCAAGTGAAATATCTTGGATTAATACTTGACCAAAAATTAACTTTTAAAGATCACATTGAGGGCATTCAAGCCAAATGTAACAAATATATAAAATGTTTGTATCCTCTTATAAACAGGAAATCCAAACTTTGCCTGACGAATAAACTTCTAATATTTAAACAAGTTTTTAGACCGGCCATGCTTTACGCTGTGCCAATATGGTCTAGTTGCTGCACTACCAGGAAAAAAGCACTTCAAAGGATTCAGAACAAAATTCTGAAAATGATTTTGAAGTTGCCTCCCTGGTACAGTACAACCGAAGTACATAGAATTTCGAATGTTGAGACTTTAGCACAAATGTCCAACAAAATAATTAATAATTTCAGGCAAAAATCGTTGCAATCCTCAATTGCAACGATTAATTCCCTTTATACTTAGATAAGATTTAGTTTTAGTTTTTAGTTTTAAGATATCAATTGTTATACTGACATGCAGGTTAAAAAACCTGTTTAAAATACTGAATTGCCAAGACATGAACAATGTAAAAACACTTAGATATATATCATAACAATTAAGGCTGGTACGTTACTGCAGTAACTGGAGCACCTAGGTTAAAATGAAATGTAATTTATTTTGAATTTGGAACAAATAAAGAGTTAAAAAAAAAAAAAAATCTTTTTAAGTGATGGAAAACTTCTTTTTTTTATAGATAAATCAGGGCAATTGTCATCTCAGAAAGCAAACGTTGGTTAAATTATTCAGTTGTATTCTTTCCGATACTTCACAACAAACAGCCTGGGTGGACAAATTAAATTGAATTAATGTCATTTATCTACTCGGAATCCGATGCCGCAAACAGTTTGGTGGCACTGCATTTGCTCTGCTTTTTCTTCCAAATTGTCTTTTTCTTGCCGCTCGCTGCAGCATTGGTCCCGGGTTTCTTCAGGGGCTTACTACCCAGCCCGCTGGTTCCAACATTGGACAGCAAACTGATGGGTTCCTTTAAACCATCGCCACCTTCCTTCCCCAGCGATTGGCCTTTGTTCCAGCCCAGCTTGGCCAGCATCTGGAATCCCTTGTTCTCGCTGCTTATCTGCTGATCTAAGGAAGCTACTTTGGCGGAAGCCATTTTGACACCAGCATCGCCCTCAACATCCGCACACGCCTTGTACCTTTCCTGAGTCATCTGCCAAATCAACTTCTTCGCATCATCCGGTCCTGTCGTTGGTTCAACCAAAGTTCGACTTCCCAGTCCACTCGTGCCGACGTTAGTCGTCATCGGAATCGGTTCCTTCAGTCCCTGGTCATTCTTACCCAACGATTGACCTTCGCTCCAACCCAACTTCGATAGCATCTTGAAGCCTTTATTCTCACTACTGATCTGCTGATTCACTGACGCTGCCTGTGTCTTGGCATGCTCATTCGAACTGCCTTTCACCTTCCGTCGGTGCGCTGCCCGGTCGTTGTAGTCCACTGTACCCGATCCCGTTGGTTCCACGTATTCTGGAAAAATCAGAGAAGATAGTTAACGAGACCAAACTCAACGTTGCCCGGAAAGCTTACTTTCTTCCTCCAAACCGTATCGCCTCTGCAGCAACTTTAGTCCTTCCTTGTGGCTAACCGGTTTGGTAATCCGGTCGTCCTCCGGCGGTTCGCCATCGCCCGTCGACTTCATCAGCAGTCCCGGTTCACAGTTGCCACAGGTAAAGCTTCCGTCGTGGATGTGGCACAGCAGTTTGGTACGGTTCAACTCGATAACGTCCCCGTGGACGATGTCGAAGGTGTCACTTTCCTGCATGGTCGGTGCCATGCGGGTGCCGTTCAGAAGCGTCCCATTGCGGGATCCCAGATCGAGCAGCTGGTAGGTCGCCCTCTGGCCGTGGTAGGTGAACTTAAGGTGGTACTGAAATGGACAATGGGAAACCGAATATAGGAGATCGCCTGGTGTTGATTCATATATGGCCTCTAAACCTAATGCGTAATGCCTCCAGACTGAACCCATAAGTCATCCAAAGATGAAACGAGAGAAACTTTAACGTTTACTCAGAAGGCCTCTGAAGTTGATCAGTAATAGCATTTGACTAGCTTCTATGCCCTCTGAATTTTATCCGAGAAGGTCATAAGGTCTCCTCAGCTTGACTCATTAGGGCTTTGGAATTGACTCATAATACCTCTGTAGTTACCCCGTTGAGTCATTGAAGTAAGGAGTAAGAAGGTTGAGGTCAGCTAATAAGATCTTTGAAGTTAACCTAAAGACCGCCAAATTTGGCTAATAATGTCATAAGACTTCAAGTTTTACCACATAAGGCATCTGGACTTGACGCTTCAAGAGTTAGTTTACCCATAAGATCTCTACACTTAGACTGCCTGATGATGGCAAATAAGGTGTAAAAAGGGGACTGGATTCAACTCATAAGACCTCCTGAATATATGTCAGTTCCTTAATTGCAACCCATAAGACATCTGGAGCCATATGAGATCTTACATGAAACATCTGGAATTGATTGCTAAGCAATTCTCGCTTTAACCGGTTAGGTTCTTAAAACCATTTCCAGGGTGTCCATTCAAATTTCTTTTTTCAATTCCCGGTTTTTTTTCCCGGTTATTAAAAAAAACCTCTTCTTCTTCTTCGCATTTCAAGCTTATTGCATATCGCATAGTTAGCTTACTGCGTGCTCTCCTCAACTTAGTGTTCTAGATGCACTTCCACAGTTATTAATTGAGAGCTTTCGATGCCTGTACTATTTTTGCATTGGTATAATTGTGTGGCAAGTCCAATCAGTCCCAGGGGGGAGTCGAGAAATTTTCCAACCCGAAAAAAATTCCTAGACCGGACCGGGAATTGAACCCAGCCACCTCCAGCATGGTCTTGCTTTGTAGCTGCGCCTTTACCGACTGAGCTAAGGGAGGCCCCACTCTACCTTAAACAAAAAAGGCGTTCAAAAATAACCCTTTAGATAAAATTTTGTCAGCAGGAATTCCTCTACAATATGCAGGGCTGGTAGTGGGTATTTTATACAATAGTATTGACTACAATAACGAAAAAATTGACCAAATAGTGACTCTAAAACAATAAAAAAGTTTTTTTTTTTTTAATTCTTTATTTAAGAGATTTTTAGCCTTAGGCTAGTTCATCTCTATACCAATAAAAAAAAAAAAAAAAAAGTGACCAATAGTGACATTTATTGATCGGAAAGCGAAGCGATCCGCTTTGACAAATATTATAAATTCCCAAATCGCCATGAGCATTTAACAAGCTTTTTTTTTCAATAAAACAAATGGTTGAAGTATCTTATAAATTTGTTTTCGTAAAATCAGTATTAATTGGATAATCAATAGGTTAATTTGTAACCTCCATTTCCTCACACATTACTCATTTTTCTGCCACGATTTTTTGAAAACCAACCGTTGAATAAGTTGAATTTAGATTCAGATCGCGAATTGGTTGAATTTCGGGATGTGGAAGCTTGAACATAGAAATTTATTGGGAAATCTTGAAATTGAAAAAAAAAACAAATGAGGCGCAGAGAAAAAATGTTCAACGTCTTGAACAAATTTGTCAATTTTAAGACAAGCAAAGATTTAAAGATATCAAATATAGAAACTTCTGTAAAACTTCAAACATAGACAAATTTTCATATCTCTGGAACCTAAACAAGTGTTCTGGATCGTATCAATAATTATCATTATTTTGGAACGAGGAAAATTTTCTCGGAAAATCTCGATCTTCTAAAAAGTTGTAAGATTCTGGTCTACATTTTTGAGATACAGGTATACCTCGATATAACGTAACTGCCACTATTGACTTCCACCGCTGATTTCTAGCAAACGATTATTCAAACAAGCAAAGTAATAACAATATCAGACAGATGAGATAATCCCCAATCTATTGGTAATAATAATGTTTATGATTCAATTGTTTTTAGCGAGATATTGCCGATGGAAGTCAAAAGTGACAGTTACGTTATATCGAGGTATACCTGTATTGGACTTTTTTTTGTTTAATGCTGGTACTTAGTAATTCGCGATGTTTAATTCAAACAAATTAAGAAAGCGTAGAGCAATTTACGATATGTTAGAATGTAAGTTCACAGTCCGAGAAGAATTTAATGTTTCTAAAATATAGAAAAGATTTCATGATTTTAAACATAGAATTTATCTAAAATCTGGGATTGGAAATTTGTTGATTCCGAACTTGTATAAAATACAATTTGATGGGCTTGGAAAAGAACTTCTGAAAAAAGAAGATTCTACTACATGATTTTTTGATGTTTGCCGATACTAAAGCTTCCGGCCTTCAAAGATTTATCGAAATTCAGGACTTTGAAAAAATCACTTAACTATTGATTCTAAACAATACAGTATGTAATATGTAGTAAGGTCAAAATATGTTATTCTCAATTGGGGTTTGGAATTGAGAAGATAAATGCAAGGAAATTCCAATGATGATTTTTGAAATAATCCTAATAGAATCTTAACAGGATTCCAAGAGGATTGATCGGCTGTTGATCAATGGGCACCTTTCTCGTCCGTTCGAAATTCAACGCTCTGTACGGCAAGGGGATCCGCTATCAATGCATCTCTTCGTGATGATCTGCTAGTGGCGTATGCGGACGACATCAGTGTGATCGTCACATCGACCAGGCAAATCGATGAGATAAATAGGCTGTTCACTCGTTTCGAGAGAGCTGCTGGCGCAAAATTAAATTTGCGGAAAACTGTTGCCGTCGATGTTGGCCTTTGCGAAGGCAACAGAATCAACACTCAGTGGCTACAAACAGTCAATGTAGTTAAAATTCTGGGTGTTGTTTTCGCAAATTCAATACGACTGATGACAACGATGAACTGGAATGCGCTAGTGGGGAAGTTCGCACAACAAATGTGGCTGCATTCTCTGCGCACGCTGACGCTGCACCAAAGGGTCATCATGCTCAACACGTTCGGAACGTCCAGGATATGGTACCTCGCGTCCATACTACCGCCGTTGGGAGTGCATACGGCAAAAATCACATCAGCAATGGGTACGTTCCTCTGGAGAGGGACTGTCGCCCGTGTCCCAATGATGTAGCTGGCACGCAGCAGAGAGAATGGAGGCCTGAAGCTGCAATTACCAGCTCTGAAATGTAAGTCACTCGCAATCAACCGACACCTACAAGAGATCGAATCCCTTCCTTTTTATAGATCCCTTCTTTTCCACGATAATCCCCGCCCAGCCATCTCAATAGATCTTCCCGACCTTAGACAAATCCTATCAAACTTATCCCAAATTCCCCACCAAATCCAACAGAACCCCTCCACCGATCAAATTCACCAGTACTTCGTCCAGCAAACTGAGCTACCAAGGGTGGAACGTAACAGTCCAGCAAGTGGCTGGTCACGCATATGGCGAAACATTGCATCGAGGCAACTTACTTCAGCGCAGAGGACGAAGCTTTACTTGTTGGTGAACGAGAAGATAGAGCACCGCAAACTGCTATTCGTGATGCGGCGAGTAGATGACGAAAACTGTACGCATTGTGGCAACCGTACAGCAGAAACTCTCTCCCACAAATTTTGCGCTTGTGCTCGCGCCGGCCCGGCTTGGACGGTTCTTCAGCAGAGAATAGCTGTCATCTTGGGTGGATGGAGGCGACTCGAGTTCGAAGATTTGTTAAGACCTGCCCTATTAAGAATAAACGGCAGACATAGAGTGGCAATTCTGAATATGTTTATTACATATATCTGCTTGAAGCAGACTGCTTCGTTAACGATTGTAACGGAAGAATTGATTTAGCTGATTTGAACTTTCATCTTGATGTAGCAAATTGACGGTAAAACAAAAAAACTTTGTATGCTAAACTGACAAATAAAACTTCACTTTTACAAAAAAAAAAAAAAAAAAAAAATGCTGAGCAAAAATTTCAAGGAAAGTATTTTTTTTATAGTAGTTTTTACACTCTCGGATCATTCGTGCTTTATACGGGTGATATTTGAACTCATGATTTTGAAGTGAGAGGAATGGATTCAGATCTTTATGTTTTACAGACTAATCTCGGTATTCAAACATGTCCTAATCTTGGTATCTGATTAGCACAAAGTGCATAAATTAATGTTTAATTTATCTCTATGTCCAGTGTCGAACATTTGCATGCTAAGCATGATCGGAGTTTGCAAGGAGTTTGAGACGGCATGAATCTGCTTCCCTACCTTGAAGTAGCTTCCTAAAAGGTTCAGCCTTTATACTAGAACTACTTCACTCGGAAAACTGTGGCAAAAGAATTCAAGCAATGACACCATATGCATTCCAATGACAACATATGAAATTCTATAAATTGAGCTATCGTAGTAGGAACAACGCAATCATTCTCTGCTTGATCGTCAAGCAGTTCAGTTCGGTGTTAGCTCGCTCTCTCGAGTTGTTTGAAAAGTTCGTGGCGATATTGTTCGCGCTCTCTCTTTCGCGGTTTGTCGTGCGTGTGTGTGTGCCCCGTAATGGGGAAGCATCGGTCGCGAAGCCCGGCGAAGGTCCAGAACTCCGGTGAAGGAAGCAGCAAGAAAAGGAAGAAGAACCGAGGCCAGTCTGATGGCACGATTGGTCGAGACGATGCCTCTGCGACGAACGGAGATTTCGGTGACGCTGCCGATAAAGAAAATGCTGCTGACATGAGCGCGGCAAGAGTGAAGCTACCTCCGCTGGTGGTGAAAAATGCCCATCTCAACGAGCTCATCGCGGATCTAGCGACGCTGGGCGTTAAAGCCGAATACAAGTTGGGCAGAGTCGGCACCAAGGTGGTGCTCCGTACCAAAGCGGAGTATGACTTGGTCATCGCCCACCTGAGGACTTCCAAGGTGGAATTCTTCACCCACGACATCCCCGGTGAAAAACCGTTCAAGGTCGTCATCAGGGGCCTACCAAATTTCGACCCGAAGTTTATCGAACATGAAATCAGGGACAGGTACAAGCTGGCCCCAAGTGCCGTGTATCAAATGACAAGAAGAGACGAGAATGTGAAGGCGTATCCGGATAGCCTTTTCCTGGTACACTTCCAGAAGGGAACGGTGACGCTCAATGCACTGAAGGCCATCCGGTCCATCAATTCCATCATCGTTCGCTGGGAGCCATACCGTGGCGGCCATCGCGATGTGACTCAGTGCCAGCGGTGTCTGAACTTCGGACACGGTACCCGCAACTGCAACATTAAGCCACGCTGCGGAAATTGCGCTCAAGACCATGCCACCTCCGAATGTGCTGCGGATGAAGGTGTGGCGTCCAAATGCGCCAACTGTGGTGGTGCTCACCAAGGATCCAACAAGCAGTGCCCTAAACGCGAGGATTTCAAGCGCATCCGAAATCAAGCGTCCACCAACAATCAACCAGCAGGAAGGAAGGATAAGGCCCCGGCTTTCAGGACGGAGGACTTTCCGTCTCTTCATGGACAAGCAAATCCCAGGGTGCGATCCGCGCCCCCTCAAGAAACGTCTGGATCTTCTGCTGGCCAAAGCTCTCTGATGGAAATTTTCGTCAACATGTCCGGTGCTCTACGTAAGTGCCGCAATAAGCCCGAACAGATCCAAGTGCTCGGTAAGTTCATCATCCAATATGGTGTCTAAACCGCTAACCATCGCTACCTGGAACGCTTGCTCTGTAAGAGCTAAACAGATTGAGCTTGCCGACTTCCTCCGCAAGCATAGCATCGACGTGGGTCTTCTAACCGAAACCCACCTAAAGTTCGGTGACAGCTTCTGGTTGCCTGACCACAACATTATCCGGCTTGATCGCACCAGCTCCAGGGGGGGTGGTGTAGCGGTCATAGTCAGAAAGGGAATCAAGTTTTGCACTCTGCCCCACATCCGCACTTCTATCATCGAGGCCATTAGTGTGGAGGTGGAATCACCAACTGGAAACGTCCGGTTCATCGCTGTTTACTGCCCACGCCAGTGTACCGCAAGCAACGGATTAGGAATCCAATTCAAGAAGGACCTGACCGCCATCACCCGTACTAGCTCCCGATTCATCGTTGGGGGCGACCTGAACGCCCGCCATGAAGCTTGGCGGAACTACCAGCGGAACCGGAACGGATGTCTATTGTTCGACCACGCACAACATGGACTGTACACTGTGCAATTTCCGGACGAACCAACTTTCATCTCTCCGACGGGAAATCCCTCCACCCTGGACTTCTTCCTGTCAAACATCGGACTATCCAAGCCGGAGGCGCACAACGATCTCAGCTCCGACCACCAACCGGTGGTGACTGAACTGAACACCATGTCAACTGGGTACAGTACGGACGAATGGTGGACAGCAACATCGATGAAAATCCACTGCTCGACACCGTAGATGACATCGACCGGGCGCTGGAAGGACTCCAACAGGCCATATCCGAGGCTGACGAGACATGCGTTCGACGAGTTCCTGTGAGGGGTAAGTTTGTTGCTATTGATTCCCACACCCAATTATTGATTCGATTGAGAAATGTGCGTAGACGCCAGTTTCAGAGGACTGGAGACCTGGGCAAAAAACGTGAAATGGCCGATCTGAACAGGCAGATTGCTTCCAGAATGGACTCACTCCGAAATGAAAGTTTCTGGCGTGTTGTCCAGAATCTGGACGACCGCTCCAGACCATTCTGGAAGGTAGCCAAGGTCCTGAAAACTCATCCCAAACCCGTTCCACCTCTCAGAGTCGAAAATGATGACGATCGACTTTTAATAACCCCACAGGAGAAAGCAAATGCGATCGGCGAGCATGTCGCTTCATCGCATTTGCTTGGCTCGACTATCCAAAGTCCGCTCGAAGATCAGGTTGCGCTATGCGTTCAAAACCTAGATGCCTCCCCTTGTGCTGTGCCTCCGGCGGATATGATTACAGTACAACAGATTTGCTCAGCGCTGAAATGCACCAAGAACATGAAAGCTCTCGGGTTTGACAGCTATATTGTATATTTCAAATCAAAAATATTGTTTATGTTCATAGATTCCACATAATCCTTTTCCCTTTGTCCTTCTCCTTTTCCTTTCCCTCTTCTCTTTTCAGAAAGCGAGTAATGGCGCTATAGCCATAAGTCATAAAAGGCTAGGACAAGAGTTAGTGCTCATGTCCCAACCGTTAGAAGAAAATGTAGCATCACTTAACCGTTCTAGCTTTGATGCTTCCAACGACCAACCATTCATATAATTACCAAAATCGGAACGTATGGTACGAGATGTCCACGTTTCATCCATTTATTGGATTCTGAAGCATCGTTGTTTTCTGAATCATCTTGCCCCTTAAATGCTGCACAGTAGGCCTGGCCATTTTGATATGTGTGACGCATCTTTGATGTGAAATATATATCAAATAGACAAGAAAAATGATGTAGGTATATATATCATTTTTCAGGATGCTTTCAAGAGCTGGCTGTGTTGGTGTTAGATTAGATTAGATTAGGTTAGATTAGATTAGATTAGATTAGATTAGATTAGATTAGATTAGATTAGATTAGATTAGATATGAAAGTTGTAAGCAAGAGAATATAATGATGTATGTGCTATAAAGTAGATTGATTCCAAGTAACATTACAAGTTTAAATGTTTAAAGGATTCTTCAAGACCAAATTATGGCCTACAAGACTAATATAAAATCAAAATTATTACTTGGGATGAGTATATATGATCTTTCCCGGTGCAATTTGGGTTTTCCTGCATTTTTCTGGTTTTTTTTTCCCGGTAAATCCGAATTCCCGGTTTTTTCCCGGATTTCCCGGTTCTCCCGGTTGGATGGACACCCTGCATTTCTTTCGTTTTAAAGCATGAGCAATTCCTCACCAAAATTTAATGACGAATTGGAAAAGCTCGACTTTCTCCGATTTGCATGAAACTTTGCATAATTGCTTGTTATGGAATGATTCACATTTATGATAAAATTCAGCCATTCTGGGTCTTGCAAAATTTTCAAAACGGTGCCTTTGAAATTAAAAAAAAAATGTAGCCCAGAAAAGACACTGCTCATAGAAATAACAAAGTTGTAGAGAAAAATAAACAAAAAAATGTTTTTAGTAATTTTAAGTAAAAATTCAAAACAATATGTTAAAATCCTATATATCTTAAAATGTCCTTGTTCGACTTATTTATTTTTTTCAAAGCTCATGAAGAATATAAACTTTTGGAAGGCTCAAAATTATGGACACTTAAAAATTGACAAAAATCGTAGAACAAGAAGCTTAGCTCAATTTTTTTAAATATTTTTGTTAAAACGTTTGTTCATTTATTCAGAAAACAATGTGTGAGACAGTTTTAATCATTTTCTGTGAATAAAAAATACACGAAAAGTGTAGAAAATGGTGTATTTGATAAAAATGGCACACCGAAAATCTTCTGTAACTTTTGAACCGTATGAGTAAATCTTATTCATAGTGTATTATTGTTTACATCTGTCAAGTTTCGTTGTTATTCATACAGTACACGAAATTGTCCTTGAAAAAATTGTGTGCACTTACAATTAAAATCCAGAGGCGTCCCACCGATGGATCGCTGAAAAGCTTGGAACTGCAAATACAACAGTGTCTTGTGTGATGATAAGAACCTTCAAAGAGCGCCTGAGTGCCCGAAGGAAGGAAGGAAGTGGCAGGGCTGGTACCGATCACTACTGTCAAAAATAGTGATTTTAGTGACCATGTTGAAGAAATAAGTGAACAAATAGTAACTTATAGTTGTAAAATAGAGACTAAAAAGTGACCTAAGAAAAAAAAAAGTAGTCGTTATGACGGCACACCAAATAAATGTTTAATGTTTTAGACGTATTCAATTAGTATCTCATAAATACTTATGTACAATATGAAGCTTTAAAGCGAAAGATTCAACAGAAAGTTTATGTCTAAAGTCGGTATTAGCCAGAGGGTGTCTACTAACTGTAAAAACCTGGAAAACCGAGAATCCTCATGAATTTTTTTTTGTCCTTAAAATACCTGGAAGTCTCAGAGAATTTAATAATTTCCTTACTAAGGATAGTTTAAAGAAAATAATGAATTTTAAAATACAAGCATTTAATTTTTCCCGATATTTTCATTCACACTTGAACTTTATAGATCCACAGTGGATTAATCTTCAGAAACAAATAAATAAAAAAAAAAAAACAGAGGATTGAAATGTTTTTTTTTTTTAGTTTTGGAATAGCATATTTCCTAGAAATTTTAAATTTGAACTAGCTCTGGACTAAAAGACTATTATACTTCAAGAAATGTCCAAGAATCTGGAAGAGTCAAATTCCATGTACTGTTTTAAAGGCTCGTGGAATTTTATTATAATTTCTAAGGACTTCATTCCAAGGGAGTTCTTCGGAAAAAAAATCTTTCAGAAAAACATCAAATGCAATCTGCATTTAAAGTAGTTCTGAGAAATTACAAATTTCATGTGAAGTTTTGAGTAATTTCCAGAAATCCTGATTTAATTAAAAGTTAATTTAAATGAAAATTCTTAGGAATTTCTGTGGAGCACATCTGCTGTGAACTTCAGAGGAAAATTCCAAGAGCATTCTGAGGATAATTTTATAAAGTTTGTGGGAGAAAACGAATCCGGAGCATAAGCCCTTAATAAGATTACAATTAAATCTGAGAATAATCCTCAAAGGAATTCGGAAAATAAATTCAGGAGAGTTTGCCAAACAAATTATGAGAAGAAATCAAAGGAATTTGTTTGGAGAAATGCCAATGATTTCTTAAGACACTTTCAATGTGAGTAGAATTCCAAGGGAAGAAGTGAGATTCAAAAGGAAATCGGAAATGAATTTAATTAATATTCTGATAATCTTTCCAAAGAGCTTCTTATTGTGAAGAATTTGGGAGGTAATTCGGACGAAAGTTAAAAGAAAATTGAGATCTGAGTTCGAAATCTTGAGGAATATTTCAATGGAAATCTCCGTTGAATAGTGAATAAACAATTATGAAGTCTTCAGAACTACTTGAAAGTTTCCAATTTTTTCCTGAATTTAATGAAACTGCCTTGAAGTGCTTTTGTAGTTTGAAAAACTAGCCCGATGCTCACAATACTTCTCATAAAATTCTTAAACTTCCCTGAACTTAATAGGACTTCCTAAAGTTTACTCAATTTTTCTAACGATCATGCATCTCCTGTAAAGGTTTAGCAATTTTCTGGAGTTCTCTAAACTTCTTCAACATTGATGTGAACTGCTCTGAGGTTCTCTGTTCTTTTCTGGAATTCTCAAAACTTCTCTAAAATGTTTGAACAATTCTGTACGTGCAATTATTATACTAAATGTCTAAATATGTACGCCTGCTCAATGTTGACTGCCCTATTCAGTCTATTCAAATCTGATCGCCCATCCCACGAGACTATCTTACCTTCGAAACATTAATATCTGGAATGATGACATCGTGATCCCCTTCCCGTCCCAGCGAACCACCCTTGCACGTGATGATGAACAGGGAACCTTGCTTCACCGTTGCCACGTTGCTCTCCTGCACGATTAGCCTCAGCGAAGGTGGATATTTCCGGGAAATATCTGCAAGAAACGAGCAAAACAAAAATGCCACTTAATACTGAACGAAAGCTACCAACAAGTGTCATAGTTCGCTATCACCCGAACACTACTAGCAACCCAAATCCAACACAGCCTGCGAAGATACCTGAATGTTTGTCGGCATATTTATCTAAATCAACCTCGATTGCCGAATTCCCCCTCTCGGAACCGCTGGAATCGATCAGGATGACCCGTCTCTCGCTCCGATTGCTATCTCCACCACTGCTGCTATCCAATTCCCCTTCCTCTTTATTCTCTTCCGAGTCCACTTTCGCCGCCGCCACCACCTTGCTTCGCTTCTCCTTCCTCTTCTTCTGTTTCTTTGCCCTCTCCTTTTCGCGTTTCTTCCTACGCTTCCGTTTGTCGTCTCCGTCCGTGCAACTGGACGAGGACCGACTCGACACGGAGTGATACGATCTGGAGCGGCTTCGACGACGACGTCTTCGTCGCGGTTCCTTTTCCCGACTACGACTGCGGCTGCGACTCACTTTGCGCCGTTCGCGACGACGTTCCCGATCCTCCCGTTCATCCTCCGGCTGTTGCTTCCGTTTCTGCAAAAGCACACAAGAGAAAAGGGAAAACAGCGGAAGGACCGCCTCTTAACATGCGCCGGTCCCAAATAGAAACCTACCTAGAGCGTTCGAACGCATTCGTCCGATCTCCAGGCCAGAGAAGGCAGAAACTAGGGAATTTATTGAATGGGTCTGAGTGGAAGGTGTAAAAACCTAGATCGATTGGGGAGAGAAACATTGCAATCATTGGGTTCTTTCTTGAGGAACATGTGTGAGCAATTTGCTAGGAACCTTTTGGAACGTTTTCGGTTTTTCCTTCTCAAGTGACTCTTCCGGAATCACTTGCGAGTAGAAATCGTATTTTTGGGTCTGCTCGTTGTACTTCAAATAGCATCCCCGTTGGCCATCGTAATGCAGTCCATAAATCTGAAAGAAAAAATCCTCGATTACTACTGACACCACACACACAGTTAGACCAACCGGATCTTACGGCGTTGTAATAGTATCCCGTTTCCGGATCGTAGTACAGTCCGGAGGTCGGCTCGTAAATGTACCGATTCTGATAGTCAAACTCTTGGGCAGTTTTCTTAATGTCGTCCACGAAAGCCTTAACATTCAGTGGCTCACTAGCGGCCTGAGCTTGTTGCGCTTCCGCTCGCTCCAGGGCCTTCATGAAATCCTCACCATCGTCTTCCTCCAGTTCTTCCACTTCCTTAACATTCGGCTTCTGCCGACGACGTTTTCTCTAAAATCAACCCCATTATATTAAATCACCAAGACAGCAATTTTAAGACTTGAATATCCTACCAAATCAACAATTTTCCGCCGGAGCCGGCGAATTTTTGCATTCTGTATTCGAATGTGACGGTGCAGGTTGCGAACGTAAGCGTAAAACTGCTTCACGGTAACGTCGCACAGGTTCGTAACGCGAATCAGTTTGGTCTTCATTTTGGACGGTGGTTTTGTCATTCTGATACACTTATGCACTAGGTATTGTTCTAAACTAATTAATAACCAAAATTACACTAAGAAAACAATGGAAAACGTGGAAAATTCACGGAATGCAAAACAAACTAGCACACGAATGTTTTCGTTTCGGCAGGATAATTTTTCAAATGTTTTGACGTTTGCGAATGGAAGTGCTGCCGCCAAGAATGAAAAAAATAATAATGTACCGGCAAAAAAGTCGACGAAGACTTCACCTCACTGACCAAACGGGGCTACACTACACTGAACAAAACATTCTCCTATCATTGAATGAAAACTGATCCGCGCGCATCAAGGCCCAAACGCAATGTGGACGGAAGCGGAACGGAAACGGAAAGTTTGACATTAGTGACAAATGACATCAAGTTGCCTAACCGAAGTCGATTTGGTTGCAACAAGTTTTCAATCCGACAAGTTGGCTTACTCAGATCGGGCTCTTCCGCTGCCGTTGCCGTTCCGCTTCCGCTGTCATTGCGCTTCCCTAATAAAAATTGTATGGTTAATTTGCTTAGCGACGTGTTCTGGGTATCATCCAAACCATTTGTGAAATAGTTCAATGATTTGGGTTATCGTTCGTTTATGGTTATTTTTTATTAGGGTTGGGCCTTCAGAGACGTTGATACACTCAAAAAATATTGAAATCTAAAAAGTATAAAAGTTATAGTACGTTCAGACTACAGAGTTATAACATGTTATAGCGCTATCTTGATGGTGGTTTCTGTGTTGCAATTATTTGACAACCGTTATAACATGTTATAACTGCTCAGTCTGGCCAGCGTTTTACGCTAAATCGCAACTCTCCGTACCGACGCAAAGGTCGGTATAAAGGGAGATAATGCAAACTTAGTATAAAAATGGTTTATAAGTGCCATAGTATAAAATCGAAATATACTTTCAATGCATAGATACGGTTTATTCGAGAGAACGTACTTTTCGCTTCTTTATTTTATTTATGGAAAATATTATTGTTTTCAAATAAAAATAAAAATTGTCTCAGGAAGCTTTTTTAATTAGTTTATTTTTTTATGAATATTATTCAAAAAAATATTTACAATTCCGATGCTGCCCAGCAGATCACAGTCGCAGTAGAAATCCGCCGGGACAAAGCTCTTCACCAGCACGAAGCTCCGAAGGGAATCCAGATGGTCTTTTTCCTGTCATTTTAGTAAACACTGATCGAATTCCACTTCGTTATTCGGACTTAGTATAATTTTGACGAAAATTTTAATCGAACCAATGTATACATTTTTAAAAACCATAAAATGCATAAAATTTAATCTATATCCGTTTTGTAATAGCACGGTATTTGAGGGATCTTTTGACAATGTCACTGGCAACCATGTTTCTTCGAGTGGCTTCAAATGACTTTCATACAGTGCCGCAATGCTGTTGAGAAAATTTCAACGTTCGACCGGAACTGAAGAAAAATGAAGTGCGCGGCAACATTTTGCATAAAGCGAAGGCGAGAGATGACAGTCGTTCCATGACAGTATATTTTTTGTCATATCAGTGCTAACATTTGAAAACGGCGCAAAAGCCATTTGTAAACAAATGGTTTGTGGGCCCTTTACTCTCTACCCGAAGAACGCCCACGCAAACCAACAGCATCGTCAGGAAGGGGAAAATTTCCCCTACCCGATGTTGCTGTTGTATCGCGTGGGTGTACTTCAAGTAGTGAGTAAAGGGCCCACAAACCATTTGTTTACAAATGGCTTTTGTGCCGTTTTCAAATGTTAGCACTGATATTTTACTGTTTTGCTTGCAGCGCAATCATTTATATTACCACAAAACTAAATAAAACGTTCCGATTCGATTTTTTTTTATCACTATTTAATGTTGTATTTGATTGAACCAACAATAAATAAATAAATCAAGCGTAACTATTCAAATCATCGTATATGATTTTGTAAACAATCACTTCAATCGACGATTTGAGGCAACTGCTAGCTCACTCACAGAAACTAACAACATCAGCTAGTAGGGAAAAGATGGTGTTTGTTTGCTTGGGTGAGTTAGCAGTTAAGACACATCGTTTATTGAAGTGATTATTTTCAAAAGCAGACACGTCGATTTGAATAGTTACGCTTGAAATAACAGATATCAAATATTTCGTGAAAATTATTAAACACCTTTATCATCATTAAGAACAATACTCCTTTCTGGTGAATTGAGCGAACAGCAATGTTTATTTACTTTGCTCGTTTGGTTTAGCGTTTGACGGTTCGTTTGGTTTTTCTTGCTTCAGTCTATGCGTGTCTCTATTTAAAAGCCGGCGCACAATAGATACGTTTTCAGGTTTTTTGACAGATAATGCATGGGCTAACTGTCAAAAAAACCTGAAAACGTATCTATTGTGCGCCGGCCTTAACGTCTCTGATCCGCATGAACCTTCATCGAATTGGTACACTGATAAACTTTCAAAGATTGTTTTTATGTGTCCCACACATGAATTTTTATAATGTGATCAACAAATGATTTTAATGTGTACACATAAAAGCCATGTGTAACCACACATACTATTCATTTGACTCATAAATTTCATGTGTGCTTCTGGGTGGATTCTGTTTATGTGTGGTCACGTGAAAATCATGTGGTATTTCACATGGAAATTCGTCAATAAAAATGTGTCGAATTTTATTAGTGTATACAGAAAAAAAAATTGTTGAATATTACATCCAAACTGCTGCAACCAGGTCAATCCATCGGTTGTGTAATATAACGTTGTACGATGTACATCAATTTTGCGAACAAAATTACATCCATTGATGTAATATTGTATCTGCTTTTTGCTATTACATCATTATTTCATACATCAGCTTGAATTATACCATAGAGGTAACTCTAAAACGCTGTCCAGACTGGAGAGTTATAACATGTTATAACGGTTGTCAACTAATTGCAACACAGAAACCACCATCAAGATAGCGCTATAACATGTTATAACTCTGTAGTCTGAACGTACTATAAGACTAGAAGGTCCCGAAATAACATGCTCAACTTTTTGGCTCAGCTCTGGTACCATAGAGGTAACTCTAAGACAAGTAGGTCCCGAAGAAACGTGCTCATCTTTTTGGCTCACCTCTGGTACTATCTTCGGTCCCAAGCTAGTCGAATCACCCCTCGAAACATAGGAAAATCCAATAACCCCTAATTTTATCTGTCAAACTTTCATAGCGAATCAAAACAAACATTTCGTAGTACTAGAATTTCGACTAGAATGGGATACGTTAATCGTTTGCTTGGGACCAATAGGCTAGTCAAGAAGTGAGCCAATTTAAAATCGCTAGTTTCGTATTGATTGTTGCTGGTACTCTCTTCGGTCCCAAGCTAATCGATTAACCCCTCGAAATATAGAAAAAACCAATAACCCCTCATTTTATCTGTCAAACTTTCATAGCGAATCAAAACAAACATTGCGTAGTACTAGAATTTCGACTAGAATGGGGTACGTTAATCATTTGCTTGGGACCAATAGGCTAGTCAAGTAGTGAGCCACTTTAAAATCGTTAGTTTCGTATTGATTGTTGATTATACCAACAATCAATACGAAACTAACGATTTTAAATTGGCTCACCACTTTAGTAGCCTATTGGTCCCAAGTACTTCTATGGCGTACCCCATTCTAGTTGAAATTCTATTACTACACTATGTTTGTTTTGATTCGCTATGAAAGTTTGACAGATAACATCAGGGGTGTGTGGATTCATGCAGAACATGCAGGGGTGAGTGAAATAGCTTGGGACTGCTTGGGACCGTTGTTCTGGTACTGAGTGAGCCAAAAATAATAATGATTTTCTTCGGGACCTAGTGGTCTTAGAGTTACCTCTATGATTATACCCCGTTCACATTACAGCCTATATCACGTTATATAGGCTGTCTTGCTATGAGCACTCATACAAAGGATTTCCAGTGGAAACTGCTTCCACTGCGCCATTTCGTTCAAAGAGCGGTTCTTGCGTTCTGCTGTCCCGTTCTGTTGTGGGGTGTGTGGAGTAGTGAACTGCTGCCTGATTCCTTTTTTCTTGAAAAAAAAACTCTCCAGTAACCTGTTCTTGAACTCACCACCATTGTCGGTACGCACAATCTTCGGTGGTTGGTCAAACGTCGTCTTCACTTCCATCACCAAATCTCTCAGCTTCTCCTCAGCATCCGATTTCTCCCGCACACAGAAAAAAAAAGTTGTTGAATATTACATCCAAACTGCTGCACAGAGGTCATTCCACCGGTTGTGTAATATTACGTCGTACGATGTACATCGACTTTGCAAACAAAATTACATCTATTGATGTAATATTGTATCTGCTTTTTGCTATTACATCATTATTTCATACATCAGCTTGAATTACGTTGATCGATATTACATTTTTTTTGCTGTGCAGGAAAAACACATTTGTGTAGCGAGAATAAACGTCTGTGACGGTGAGATAGTACCGAAATCCTCCTGGTGTGACATTCTTCATCGGACCACACACGTCCACGTGGATGAGGTCCAAGGGCTCTTTCGATCGTTTCTTGGACTTTTTCGGAAACGGAAGTCTCGCCAATTTTCCTTTTCGGCAGCACTCGCAAACAGACCTTATACCACAGTCTTCGATTTTCATTCCGGTTACTAGCTCCTTTTTCACCAGCTCCTAGACAGCATCGTTATCTTGGTGACCCATCTTCCGTGCCACACGTGTTGGCAGTTCTGCGTGTGCGATTTCACTTCGGTCTTCAAAGCGTTGTGGGCGTTTTTTATGACGTACAAACCACTGGACACAGTTGCCACTGCTGCAACTTGCGCTCCTTTCATGATTCTGCAGTTTTCGGTGTCGAAAATCACCTTTCCGCCTTTCGCTACCAGCTTGCACACCGAGATCAGATTCGTCTCTATATTCGGTACAAACAGGGTATCTGAAAGCGTAATTGTTCGTTTGTTACCTTCCAGATCGCAGCAGTCCACTTCGCACGTTGCTTTGCCCTTAGCAGCTGTCATCGTTCCGTCGGCTAACGTGACGTTTTCCTTTACTGCTTCGTCCAGCTCAAGGAAGGATTTCCTCTCGGTGCTCATGTGCGATGTCGCCCCAGAGTCAACGATCTAGTTTCCGGTTTCACCAGTCCCTTTCGCCGTTTCACGGTTGTCATTTTTCGCTTCTCGAACCGCCTTCGCTTTGGATGGATTCTTCCAGTGCTTCTGGTCGCTTCTGCTTTCTCCTTCTTGATCGCTTGCTAGCTTCCAACAGTCCCGCTGCTTATGACCCGGCTTCTGGCAATAATTACAGACGATTACCTTCTTACCAGATCCAGCCTTCAGAATGGTCTCCGCGTTGTAGCTACCATGGTTCGTCACTTCGTCGACCAGCTTGGTTTTCACGAGCTCCAGCGTCAATTCATCGTCCGCCCGACTCTCCAACGCGGTCGTCAGCGTGTTGAACGATTTTGGTAGACTACTGAGCACCAACGCAACCTGCAGCTTTTCGTCCAGCTTCAATCCTGACACGGAAAGACGTTCGAAAACTTCCTCTATTTCGTTCACGTGCTTCTCCATGTCCTCGCCTTCACAGTACCGTTTGGAAATCAAGTTCCGCAGATACGATACCTTCGATGTCAACGTCGGCTTCTCGAAATGGTCCTTCAGCTTGTCCCACGCTTCACGAGCCGTTTTCGTCTGCTTGATGAGACCATGCTGGTTTGTCTCCATCAAAAGACCGATTGTCGTTCGTGCACGCTGGTCCCCAGAGTTCCAGGCTTCGATAGCGGCCGCATTTCCCGGGTCACGTTCCGTTGCAACTCGTGACGTATTTCCATAGATCTTCACGAATCAGCACCAGTTCGGCGCTGAACTTCCAGCTGCTGTAATTCGTTCCGTTTAACTTCGGGACTTGAATTTTCTCCATTTTACTTGGCTTCAATGAAAATTTTCTTCCGTTGTTGATCCGTTTCTTGGCAACCCAAGCGCTGGGCCCATAACCTCTTGGAGGTTTTTTTTTTTTTTCCTCTGTTCGGGACCTAACACTACTGCGACCAGTAAATTGATCTATTGTAGTATATCCCGTGTCCTTAGTTTAGTGCATGTCGTATTACTCCATCACTATTGAGAAATGATGAAGTATTCGATTTTTTTTACAGTTGCCACTCTTGAATTTATCGCAAGGATCCGACTCTAATTGAAAGGTCCCGCTATTTATACCCTTCGGAGTGTTGAAACACCCTCCAAAGGCGCGCCCCTTTGTCAGTCAAAATTGAATTCCTTAGCAACAAAATTAAGGTATGACACCGATAATGACCATGCATCAGAACCCTAGTCTTAACCACTTCAAACTAGGGAACAACGAAGAGAAGATTAGGAATCACATAGATGAAGACAACTAACTCATTTTTTGCCTTGTTTCAAGATCATCCTCGGTAGACAAAGCCGAGTCTTGTCACTATCAACAAGGCATAAAAAGTAACAAGGACTAAGATGTGTTCCTTGAATTACTGAAAAATCCTGTTCCCCTAGTTTGAAGTAGTCAGGACTAGGAATCGGTGGTAGATCTTACATCCCGTAACGTACCACGAAAAGGTGATCTACCCACGTTACGGGGCCTCTTGGAGGTTAAAGAGAAGTACAACCTGCTTGATTGGTGGTCTAACAGTAACTAACATTAAGAGAGAATACAAATTAATAATAGCATGGCTTGCTTCAACGTCGTTCTTGTTTCTACTTCAACAAGTTGTAGCCGGCACAAAGTTGGCTAGCCTAAATCGGTCTACTAGAGTGTTCCGTGGATTGGTTTTTAAACAAATGGCTTAAGCGCCACCTCCATAGAGGACCACTTGTCGTTTCGGATGCCCGGCAAACTCAAAACCCCAGGGCGAGTTCAGTCTAATGCAAAAGATTGGAACGCGCTAGTAGACGTTAAGTACTTGGGATTCAAAGAAAAACACTAAATCCAACCGAATGAAAACTAACCAGAAACCGTCTTTCTACCGGAGCGAATGCACTGGACGACCTGTTTCTCATCACAGGTCAAGCTCTTCCCCAAACACAAAATCTACACGCTTCAGGACAGAAATGGTGGACTGAGATTCCCAAGCAGTCCGACTTGGAGTAAAACCAAACAACGAAAACTACAACAACGAACGAAACGTGAGAAACTTCTTTAGACCAGTGCACTCATTGAACGGGAAATTCTAACCTAACAATCAACACAATTATTTAGCAGAATAGAAAAACATTTATTTAGAAAAAAACTAATAGGGGAATTTACGTATTCTCGGCAACCTAAGCAGCAACCTTCTTTCTATAGCCTTTTTCTCTAAGGAACGCACACATATGCAGTATTGGTTTGTTTACAATCTTTTGCTGCCAGCTGCTCTAACAATTTCAGTCGAAAGAATTGTCAAAAACTGTTTTGAAACGCTTTTACAAAGCTCCAATCTTCTCTAGTGAGAGCGAGTATTGTCGGCAACTAGTTTTTCTTCGGCAACCGTTCCATTTGAACTGCATGTAAATCTGCTGTTCTATTATCGGCAACTCGAAATCAGCTGCAATTTGTAGTGCGTGTGTTTCATTTCAAGAAAACCTTGCTAGATTGCTTTTTCTCAGTGGTAAAATATAGTCAAATTGAAGCTGAAAGCATAAAGAACCGTTTGCATGCATTCAGCGAAGTGTTTTCGTAAGAAAATCCAGTGAAAATAGTGTTTCAATTTGGGTTGCCGAAAATAGTCTGGCATGCCGAAGCCGTCATTTCCCCTAGAACGAAAATTTTATTATCTAACATTTTTATCCGGGAACCCTCATTCTTCTCTTACTCTCTCTCTAATTCCCTACCTAACTGTGCGGATTTCTAAATGGCTATTTATAACTGGCGCTTCATCCAGATTTAATGCATGCATGCGGACATTGTACGGTTCTACTCACGCTTCTGCTTTACCGACTGCTCCTCACCATCGTCTGTCGCCCCTGCGACGCTCGCTGCACGGAATACAAAAGATTCACCAAATTGGGTGCGAGTCTTGATTCTCTAATTCACCAACTGCTTTTCGTGGTGATATCCCGGTGGGTGGGAAAATTGCTCACCTGGAGCGCGATATTGACGGCGCAGCTCCCTTCTAACTCCGGCCGTAGTTAGGTCCTTTAATTCCGACGCGTGGGGTCAGGGTAGTGGTAATAACGCAGGGCGCGGTATGCCGAGCGGGAGGTGGTGGGACGAAACTAGAGACAAAAAGCCGTCAAACGGCTGTACAACTGGATGAGCGCATTGTTGCAAAACCGCATAGTAAATCATTTACCTTTTTGTTGAAACTTAAATCGCGCACAGTACCGCACTAGCCTACTAAACTTATTCAGTAGTAACTACACCTAATCAAAAGGAATTAACGAACAATTAATTACACTGAACTTAAAGACACTTCTCACATTTAAATATACCTCTACAAACACACCGCGAAACTATACCAAAAAACTTCACAGTCCTGCCTCTTCCACGGGTTGGATTAAAGTGGACGAGAAAGATCTTGGGATTCCTCAGAAAGGCCGCTAAAACAATTCTTGGCCTTCGTTCCGGAAACCGAAAAAACGATCTTATCAAAAGGCGATCTCCGATTACCTTCCGATTCGATCAGAGATACTATCTCTTTTCCTCCCAAGTATCCCACATCTGTCTAGCTCATTCCAATCTTTAACTTAAAGTGTTTTTCTTATTATTAAATTTCCGACGACAAGTAATCCTACTGGGAGATTATACTCAATCCCACGGATCAAATTTCATGCCACCTCAAATGAGAAAACTTACGCGCCTAGTGAGCGGATGAACAAGTAATGAGTGAAATTTCATGCAGGGATAATTTACTCTTGATATGAGTTCACCAGTTGCATACAAGTGAACTGGGATAGTGCGTGTCGTTTCGAATAGTAACAGTGAACATTTGTAGCATTTGAACTTCATGCTACATTAATTTAATATCTAATTCGAATACCGCTACATAACACCGGGCTTGATTTACGAAAATTTGGTTGTAGGAGTACAACCAAATTTTCGTAAGGGCAAACCTTACGATATCACAGCATATATATCACCGATCAATATAATAAATTTGAAAAAAAATAAATAAATAAATAGATATATCTCCAAATAAATAAATTTCAAAATAAATATGTAAATAAATAACTGTATAAATAAATAAATAAATATATGAATAAATAACTTGTAAATAAATATCTAAGAGTCTAAGTAAATAAATAGGTAAATAAACTCTTCAATAAATAATTTATAAATTACAACAACAACATCCAAATTTCATCAATTTATACAGTTACTGGAAATAATTGACAAAATTATTTACAAGCTCAACCGTTATCATGAATGGAAAAATGTCCTAACCTTCCTGAGTCATCAGAGTGATCCATATAATAATTCAGCAGCATGAGTTTCAACTAAAAATCAAAATGGCTTTAATATCAATATTCCTAGAATTTTGATAAAAACCGAACCCGAAATTAACCCCAGAAACGTAACCGGATCATTTAGCAATGAAACTAACCATTCTTAACGATGGATAAACCATCCCATGCTAAATTCACCTTACTGTCTGCTCTTAGATCGAACACCAAGGCTCTTCCTTGATACAATGTCTTTCTAAGCAACAAACTATATCTCCAAAACTACTTCAACATCATATGACCTAATGATCTCTTCAACACCAATAAAATTGGCTAGAAAGAGAGTTACATCATATTGAAAACTAACTCAACATAATAAATATGCTTAAATAGTCACTCCAAACATCGCTTCTATCATGTTTCTCACGTCAAGCAACAAACTCGACCAACCGAAACATACTAGAAATGAACTCCATGACACAACTCATGAACGCTGAACGTATATGGATGACTCGCAATGATTCATCAAGAAAAGTCAAAACAAAGTGGCAAACTTTTGATTATATCGTAGTGATAACGAAGAGAAAGTTTATTTTATTCATATTTCCTGTGAATTTTGATTGTTTCGTGTAAATATGGATTGTAAGTGATACGGAAATGGTGCATTTGTGTGGAAAACATCAAATTAGTCCGGTTACAACAGGTTACAATGAAAATCGACGAACCTGGACAACAAAATTCTGGACTCTTCGGCAACAACAAATTGGATTTGAATTTATTTACGATGGCCTACAACTTGAAGATTATGGACGGATCGACGGAATAATTGATGGAAACCGACGTTTCGAACGGATGAGAGCGTTGTGGATCAGAGATAAGTTGGATTCCAGTTGCAGATCATTGTGTGAATTGGAATTAATTGCATGTTTTCTTTTTAGGAACAATCAGATGGGCAACAACAAAAAACAGTTCTAGCGATGCACAGATTTGCTTGCATCGCTTTGGCAATAAGCCCAAAATTTTACGTCACGATGGAGATATTGGACATTGCTCCACCATTCGAAGTTGGTTTCCAATTGGATAAATAATAAATAACAATTAACTATCAAATAGGTAATAAATAAATAAATAAATAAATAAATAAATATGAAAATCTGTAATTGAATACTCTAATCAAGGTAAATAATGCATCTCTTAAAGTAATAAATAATGCATCTAATAAATAAT
The DNA here is from genome assembly GCF_037179485.1 of Ochlerotatus camptorhynchus. Classification (NCBI taxonomy): domain Eukaryota; kingdom Metazoa; phylum Arthropoda; class Insecta; order Diptera; family Culicidae; genus Ochlerotatus; species Ochlerotatus camptorhynchus. Next base: position 7,357,579 of record NW_027040849.1, read on the forward strand.
AAATAAATAATCAAATAAATAAATAAATAAACATCTTCATAAATAAATAATATGATAAATAGAATAAATAATATCTCCATACATGTTCATCATAAAGCCTCTAGCATTAAGTACTAAAATAGCTTTAAGACTCGATGTGCGCTACATACTAACATGTATCAATTGAAAGAATTTACCCATCGTTACTATCAACATAAACATTATGAAACTTTGGTAGAGTGGGGAAGTACATTAACAACCTAAAGGATATTTTTACAAAGCAAATTATTTCTACATTGGTCCTTAGCTTCTTATTTTCTCATCAAGTCAGTTGTTTTGTAAGCTCGATTGACTAAGATTTGCTCTTCATCGTCGATCCATTTATGGATGACCTCCGAGCCTTTGATACGATCAGCATCTGAGAGTCCCCAATCTCAGACTCCCGCTTTATTATTTCCCTTTAAGGTACTCCTCGTCAACGCTTTTAAGCTCGGAGTTTATGGAATATAGCTCATCGTCCTGATGGAACCATCAAGGACTCGCTCTGTCTTCTTGTCGAGGGGATAGGCATTAACAGAACCAACTTACTTGCGGAGATAATAGTCTTCCTAAGGCGGTCAAAAGATAACCGTTGACCAACTCATTTGTGAAGTTTCTTCTTGGGCTCGAACGAATGTTCTTGCACCAAGGATGCTCCCAGTAAGTAAAGTTTTTGTGGGGCAGCATCAGACTAGGTCTGAGCTAAACTTCACAAACGGTGGCAAAGGTGTTTGTTGCAACCAGAGCATCATGGTGCGATTGTTACTACTCAACAAAATTGAGAGCGACATAGCTTGACCATCAAATTAGTTCTAGTGGACTAATTTCTTCAAAAATTTACAATTAAATATGCCTAACCTTTTCCCATTTAAATCTTCTAGGTCGTAACAATGACTTCCTACCAGTCTTTTAACTACTACCTGGACATATTTGGGTGCCAATTTTGAGCAGAACTGTTGCCCCTTGTCTGATTGCTCCGTATTTTTTTTAAGGACTTTCTCCCCTACTGCATACGTAGGACAATTTATGTTGGAGCGTAGGTTGTAATATGAAGCATGTTTATCATATGCCTGTTTTAAGTTGCTTCTGACATCTTCGAGTAATTTTTGCCTTTCTTCATTTCCCAATTGATGGTTATTCGGTGCATCTACATCTCGTAGCTTTCTGTACTCTCGGCCATCTGAAATTATGTTCCGACCGAACAATACAAAGTACGGTGTATAGTGCGTTGCTTCATGCACTGAATTACGGACAGCACTGGCAATTTGTTGAAGGTTATTTGACCACTCCGTGTGACCCTTCCGGATGGATGCTCGAATTGCAGTAGTAATGACACGGTTCACCCTTTCCGTATCATTAATCTGTGGATGATAGTTCGGTGTCCGCCAATGGTTAACATGGTACTTGGCTAGCAACGATTGAAATTGCTTCGAAGTAAATTGTGTCCCGTTATCCGATAGGATTACTTCTGGCACTCCGAATAGTAGGAACAAGGAATTTTCCACAAATTGTACCAATGACTCGGCGGTCGCTTGTCGAAAGGGCTGTACTATTACAAACTTAGTGAATAGGTCCGTTACCACTAAGAGGCATGTATTTCTGCTTCGGCCTGACGCCGGAAGTGGGCCAACATAATCCATGGCCAGGAACTGCCACGGATATTGTACCACCTTTTTTTGTTCAGCCATAGGTGGAGTCGTATTCTTGTTAGTGGCTTTACTAGTTTGACACAGTAGGCAGCTTCGACAGTGCTTTTTGACTTCAACCCCCATCGAAGGCCAAAAATATCGCTCCTTAATGGCTTTCAATGTTTTCTCAGAGCCAAGGTGAGCCTGGTCGTGTACTCCTTTGATTATTTCAATTCTTTTTGATTTCGGCGGGTAGGACTTCCATTGGAACCTGCCATCTTCCAGTTTTCCTGCCACTTTGACGAATTTGTATATTTGATCGTCCACGATCCTGAAATCTGGGAACTTCGTAGGATCTACTCTAATTTTATCGAGTAACTCTTGATATTCGGGGTCTATCGTTATCGTAAAGATGGCTTCGACTGACCTTGAAAGGCAATCGGCTAATATATTGTTCTTCCCCTTTCTATATTCTAATTCAATATCGTGTGATTGAATTTTCAAAGCCCATCGTAGCAATTTTGAGTTTCCCGATTCTACGCCTATGGTAAATAACCAAAGAAGGCTTCTGGCATCAGTAACCACCTTAAAACGAGTCCCCTCAACGTAATGGCGGAAATGTTCAATCGCTAGAAGAACACCTAAACATTCCTTTTCGACGCTCGCATACTTCTTTTGTGTGCTACTAAGCTTTTTGCTAAAGTATGCGATGATCTTTGGCTGGCCATCTAGATGTTGAATTAAGGCAGCTCCTACGGCGTTGTCCGATGCGTCTGATTCAATTACAAATGGACAATTGAAATCGGGATTACTGAGGATAGGAGCCGATACTAAGGCAGCTTTAAGGTCACCAAAGGCTTTTTCCGCTGCTTCTGTCCAAACAAACTTGCTTCTTGTCTTTTTCAGTAGATCGGATATTGGTGCTACTATAGCACTGTAATTGCATATAAAACGCTGATAAAATCCAGCAAGTCCTAGTAGTCGTCGTATATCCTTTATGTTTTTTGGACGGGCGTAGTCGAGAATTGGGGAGATTCTGGAATTGTCGATTGAAACACCTTCTTCAGTGAGAAGATATCCCAAGTATGACACCTGTTTCCGACAGAACCTGCTCTTATCGAGTGAAATCGTCAAGTTCGCTTTAGTTAGTCGTTCAGCTACTATCTTTAGCAGCCGGATATGTTCATCAAAAGTTGTCGTTGCGATAACAATATCGTCTAGATACACGAAGACGTTAGGTTCTAGATCAAACCCAATGACTCGGTCCATTAAACGACACATTGTAAAGGGTGCATTGGTAAGGCCAAAAGGACAGACCTTGAACCGAAATAAACCTTGTGGGGTCCTAAAAGCTGTATAGTCTCTAGATTCCTCTTTTAGAGGGATCTGAAAATATGCATCTTTAAGATCCACTACTGAATAGTATTTCGCACTTCCTAGGCGATGGAAGATTTCTCCCATGTTTCGCATAGGGTACGAATCCTTTCTTGTCCATGCGTTAACTCCTCTGGAGTCCAAGCAAACTCGTAGTTTGCCATTCGATTTACGAACTGGCACTAGAGCGCTGGCCCATTCGCTGGCACACTCTTCAATGGCATCTATTTTCCGGTATCTCTCAAGTTCTGTTTCCATTTCGGCTTGAACCACTGGTGAACATCTATACAACGGCTGTCGTCTGGGTTTGGCTCCTTCCTTCAACACTATTTCGTGTTCTAACAACGATGTCCTTCCTAAACGATGTTCAGTAGTGTATGGGAAAGTTTTCATAGTCCTGACTAACTCTTTACGTTCCTCTACCGTCAGTTCGTGTTCGGTCTCGATCGTATCGGGGGTTGTTCTGGAAGCCTCCGGAAGCTCCAATGCTGGGATATCCAAAGTCTCATCTGGTTCCATTTTTTTAATAATCGGTAACGCTTCAATAGGGAAACACGAAAACTCAATAGTCTCGACCGACTGTCCTTCATCTATAATCATTGTCGCAACTTGCTCAAACCCGTTTTCACCCAAAACCATTGGTTTTATACCAAAAACTTTCCAAAAATTATAACCTAATATCAAATTCCTGGATATCTGAGGAACTACTAGAGTGGGTATAATTTTAGTAACTCCTCTGAATACTATGGGTAGGTGGACATACCCTAAGCATTCGTGCACTGTCTTGTCTGCTGTAACAATCCGGAACGGGCTCTGATGCATTTTCAGGCCGTGTTTTTCAGCAATGTCAGATATATTAGTTACGCTGACACTTGCACCAGAGTCGAGTAAAGCATCATATTCTTGGTCGAAAATTTTAACTTTTACATGTGGGCAACTTTCTGTATGAATCTTGACCTCACATATTTGAAGAAATGGGTCAATAAAAGGTTCAGAGTGGGGAACATCTTCAGTATTTGGAGTGATATTGTTCCCAGCTTCACACCCCAAATCTAGTTTCCCGAACGCTGGGTTGATTGTTGTGGATCTCTGATATGGTTGGGACATGAAACCGTAGTTTTGCCTGGATTTCCGCAAGCATAGCAAAAAATCCGCTTTGGTTCTTGGCAGTTTCTCCAAAGGTGGCCATTTTTGCTGCAATTCCAGCATAAGGGTATAGTTCTTCCTTCTGTATTCTCCTGGCTAACTCTTGGTCGCTGTTCCGGATGCGGTCTATCTCCTTCCTTTATTCGCGTATTCCTGTCGAACTTTTTCCTAATTTCGTTCACTTCCTCTGATTCCGAACATGATGAGTAAGATCCCTCTGCCGTCACTTCTATATTGTGTACAGCATTGGTAGGCCTGATTGGACCTTCCCTTTGCTGTTTGAGAGTTGGATCGTTAGCGTCTATCCGGTAAGCATAGTATTCCAACATGCCAAGTTCTCTCACAGTTCTACAAGCCAATCTTGACCTATAATGAGGACGCATATTATCCCAGATAATCTCAAATAGCCTTCCCGGATCCAATGGGTTGGAAAGCAGTTTGTTTAGGCGCTCGACCTCCATTTTAAAAGTTAAGAACGTTTCACTACGTTGCTGCTTCCTTTCATATATCTTCTGTCGATTCCCTTGGTCCCTATTCGGATTCCCATACATGTATCTAATACGTTCCTCAAAATCTTCCCAGTTGGCGAATTCTTCCGAATAGCATAAATACCAATCGTAAGCTTCGCCTCTCAGAATAGTGTGAATACGTTGAAGTAAGATATCTTCTGCTATATGATCCATTCTAGCAAGCCTACGGACTTTATGAAGAAAGTCTTCTAACGATCGTTGACGCGAATCACCACTAAATGATAGATGCCATTTCTCCATACGCCTGTCTGCTGTTATTATTTCTGTTTCACTACCAGTGTGGCTCCGGTTATTTCCTCGTTCATTATTGTTCCTGTGATTTCGTCCACCTCTACCATTCATACGATCCTGTTCCCTTTCCCTGCTCATAGACCTTCTTTCTGAGTTTCCTCGACTATTGGGGTACCCTGGCGAACATTGCCTTTGTTGCTTCTCTCGCATTTCTGCCAATTCCTGCTCTAATTTATAAATTTGGTTTATCAGGAACTCATAATCTTTTGTATTCTGTGTCTGTTGTGATCCACCCTGTTCCTTGGGAATTGCACCTGTACCATTGAAATTATTTGTGTCTTGTAACACTTCTCCACCTACCGCTCCCTCTTCTTGTCCATTCTGTTCGTTAGCGCTAGGGTTGTTACGGTCAAATTGTAACAAAAATCCTTTAATTTCTCTTGTCAAATCTTCTCGCATCATCACAGATCTAGAATCCTCTGCCACACAACGCTCTACCCTCATCAAATAATGTTTCAATCTTGAAATACTCCTCTCGTCCCGACCTTTCTCCAATCTTCTAGCAAGCATGTCAATTTTGTTGGCAATATAGTCATATTGTTGGTCAATCGTGTAACTACATAAGTAAGTCCTGGTTCACTCGGCTGTCGACAAAAGCAGGCCACTCTCGATGTGTGCTACGCGATCGTCTGTTTTCTCGGCAGCAACCATTGTGTGGTCCTCCTCATTGTTCTTCATCAGCAGTTCTTTCGGTCGATGCGTCGTCGACTTTGGAAAGCAACCGTTTCGTGATGAGTGTGTGAGTGCTGACCACGTTTTGCGTCCATTACTGCAATGGACGCGCTCTGGCCCTCGTTGGCGTACAACAATTTGCCATACAATGAAACTACTGGAAGCGGCTCCAGTTCTGATGGAGGAGGCTTTTTGGATAGCGGAAGATAAAGTGTTTATTGTGTTGTACCTTTTGACTATATTTTTAAGATGTATTGTATAGTGACCAAGAATCCTCGGCTCTGTAAAGTTAATTCGGTTGAGCCTTATCAAATAAATTAATAAACAAAAAAAAAAAAAAAGTAAGTCCTATTTCCTTTAGCATCTTCGTGAAATAACTTTCTAAGTAATCGATATTTATCATTAAGTTCATCTTTTGTGCTTTCTTTTTTTCCACGAATAATTAGTTCGTAATCCACTTCTTCACTGGTTAAATGATCTACTCTAGGAAACCTGGTAGCCATGTTGAATATTTTCCGTTAAATTTCACGGTACTTAAAAAAAATTATAGTGTAATACACTGCACGAAACAATTCCCAAATTCACAACAAAACGAATATTTTCTTTTAAAAAGTTCACTCTACATGCAATACTACGTAAACTATCGAAACGATTCACTTTATATTAACCAAATATTAAATTTTATTCATCAACAATTTGCCAATACGCAAATATTCTCAAAATTTTGAGACCTGCAGTTGGGCGCCAAATGTAGCCGGCACAAAGTTGGCTAGCCTAAATCGGTCTACTAGAGTGTTCCGTGGATTGGTTTTTAAACAAATGGCTTAAGCGCCACCTCCATAGAGGACCACTTGTCGTTTCGGATGCCCGGCAAACTCAAAACCCCAGGGCGAGTTCAGTCTAATGCAAAAGATTGGAACGCGCTAGTAGACGTTAAGTACTTGGGATTCAAAGAAAAACACTAAATCCAACCGAATGAAAACTAACCAGAAACCGTCTTTCTACCGGAGCGAATGCACTGGACGACCTGTTTCTCATCACAGGTCAAGCTCTTCCCCAAACACAAAATCTACACGCTTCAGGACAGAAATGGTGGACTGAGATTCCCAAGCAGTCCGACTTGGAGTAAAACCAAACAACGAAAACTACAACAACGAACGAAACGTGAGAAACTTCTTTAGACCAGTGCACTCATTGAACGGGAAATTCTAACCTAACAATCAACACAATTATTTAGCAGAATAGAAAAACATTTATTTAGGAAAAAACTAATAGAACGAAAATTTTATTATCTAACATTTTTATCCGGGAACCCTCATTCTTCTCTTACTCTCTCTCTAATTCCCTACCTAACTGTGCGGATTTCTAAATGGCTATTTATAACTGGCGCTTCATCCAGATTTAATGCATGCATGCGGACATTGTACGGTTCTACTCACGCTTCTGCTTTACCGACTGCTCCTCACCATCGTCTGTCGCCCCTGCGACGCTCGCTGCACGGAATACAAAAGATTCACCAAATTGGGTGCGAGTCTTGATTCTCTAATTCACCAACTGCTTTTCGTGGTGATATCCCGGTGGGTGGGAAAATTGCTCACCTGGAGCGCGATATTGACGGCGCAGCTCCCTTCTAACTCCGGCCGTAGTTAGGTCCTTTAATTCCGACGCGTGGGGTCAGGGTAGTGGTAATAACGCAGGGCGCGGTATGCCGAGCGGGAGGTGGTGGGACGAAACTAGAGACAAAAAGCCGTCAAACGGCTGTACAACTGGATGAGCGCATTGTTGCAAAACCGCATAGTAAATCATTTACCTTTTTGTTGAAACTTAAATCGCGCACAGTACCGCACTAGCCTACTAAACTTATTCAGTAGTAACTACACCTAATCAAAAGGAATTAACGAACAATTAATTACACTGAACTTAAAGACACTTCTCACATTTAAATATACCTCTACAAACACACCGCGAAACTATACCAAAAAACTTCACAGTCCTGCCTCTTCCACGGGTTGGATTAAAGTGGACGAGAAAGATCTTGGGATTCCTCAGAAAGGCCGCTAAAACAATTCTTGGCCTTCGTTCCGGAAACCGAAAAAACGATCTTATCAAAAGGCGATCTCCGATTACCTTCCGATTCGATCAGAGATACTATCTCTTTTCCTCCCAAGTATCCCACATCTGTCTAGCTCATTCCAATCTTTAACTTAAAGTGTTTTTCTTATTATTAAATTTCCGACGACAAGTAATCCTACTGGGAGATTATACTCAATCCCACGGATCAAATTTCATGCCACCTCAAATGAGAAAACTTACGCGCCTAGTGAGCGGATGAACAAGTAATGAGTGAAATTTCATGCAGGGATAATTTACTCTTGATATGAGTTCACCAGTTGCATACAAGTGAACTGGGATAGTGCGTGTCGTTTCGAATAGTAACAGTGAACATTTGTAGCATTTGAACTTCATGCTACATTAATTTAATATCTAATTCGAATACCGCTACAAAGTTTGACAGATAAAATGAAGGGTTCGTGGATTTTCCTATGTTTTGAGGGGTGAATCGATTAGCTTGGGACCGAAGATAGTACCAGAGCTGAGCTAAAAAGATGAGCACATTTCTTCGGGAGCTACTTGTCTTAGAGTTACCTCTATGGTGCCAGAGCTGAGCCAAAAAGTTGAGCATGTTATTTCGAGACCTTCTAGTCTTATAGTACGTTCAGACTACAGAGTTATAACATGTTATAGCGCTATCTTGATGGTGGTTTCTGTGTTGCAATTAGTTGACAACCGTTATAACATGTTATAACTCTCCAGTCTGGACAGCGTTTTAGAGTTACCTCTATGGTATAATTCAAGCTGATGTATGAAATAATGATGTAATAGCAAAAAGCAGATACAATATTACATCAATGGATGTAATTTTGTTCGCAAAATTGATGTACATCGTACAACGTTATATTACACAACCGATGGATTGATCTGGTTGCAACAGTTTGGATGTAAAATTCAACAACTTTTTTTTCTGTGTATTAGAGAGACTTTCGCCTCTGATATACATGTATATTAGAAATACTCAAAGGGAGAGATGTTTTGAGCCAAATGAACTGCCAAAATGTGAGCCAATCGAACATTCTTATTAGAATTTGTCAAATGATTTCTTATTCTTACTAGATTAAATATGAGAGTATTGCAATCGAACAGAAATTCAATCACCTCTATGCTTCGTGCGCTTCTCAAATTCAACTAGTTTTTGGAATCAAAAACAATATTCGAACTCTATTGATTAATTGGTCTTAGTTGGTTAATTAATGGCACCAAGAAGTGTGCAAAATATTGCGATGCAATCAATTATTATTTTTTACGTAAATCGAATCAAAAATAAAAGTCATGTGAAATGCTGGCTTCTACCAAGGGTTGCAAGATAATTTAGGTACAAACATAGAGGTAACTCTAAGACTAGAAGGTCCCGAAATAACGTGCTCAACTTTTTGGCTCAGCTCTGGTACTCTCTTTGGTCCCAAGCTAATCGATTCACCCCTCGAAACATAGGAAAAACCAATAACCCCTCATTTTATCTGTCAAACTTTCATAGTGAATCAAAACAAACATTGCGTAGTTCTAGAATTTCGACTAGAATGGGATACGTTAATCGTTTGCTTGGGACCAATAGGCTAGTTAAGTAGTGAGCCAATTTAAAATCGTTAGTTTCGTATTGATTGTTGGTACAAATCCCTGCTGCCGAATTTTATTTTGTTTTCTCCGCCTATCTCTCCCTCTGAGTATTTCTAATGTATATGCATATGATTTTTCTTAAAGAGCCTAAATTTATAAAGAGGCGATATGTCAAAATTGAAACAATCGATTATCTGTCAAAGTCATAGGAAAAGTCATTTCAATCGAGCAGAAGACCTGTCAAATGGATAAGATGTCGTCTCTTTATAAATTCAGGCTCATTAATTTTTCTAGTCGTAATTTTGGAACGACCCATTTTCATCGACAATTTTCGGCCGCTGGGGCACGTTGATCGATTTCCAACCGTCAGCGTTTAGCCGCTTTTCGTGTTGTTTACATGCGATACTCCCATCAGTTTCTCAAAACTGCGACGCGCGACGGGCGGAACGGTAACAAATTTTATCTTCTTGAATGTACGTGAATTTTTATTTTCCGAAATAAAGTGCTGCAAATCACGCTGCCTGTCTGCAATCGGTGAGCACTATCGACGGAAACCGACGAGGAAAATGCGATTTTCCTCCCTCTTGCTAGCGCTACTGGCGCTGGCTTCGACGGGAACGGCAACGAAGCTGAATTACCCACGCGTTCTGCTGCCAATCTTCGATCACATTTCGGTCAACTTTACCCTCGAAGTGGTGGAGAAAGGCTGCTTCAAATGGTAAGAGCCGGCTTTCGACTTTTTCTAACCTCTCTGTGAATGGTTCGGTGTTGGGGAATATTGGATCCGAGGCTCTGTGGCTCGAGACATCACCAGCTGGAAGAAAAGTCAACAAACTCGCTTCCGTCGAGGTCGTCTGCCTCGTGTTTATTTTCGTTCCGATGATGTCACGGATTACCTAAACGGCGAGGAAAAGTATTGAAATCATATTTTTTTTGTATTTCGTAGGACTTCTTCCCGGTTGGATCTGATTCAGATTAAACCCGCATACGATGAAACGAATGATGACTGCTCCTACCGGGTGGTGGTCACCGTGATCAATAAGGAAAAGCGCAGGAATACGGCGATTGTGCTGGCGGAGGATTTGGTGACGGGGGAAGTGCTTAGGTGCGATGTTATTTTGGATGTGATTGACCAGTTGGGAGTGTTGACAACGACTCGGGAGTTGTATTTGGAAGAGGCCCCGGAAACGTTCGAACTGTGGGCTTTGGATGATCAGGGTAATGCATTTACGACACTGGAAGGAATCGAATTTAACTGGCAGCTGGCGTCCCATCGGGCGGTAGATTTTCGTCACGGCGATTCGGAGAGTGCCTGGAGTCAGGTATTGCGGTTTTTGACCTTCTCCGAGAGTAAGTTCCATGTGGTTCCGAAGGCGATCGAGAGGCTGGAACAGGCCAAGGTTCAGGGCTATATGGTTCTGCTGGAGGGTATCAATACTGGTTCGGCAAGGGTAACGGCAAAGCTTCCGTATGCAGAGTACAGTCACGTGTCGCCGGTTGAGGTTAACATTATGGTACTGGCCAACTTGATTTTGGATCCGAGCGACGTTTACATCATGACGGGAGACACGGTCAACTTCAAGGTGCTGCAGTTGAAGCAGGGAAAGCTGCACGAAATCGCTTTGAACAATCAGTATTATTTGGAAATTGAAGACAGCGCGTTGGCCACCATCAAGGGGAACGAGGCAAAGGGGTTGAAACTGGGAAGGACCTTTGTTCTGCTGAGAGACCGGAACGTACCTCACGACTTGACGAGCGACGATCAATCGGCCAAGGCACTGCTCCCGAAGGCATCGATTACGGTTGCCGATCCGAAAAAGTTGACCCTCAATCTGCTGCCCCACTACAACTGGGTGACGGTGGAAGGCGAGAATCACGAGATTGCATTGGATCTGTTCACGGCGGATGACCATCAGATTACGCTGGGATCGAAGTACCAAATTCAGTCGAGCTTCGATGAGGCACTGTACTATCCGATCCGGAGGACTAGCAATGGAAGCCGCATTGCTGGTGAGACGGTGGCAAGCGGAAGTAGACCCGTTACTGGACAGTTTGATAAGGTGAAAATATTTAAATTCTTAAATGGCCAAGTTCTAATTCTTGTCTTTTCCTCACTAGCTAACCGCAAAAGCCGAACTGATCGTGTACAAACGCTTAGCTATCAACCCAACGGTGGTGATCATCCCGTACGACCCGGCCCTCCGCCGGCAGAAGCTCCAATTTACGGCATCCGGAGGCGACGGGTCCTATCTGTGGTCCAGCTTGGACAGTTCCCTGGTATCGGTGGCGCAAACCGGCTTAGCCGAAACCCGGCTCGATCACCTAAAAGGTGGTGCTGTAGTATCATTCGGAGTTGATGGCGAAACCAGTGCTAAAATAACCCAAGTCCGTGTGGCACTGGCTCGCAACACCAAGATTTCTGTGGCGGCACAGGTCGTGTTCCTGCCACCGATCAAGCTGGAAGTGGTTCGGTACAATTTCGAAACCGTGCTCAAGGACTACGTTCAGGTTCATGTGGCGCTGTGGGCCAAGCACAACGGAACGATGAAGGCGTTCACATCCTGCGAAAGCTTGAACTTTGAACTGGAGTTTAGCAATCAAATCTTCCTGCTGGATCCGGCGAAGAACAATGCCAAGGACGTTCTGGCTGATAATGCGTGTCGGATTTTGTACCTGAAGGCAAATGCCGTGGGACAGACGAATCTTAAAGTGACCTACCGATACTTTGACAAAGTTCTCAGCGATCAGGTTGGGTTGAATGTATTCGACCGACTGGCGATCTTGAATCCGATTGAAAACGAGGTGGTTCTGCCGATTGGTGCGTCTAGGAATTTGATCTATCACAATGGACCGGAGAGGGTCTTCAATTCGGAAGCGGAGTTGCAGAAACGGGTGGTGTTCGATCAGAAGAACTTGGAAGTGGTTCAAGTGGGCAGTGGTTTTTCCAAGGATAAACATATTCTGACGGTGTTGTGTAAAAAGATTGGCGAATATGAATTGAAACTGGAGGTTTTCAACTCGCTGAACGCCGCCAACGTGGTCCCGTACGTAACGGAGTTTGTCACCAAGGTGTACTGCGTGAAACCACGCTTCGTCAATCTGTTCACGACGGACAAAGTCAAGACAAGCTGTCCGCTGGAGCGGCGCCACTCGATGATGCACGTCAAATCCGACAACGACCAGCTGCTCGTAGACATCGAAGTTCTGGACGTGCACAACCGAAAACTGGCCAACATCTCATCCCTCTTGCTGGAATGGCAATTTACCCTGGCCGATCGGGATCAGTTTGTGGATCAAGTATCTTACGAACAGAAAACCGAAACCGATCTGCTCGAGGGAGTAGAAATCCCTAAACGGGACTTCATTCTGACGACTCTCCCGGAGGTGGAAGCCAACTACAAAATTAAGGCAACCGTCACCCAGTACCGATCGGAAGTCCTCAAGAAGCACTCGGTCAAGCCGGAATCACCTCACTTTGGCATTCACAAAACCGCCGATGGACCCCTCGTTAAGCCGGTCATCGAGAACGAACTCAACTTCCTGTCGGTCAATAAGACCCTGCTCCCATACGAACAGCTAACCCTGTTCCTGTCCCGAAGCAACGTGGAACGGATCAAGATCGCTCAGGGAAGTGGATTCTACGATATTCTAGCGTCGGACAGTGGAATCGTGGCCGTCGAGTACGACGATGCCACCCGGCAGTTGGTCATCACACCGAAGCGGGTCGGGGAAGTGAAGCTTGAGGTGGCTGATCAGTGTTTGAGTACGGAATCGAGCTTCCTGTATGTTTCGGTGGTTACAATCGGTAGGATTACTCTGCACGCCCCGGATCGGGTGGAGAAGACCAAGACGATCGAAGCGATTGCAAGGGTCTACGACAGCAACGATCGGCTGCTGCAGTTAGAGCGAGGTAACCTGGAGCTATACGAGCTCAGTCAGGAGGCTTATAATCCAAACGTGCTGAGCGTGGCACTGGGCAGCCAAGGGCAGCTGGGAACCGGAGAGATTCGGTGGGTTTGCTGGCTTGTTGGTCGGGGATTGGAAGTTGAATTTGATTGTTATTTTCTTGTAGATACATTGTAACCGGAATGGAGCTGGGTGAGACGAAGATTGTGGTCAATTCTGGATCAGGCGAGAAGCAGATCTCGAGTTCGCCGGCTTCGGTTCAGGTAGGATTAGTTATTAATTGTAATATCGCATCAGCCATGTCGAGAAAGTCGTGTCATTGTACATATTTCTATAAACATTAGCTCAGCGGCGTCCCATAACCTCACTTTTTATCTGTGCACCAACTTTCAAAACCAGATTTAATGCCATATTCATACTCGAATCGGTTGAAAAATACATTTAATCTTCTAGTTTACTCGATATCTATCCATTGCAAGCAATATTTTGATAGTTGTTTATGTTTTGAGAGTTGGTGCACAGGTAGATTGAGGTTAAGGAAACCCCGAATCGTTTGTAACTACTCAGGTTTTAAAGCCAGTTTTTTTTTTTACTTTGTGTCTAGACGACTTCTGAAATGATTAAATCTATATAGAGCTGGAATTAGGGCGTAACAGCTTTTGTAAACAATGACTTCTGTCGTTGATTTCTAGATACTCCAGGCACTCCTACGCAAACCAGCATATCCATCGGATAGGGGAAGTCTTTCCCCACTTGATGGTGATGTCGATTTGCCAGGGAGGGTCATGAATTTCTAGAAATCATCGAGAGAAGCCATTGTTTACAAAAGCTGTTACGCTAATTCCAGCTCTATCTAGAAATATCTGGAATTCTGATATTAGATTCTGATTTCTCATCAAACATTCAAATGCTATAATAGAATTTAGAAATATTCCAAAGTCTTCGAAAGAACTGTTCATGTTTAAGAGAAGGTAAAATATTCTCTTAAATATTTGATTCTGATATCACCACGTGAAAAAAAATCAATTTTTTTACTAAAAGTTGAGGTTCTACGATTTTTGTCAATTTTTAAATGTCCATTGTGTCGATTTCTAAAAAGTTCGCATTTTTGATAAGCTTTCAAATAAACAAAAGTTTAAATATATTAAAATAAATATTTTTAGCTGTTGAAGTTTTTAAATTTTTTGTCAAAAATTTGAGATTTTTTTCAGTGTGTATTTTTTCTGAAAAGGCAAACCAGTTCTCTACAAGTAGATGAGCCATGTTCGTGCTATTATTTATTGAAAAATATACGCCAAACGCCATTTTCAAAAATTAAGCGATAGTCAAAATGGCCGAAATTCAGCACAAACTTGGTTTATTACCCCTAGCGAACAATTTGCCAAAGTTCCATGGAATTCGAATGGAATCGATCCGTCAGTTGGCGTGGAACTGCGCGCTCCTGCTTTTTCTGTGCCCTACAATCACAATACTAACTCACATTCCTCTCGCTTCCCGCTTCACTTTCAGGTCTTCCCACCGCTCACCCTGTTCCCGCGCAACGCCACCATCGTAGTCGGCAGTAGCCTGCAGGTCTACTCCAAGGGAGGTCCCTCCCCGGACACCAACATCGTCTACAGCGCCCAACATCAAGACATCATCTCCATCGAATCGGGACTGGTGTCGGGCTTGAAAATCGGTCATTCCAAGGTCACCGGGCGCTGCGTTGGCGTAAACCCCAGCACCGGAGCGCAGATCGTGTTCTCCGAAGACACGGTTCACATTCACGTCATCCCGCTGGATGCCATCGAGATTAAAACGCCGTTGGGTCGGATCCGCACCGGAGCTGTCATGCCGGCACATGTTTGGGGCGTTCCGAGCATTTCGCCGCTGGTTCTGGGAACGCTGGAGTCGGTGAAGATCTACTGGTCCACGGATCATGAGGATGTGCTGGATGTTCGGGGAGTGTTCCAGGAGATTGGAGTCGAGTACAAGGAGCGGGATGCGATCGGAGTTAGAGTGAAGGCGTTGGCACCGGGTAGGGCCGGTTTGTACGTGACGTTGGTGACGGCTGCAGGGGTGAAATTGACCGCGAAGACGGAAGTTACGGTGTTCCGGGTGTTGGAGCTGGAGTCCCCGAAGGTAATTCGACATGATTCGATCCTGGTCCCACCGAGATCCAACGTGCAGTTGAAGGCAAATTTAGACGACGCCGTTTATCAACTGGAAGAAGGAAGCAGCTCGGTGGTGAAGGTTTCCAAGGAGGGTCTGGTGAAGAGTGGCGATGCAGTTGGACGAGTTCAGATCGTGGCCTCGTCGTTCGATCAATCGTTGACCATTCCGGTAGAGGTTAAGAACGTCCACTACATTTTGACGTCGTTGGAAGCTTCGAACATAAAGCTGCGCCAACCGGAGAGTGTCATCCCGCAGGGGTTGAGCCTGAGACTGAAGGTATCTCTGCATGATAATCTGGGAAATGAGTTCTCCCACGGAATAGAGGAAGTTACGACTTTGAAACATAAGCTTTCGAAACGAGGAAACGTGCTGATAACAACGGGAACGAACAATTCCGTCGCTTTGCAGCTGATTCGGGAGACGTCGGATATGCTGCTAATCTCTCTGAAAGACACAACCGGTGTAAAACATGGAGAAGACTACCTGAAGTTGGTGGTCGGAGAAACGACGGCGATCTTCCCGGAGAAGACGGTGTTTTCGGTGGGTGACATCGTTTGTTTTGAATCTCCCCTGCTGGGATCGGCTGCGGATTGGTCCAGCTCGGACGAAGGGTTGGTACGCATTGACTCGGCTACCGGTGTAGCCAAGATCGTTTCTTCACGAAAGGGAATCGTTGGAGGCGAAGAGAAGGTCTTCATCAGCCATGGCGAACATCGCTCTGAAGGGTTGCGGTTTGGAATTGACGTATTGGAAGCTGACCAGATTGAATTTTTCAAATCCTACGACGTGTTCAATGGACAGAAGTATCGGGGACATTTGGTGATCAAGAACCACCTGCAGATCGATAAGTTTGTCAACGTAATCGCTCAGAACGTTTCTATTTGCACGGAAAGCATTGAACGATCGTTCTCTAGTTTGTTTAGTTGTAAACTGACCTCGAAGCAGAATCCTTCTTCCGGAATTCTGAAACATTTCAAGACCGTGGCTAGCTTCGACCCTACCATCGGGGCGTACACCTGTGACATCGACCTGATAACGTCCATTGAGGAAGTTACCAACTTGATCAAAACTAACGAACTGAACATTGAGTTGGAAGCTCGTCTACTCGGCAGTGGCTTGTCGGATACGTCCACACTGAAGATCGTTCCGGCAGTTATCGTCGACCCGGAGGCCATTTCCATCGAGCAGGTCGGAAAACAGATTGTCACGGTGAATGGTATGGATAAAGTATTGCAAAAGATTGAAGTGTCCTCCTCGAATCCATCGCTATTGGAAGTGTCTATGGTTCAGAAAGGGCCGGGATCCATTCAATATAAGCTGCGTCTGCTCGGATCGTACTCACTGGAGTCCAGCGAGGATCTGTACGTGAACGTGAACTCACCACTGACGCTGCAGAAGCTGAAGGTAAGATTAGTATTCATTTAAGATTTTGGATCTTTGAATTTAATCTCGTGCTTTATTTTCCGATCCAGGTTCCGATCCAATCCCCGCTTGTGATGCGGAAATGTGCCAGTCAACCGTTGTACAACGTGCCAAACATGTTCCTTAACTATGTCAGCAACTTTGGACTGCTGATATCGGCCATCATTGTTCTGGCTGCCACCGTTTGGGGTAAGCTTGTTAATTTATTATCATTCGTCTACGTTTTCGAGGTTTGTGACCAATATCTTTGTTTTGCTTTTATGTTCGCAGTATTTGTGTTCTGCTTTCCGCAGCGCCAGAAAACGGTCGATCCCAATGCAACGTGTAAGTACCTCGCAGATAACTTATTCTTGCACTAAAACCCAGAGTATCCTACCTAGAACCAATATATTAAGATTTCTCCCATTTCTCGTATATTTTCCGCCCCAACAGTGCTATTTTCACCGTTCAAGAACGAGAACAATCTATCCGGATACAGCAACGGCGGGAGGTTGAATGCCAATCCGTTTGCCAGTCCACAACAGCGCGGGATGGGCAATCAGACGCATGCGGCGTCTCCCGCGTCATTGTATGTCGGTCCAGGTAAGTGAGCGTAGATTTCGGTATTTCGTTAGTTTAGTTAACTCTGCCTTGGTCGATCTCTCCTTACGCGATATATATCCTGGCTACTTTGACTTCTTTTCCCGTACAAATTTCCAAAATTTACCTCCGTAACTTGATATCTGCCCGATATATTTATCAAAATCACGAAAATAAAGATAGGACTTTATCACTTAACATATGTAGAAGATGAACTTCAAATGTTGAAACTTTGATGGAATTTTAAGTGGTATACATAAAGCCCGATTCAAAGTAAATTTGGACGCAATCAAGTGATTATAACTCAAGAATTAAACATCATACACGGTTGATCAAAACGTCAAACGAAAGGGTATTTATTCAGCTTTCAAACGATATAGGGTAAATGTTGGCTTCGGCACCCATTGACTGTTTTCGGCAACCAAAATTTAAACGTTAATTTCACTATGTTTTCCCATCAACACACTTCCCTGAATGCATCCAAACGATTCTTTAGTCTTTCAGCTTCAATCTGATTGTATGTGTACGTCTGAGCAGTCCTGTTATGGCAGATTTTTATTCAAATGAAGCATACGTACTCTAAAATGGGGTTGATTTCAAGTTGCCGATAATAGAACAGCTGGTTAACACGCAGTTCTAATGGGAAGGTTGCCGAAGAAAACCGAGGCTGCCGACAATAGTCACACTAACCTGAGAAGTTTGGAGCGTTGTAAAAACGCTTTCAAACAGTTTTGAAGAATTCTGTCGATTAAAACGGATAGAGAAGCAAGCAGCAGATGAATGTAAACCAACAGACACGTCATATATGTGCGTGACGCTGAGAAAATGCTAATAGAAGTGTGGACACTGCTTAGATTGACGAGAATACGTAAATTCCCCTATAACAAGTTATTACATTTCACCTGTTGGAAAATTGCCAACTTTTCAGTAAATTCCGCAATAATAATCTCGGGAATAAAACGACCGGTACTGGGGTTGATTTACTGTACGGAAGATTATTATTATCCTAAAAAGAATATGCTTCATTTTAACAGTTATCTAGCAGCTAAACCAAGAACTAAATCATTTGCTTATGTGTGTTATGCTGTTTTTTTTTTAAAACATGTTTTCATGCATAAACTTACGTTTAGTTCCGTACTATGTATTTTGTGTGCCTGATGGTATGTCTATACTACCCATAATCGCATATCAGTCCCATCTTTGCTTGATTTCATATCCATATGGGACTGATATGCGATTATGGGCAGTGTACCTCTTCGTTGCCGTACTAATTAACCGTACTATAATAAATTTAGTTATAAATAGTTGTATAAGTTCAGCAGGATTCAATTACCTTAAACAATGTAGTTTTAAGAATATTAGTTTTAGGTTGGAAATATGCAATCCATTTATCATATGCTCTCCTGTCCAAAAACATATTAGATTAAGTAAATTTCACTTAATTTTATCATTAAGCCAATTACCTGATAATTTTAGAAATAAGCACTAAGGAATTTAGATACACTGGAGTCGCATGCTTAAATATTTTTTATAAATCGGATTTTGATGCCATTCATTATTATAGCACGTTATGGTTCATATAGACATATTTTAAAAATTTCTGTATTTACACCAAAAATTATGATTATTTAAAAATTATGCCATTCGATTACCTATAGCTTGAAACGGATAATGTGATTGGAATCAAGTCGATAGGTTGTATCGTTGTTGAGAAATCGTTAAAAACGTACCGCGTAAATTGCGGCTCAGCGGCACTAACCGCGTAAAAAAAACCGTGTAAAAAAAACCGCGTAGAAAGCGACTCCAGTGTATTTAGGATAATGTTTCAGTAGTAAATTTAGTAATTACTTTCTGCAACCTGCCTTGCCTTCTACTTTTTTGTCTAGATTATTTGTTTACTCATTCCTGCTGTGGTGCTTGGTATTGCTTTCAATCAGCGCACCCCTCGTGAGCGAACAGAGAAAAAGAGAAAGTGTCAGAGTTGTAAAACAGGTGAGACAATAAAGAGCTCCTTGAGATTGTCGATTAAAAACAACAAGTTTTATTCGTTTTATTTATTCGCGGTCCGCGCTCGCGCCCCACATTGGTGACCCCGACGGAGAAGAACCGACTGGATAACGTTTCCATACATTTCTTCAACGAAAATGGCAAACCCGAACGAAAACGCTGGCGTCGCCGTAAAACTTCCGGACTTTTGCAAGAACGATCCTGTCATGTGGTTTGCACAGGCAGAGGCTCAGTTTGCCCTCGCGAATGTTCTTAGAGACGATACGAAATTTTATCACATTGTGGCCAAAATCGACCAATCGGTCATTTGCCACGTAACGGACTTAGTGTCGAATCCGCCGGCGGAAAATAAGTACAGTGCGGTGAAGAATCGTTTGATCTCGCGTTTTCAAGTGTCTGCAGAAGGAAGGTTGGAACGTTTGCTGAGTTCCTGCGATTTGGGTGATATGCGGCCAACACATATGCTCGCAAAAATGCAAGAGCTGGCAGCAGGATTAAACGTAACCGATGAGCTCTTGAAAATGTTGTTTCTTCAGAGAATGCCCCCAAACGTTAAAGCCATTCTCACCATCAGTGACGGAACTATCGGTAAATTGGCGGAAATGGCCGACAAAATGTTGGAATCTTCGTTGTCCCACGTCGCAGCTGCGTCGATGCCCACTGGAAACAACGATATGGAAGAATTGCGAGGCCAAATCGCGGCTCTCACTACCGAAATTAGGCACATCAAGGCAAACCGCTCATCCCGTAGCCGTTCGACATCACGTTCGAGTCGAAATGCAAGCGATTTCGAAATATGCTGGTTTCATCGCAAATTCGGTGGTCGCGCTCTCAAGTGTCGAGACCCGTGCCAGTTTAGTAACAAAAAAACTAAACTCCCGTTCACCCGAATCGGCGGGGGTGGACGGAGCTCCGGAAAGTCGCCGTATTTTGATATTCGATCGTACCAGCAACACAAAGTTTCTTATCGACACCGGTTCGGATGTTTCGATTCTCCCAGCTTCAATTCGTGAGCGTTCGAATGGAACAGCACCTTTCGACCTCCATGCTGCAAACTGTTTCAGAATTAAAGTTTACGATAAACGATTTCTCACGGTCGATCTTGGTCTACGTCGGAGATTCAATTAGCGCTTCTTGATTGGTGATGTAGGTGTTGCGATTATTGGAGCAGATTTTCTGGCGTCGTACGGAATCCTCGTCGATCTTAAACACCGACGGTTGATTGACGGACTTACTAAATTATCCTCTATTGGGGGTATAATAGACACAACTGTTCACACCATAACCGTGGTCGCGCTAGATCATCCTTTCCGAGAATTATTGACTGAATTTCGAGAAGTGACGTTGCCAACTACAATTAAAACAACGATCCAGCACGATGTCACCCACTACATTCAAACGAAAGGGCCTCCCATAGCAAGCAAGTGTCGTCGCCTCGCCCCAGACAAACTAGACGCTGCTAAGAAGGAGTTCCAGGTGATGAGTGAGCTGGGTATATGCCGTCCGTCTAGCAGCAGTTGGGCTAGTCCTCTCCATTGCGTCCCGAAAAAGAACGGTCAGTGGAGATTCGTCGGTGATTACCGTACTTTAAACCAGGTAACTGTTCCAGATCGCTATCCCGTACCACATATCCACGACCTGTTGAATACGTTTCAGGGCAAAAGCATTTTCACCACACTGGATCTCGAAAGGGCGTACCATCAAATTCCCGTGGAAGAATCAGATATTCCGAAGACGGCCGTTCGGGCTTTTCGAATTTACGAGGATGCAGTTCGGATTGTGCAACGCCAGCCAAACCTTCCAAAGATTTATGCATCAGGTGTTTGCCGATATGAATTTTGTTGTGGTGTTTGTAGACGACATCTGCATAGCTTCGTCGACGGAGGAGGAACATTATCAGCACGTACGAGCAGTGTTCGAACGACTCCGATCTTACGGACTTGTGATAAATGTTGCCAAGAGCCATTTTGCGGAACGAAGTGTTGAATTTCTTGGTTACCTGGTTAGCAAGGATGGAGTACGTCCACTTCCAAATCGCGTCGATGCCGTCGTCAAATTTCCACTTCCGACGACTGTCAAAGAGCTTCGAAGGTTTCTCGCACTGGTTAACAGTTATAAACGGTTTATTCCTCATGCCACTGACACCCAGATCGAATTACGGAGACTTATCCCAGACAACAGAAAAAACGATTCCAGGAAGCTATCATGGACAGTGTAGCCGGCACAAAGTTGGCTAGCCTAAATCGGTCTACTAGAGTGTTCCGTGGATTGGTTTTTAAACAAATGGCTTAGGCGCCACCTCCATAGAGGACCACTTGTCGTTTCGGATGCCCGGCAAACTCAAAACCCCAGGGCGAGTTCAGTCTAATGCAAAAGATTGGAACGCGCTAGTAGACGTTAAGTACTTGGGATTCAAAGAAAAACACTAATTCCAACCGAATGAAAACTAACCAGAAACCGTCTTTCTACCGGAGCGAATGCACTGGACGACCTGTTTCTCATCACAGGTCAAGCTCTTCCCCAAACACAAAATCTACACGCTTCAGGACAGAAATGGTGGACTGAGATTCCCAAGCAGTCCGACTTGGAGTAAAACCAAACAACGAAAACTACAACAACGAACGAAACGTGAGAAACTTCTTTAGACCCAAGAGAGAGGAGCCAGCTCAAATGACAGATGCTTTGTTTTGGTTGTCTTCTTCTTCTTCCTTTTTGTTGAAAAAATTGTTGATGGAAGGAATCATTCAAGCGAGGATGCGCGTTTGTCACTCGGTTTGTTGATATAGTTTTGCCGTCGAAGTGTTCAAACTTGTCGTAAACTGTATGTTGTGAGCAAGTATCTTACTGCATATTGCTTAGAGCTATCGGGTTCGTATTAAACGGGTTTGATTATGTGAATTCTGGTGATTAGGAGGAGGTTAAAAGTGATACACAGCAGGTAAAATGCGTTGTCAAGTGAAGCGTTGCAGCCGGAACAAGAAAACCCACCCGGATGTGTTGTTTCACCGGTTTCCAAACGATCCATTGCTTCAAGCACGGTGGGTTGAGTTTTGTAATGTAGGAGCTGATTTTATTGTCACAGATGCAATGAGAGTATGCAACGTACGTAAAGAATACATATGCAAATAATCATGAAACGTGAAAAATTAGAAATGATTTACTGTTTTGCAGATGCATTTTGATGCTATCTGTTATGCTAAGGCTGGCAAAAGCACCAGATTGAGCAAAACTGCAATCCCTCCATTGTATGCTTATTTGATCAATGATGATGACGAGACAAACGACGAAGACGACGGGTACCCAGCGATCCTATCGACATCCTTACCACTCTATTCCTGCCCGTCGCTTCTGGATCACACATACGCTGATTTCAAAGCAATCCCGCCGGATTTTCAATTTGATGACATTGAAAACGCGGATCAAGAAATCATTATTTTTGTTACACGATCCATATTTTATTTTTTATTTGTATGGAAGAAAGCATCAACCAGCATTTTGAAAATCACCTCCTGTTAACCAAGCATCGATTTTCTTCTCTTGAAAAGTCTTTAAAATCATTACCTTTGGAAATTCCTGGTTGCCACAATTTAAAAACCAAAATTATCAAAAGGTTTTTGAGATTCAAAGCAAAGTCAAATCGTACGAAGAAATCGCGTAAGCGAAAATATGATAGTCGAAGTATGCTAAATTGAAACAAAAACTTCAAATAAGAATCAAGAGATAACACAATAAATATGTCTTTATTTCACAAATTAACAATTAATTTATTCAGAAATCTGAAATAGACCACCCACTCCTTCACAGTAGTCGCCAAATAGTCAATGTATTGTGCAAAAAAAATGGTTATTTTTTAGGAGCTCGGAGTAGCAGCGTACGAATATTTGAGCAACATTGTGCATTAGGTACGACTTCTAGCTTTTTCGGCATCAAAATGATTGTTGCTTGCTCCGATTTTCATACTTCTAGTGGATAGACGATAATCAATTTTTAATTACGTAACGATTGTTCACTTCAATCCCTACAAGTTGTCTCTATTTCAATGGAAAATAAATCCTTTGCGTGAAAACTACTAATAACACCCTCTCCCTGTTTCACAATAAGTAACAGAAACGCCGAACGTCCAAAAACATTTGTATTCTGCACCGTCATTAACTGCCATTTCAAAAAAACTATCTTGAAAAAAAAACAATACGCAGATTTTTTCCGATTAACAATACTTCCCCCACTTTATTGAATCAAAATTTCGGTTCGCAGTGACAGATCATGACTGGTTCGCATTGACGTTTACGCGATCGGCTTCAAAGCTAACTGGCGCCTCTCTCTTGGCTTTAGACCAGTGCACTCATTGAACGGGAAATTCTAACCTAACAATCAACACAATTATTTAGCAGAATAGAAAAACATTTATTTAGAAAAAACTAATAGAACGAAAATTTTACTATCTAAACATTTTTATCCGGGAACCCTCATTCTTCTCTTACTCTCTCTCTAATTCCCTACCTAACTGTGCGGATTTCTAAATGGCTATTTATAACTGGCGCTTCATCCAGATTTAATGCATGCATGCGGACATTGTACGGTTCTACTCACGCTTCTGCTTTACCGACTGCTCCTCACCATCGTCTGTCGCCCCTGCGACGCTCGCTGCACGGAATACAAAAGATTCACCAAATTGGGTGCGAGTCTTGATTCTCTAATTCACCAACTGCTTTTCGTGGTGATATCCCGGTGGGTGGGAAAAATGCTCACCTGGAGCGCGATATTGACGGCGCAGCTCCCTTCTAACTCCGGCCGAAGTTAGGTCCTTTAATACCGACGCGTGGGGTCAGGGTAGTGGTAATAACGGGGGGCGCGGTATGCCGAGCGGGAGGTGGTGGGACGAAACTAGAGACAAAAAGCCGTCAAACGGCTTTTTGTTGAAACTTAAATCGCGCACAGTACCGCACTAGCTTACTAAACTTATTCAGTAGTAACTACACCTCTACAAACACACCGCGAAACTATACCAAAAAACTTCACAGTCCTGCCTCTTCCACGGGTTGGATTAAAGTGGACGAGAAAGATCTTGGGATTCCTCAGAAAGGCCGCTAAAACAATTCTTGGCCTTCGTTCCGGAAACCGAAAAAACGATCTTATCAAAAGGCGATCTCCGATTACCTTCCGATTCGATCAGAGATACTATCTCTTTTCCTCCCAAGTATCCCACATCTGTCTAGCTCATTCCAATCTTTAACTTAAAGTGTTTTTCTTATTATTAAATTTCCGACGACAAGTAATCCTACTGGGAGATTATACTCAATCCCACGGATCAAATTTCATGCCACCTCAAATAAGAAAACTTACGCGCCTAGTGAGTGGATGAACAAGTAATGAGTGACATTTCATGCAGGGATAATTTACTCTTGATATGAGTTCACCAGTTGCATACAAGTGAACTGGGATAGTGCGTGTCGTTTCGAGTAGTAACAGTGAACATTTGTAGCATTTGAACTTCATGCTACATTAATTTAATATCTAATTAGAATACCGCTACAACAGAAACCGCCGAAAAGCGTTCCAGGAATGTAAAACTTCGTTAGCGGACGCCACATTGCTGCATTTTCCCGATGCTACAAAACCGCTAAGTTTGCTCATCGACGCGTCGAACACAGCAGCAGGTGCGGTTCTCCAGCAGTTAGACGAAGGACGGTGGAAGCCATTGGGCTTTTACTCCGAAAAATTTTCGCCAGCGCAGCTCAAGTACTCAACGTTTGGTAGGGAGCTTACTGCGATGAAAATGTCCGTACAGTACTTTCGTCACCTACTTGAAGGAAGGAAATTCATTATATTCACCGACCACAAGCCACTCACAACAGCGTTAACTTCAAGTCCAAATTCCAGATTGCCGCACGAAGAACGATATCTACAATATATATCCCAATTCACCAGCGATATCCTGCATATCAGCGGGGAATTGAATGTTGTTGCGGATGCACTGTCAAGAATCGAAGCAATCAGCGTTCCTATGGCAATTGATTACGAAACGGTTGCCAAAGACCAACAGGCGGACGTCGAATTGAAGCATCTATTAACATCAAGTTCACTGAAACTGGAACCTCGGAAGACCCCCCTGGCATCTGTACCCTTGTATTGCGACGTTTCACAAAATAAGGTAAGGCCGTACATCCCCTTGCAACATCGCCAGGCAGTGCTGAAACACATCCATGGATTAGCACATCCGGGAATTCACTCTACTCGTCGATTGGTTGCCGATCGATTTGTTTGGAAAAACATGAATAAGGACATCAAGCAATTTGTTCAGAACTGGTTATCCTGCCAGCGTTCTAAGGTTCATCGACATACGAAAGCACCAATCGAAAAGATTCCCCTACCGGATAGCCGATTTCGTCATGTGCACATGGACCTAGTGGGTCCGCTGCCCCCTTCGAATGGATATCGTTATCTGTTAACAATCATAGACCGTTATTCTCGGTGGCCGGAAGCGATTCCATTACACGATATGATCACCGAAACAGTGGCTCGCGCATTTGTCGATACGTGGATTGCACGCTTCGGAATACCTG
Organism: Ochlerotatus camptorhynchus; assembly: GCF_037179485.1. Taxonomy (NCBI): domain Eukaryota; kingdom Metazoa; phylum Arthropoda; class Insecta; order Diptera; family Culicidae; genus Ochlerotatus; species Ochlerotatus camptorhynchus. The sequence continues at coordinate 7,383,541 of NW_027040849.1, forward strand.
AGACTGTAATGACAGACCAGGGAAGGCAATTCGAGTCGGACCTTTTTCGTGAGTTATCAAGAGCGATAGGATCAAAACATGTTCGAACGACAGCTTACCATCCACAGTCAAATGGTTTGGTGGAGCGATTCCACCGAACACTCAAGGCGTCCATAATGGCAGTGAGTCAAAAACATTGGACTGCTGAACTTCCTATAATCTTGCTTGGACTACGAACGGCTTATCGATCCGATTTCGGATGCTCGGTAGCAGAGTTGCTTTATGGACAGACGCTGCGTATACCCGGAGAATATTTTGAGTCAACAGACGAATATAACGATCGCACTGAATTTGCAAAACAACTGAAATCCACTAAGGATCAGGGGAGGAGCTTGGGGGTAAGGTTTCGTTGTCTGATCAGAGCGTTGTCGCCAGTATGAATGGTAGTGCGGTTCTAGTTTCGTCTGGAGTTCGACCGGCTATGGTGACCAGTGGGCGACGATGAGACTCATCGAGACGGGGGGAGAGAAACAAAAGAAATTAAAGGAATTACATTCTTATACTAGACATTTGAAGAAACACATAAACCGACTGCATATAGCAGATATCACGAGTTCCCAACACGTCTCTTATCCGGAGATGAACCAGCGTCTGGCTGAAAATCTCCTTAATAAAGACAACCAACCAACCAACCAACACGTCTCTGATAGGAACATAGGGTTGTCTTCCTTGGGCCTCAAGGGTATTCAAAAGTCGCTATCTGGCGGCGTAATTATTCGTACATTGCCAAACTGCGTGATCGATGTCATCGTAACCGTTTCCACACCGACAGATGTTGCTGTCCACGAGGTTTATTCTATTGAGATGCGCAGCTAGCGAGTAGTGGTTGGACATAAGTCTACTCATCACGCGAAAGAAGCCACGACTTAAGCCCAAGCCTTTAAACCACGCTCTCGAAGAAACATTAGGAATAATTGAATGTAACCACCGTCCAAGATTTCCATTGTCCCAATCGGTTACTCTGGGGTACTCTGACGCACTAAACGGTAAAATTCATCGTGTGAAATTTGCCTGTCATAAAATTCGCCTTCCTGCGCGCCCACCTTTGCGAGAGAGTCCGTCTTCTCATTGCTTGGGATTGAGCAATGTGAGGGGACTCATACAAAGGTAATCATATATGATCTTTCGACCAGCAAAATCATCTGCTCCCTTACATTTGAAATTAAATAAGATGAGTGCCTACCCGAGCAAAGTACAGCATCAAAATGACAGCAAATTGAAATCAAGTTTTGATATCAACATCAAACTGAAATCATAATTTGATTTCAGTTTAGGCAATTGACAAATTTGATAGGGTAAATGTTGGCTTCGGCACCCATTGACATCAACGCACTTCCCTGAATGTGTCCAAACGATTGTTTAGCCTTTCAGCTTCAATCTGATTATATTTGAACGATCGAGCAATCCAGTAATGCTACATTTTTCTTCAAATAAAGCATACGCACTACAAAATGGGGTTGATTTCGAGTTGCCGATAATAGAACAGCTGGTTAACACGCAGTTCTAATGGGAAGGTTGCCGAAGAAAAAGAGGCTGCCGACAATAGTCACACTTACCTTGTTTCATCGACCGAATAGCCTCAATCGAACTGAGACTATCCGAGAAGATGAAGTAATGGTCTGCGGGCATGTTGGAAATCATCCCCAATGCGAAGTTGATTACTACCAGCTCAGCAACAAAAACGGAACAAGGTTCCTGGAGTTTGCGGAAGGAGCTAGAGTTTTCATTGAAGCCACCGATGCCAGTGGATCCACTGAGACGAGACCCGTCTGTAAAATATCTGTTCACGCAATTGACGTGTTGGTAATTTTCAGTAAAAATACGCGGAAGTTGATCGGGAATCCCATGAGTTGCTTGTTTCATGGTCAGATCATATTCAATTGAGGAACTGCGATTGGTGAAGTGAGCACGGTCTGGAGTGTAACAAGGAAGACACATAGGTATCTGACGGTATGTAGTGGTGGTAGATTCTCATAAATCGAGATTGTGTGTTCAGCCCAAGAATTTCTTCAAAATTTTCAATTATAAGTGTGTTCGTCACTCCGCATTTGATTAGTATTCTGAGAGAGAGCTCCCAGAAACGGTTCTGGAGGGGTGTTACTCCTGGCAGAACCTCGAGTTATGTTTTGAGTGCATATAGCCGAGAGCAATACGCAGACAACGATATTGAATTCGCTCCAATTTTATTAAGTGACATTTTCTTGCCGAGAGAAAGCAGAAAGAGCCGTACTCTAGAACAGAGAGAATAGTTGTTTTATAAAGCGTTATGAGGTCTCCCGGATGAGAACCCCACCATGTGCCGCAAATTGAACGGAGAAAGTTGATCCTCTGCTGACATTTTTGCTTCAAATACGTAATATGGGTATTCCAAGTGCACTTTGAATCAAACCAGACCCCAAGGTACTTGAAAGACAATGATTGAGTAATGTTTCTGCCCAAAAGATTAAGCTGCATTTGGGCTGGGTACCGCTTTCGAGTAAACACTACCAGTTCAGTTTTCTGCGGCGAGAATTCGATCCCTAGATTCCTAGCCCAAGAAGACAAGTTATCTAAGGAACTTTGCAATGGTCCTTGCAAGTCCACGGCATGTGGACCTCTTATGGAAACCACACCGTCATCTGCAAGTTGTCTTAGCCTGCATTGTTCTGCCAAACAGTTGTCGATATCTTTGACATAAAAGTTATAAAGAAGAGGACTGAGACATGAGCCTTGGGGCAGGCCCATGTAGCTAATTCTGGAAGTTGTCATTTGTCCAAGGGAAAAGTTCATTTGCTTTTCTGACAACAAATTGTACAAGAAATTATTTAAAATTCCAGTAAGTCCACATCTGTGCAGATTGTCTGACAGAATTTCAATGGAAACTGAATCAAAAGCCCCCTTAATGTCCAAGAATACTGAAGCCAATTGCTCCTTGTGCGCAAAGGCCATTTGAATATCTGTGGAAAGCAGCGCTAGACAATCGTTTGTTCCTTTGCTCTTGCGGAATCCAAACTGTGTATTTGATAGCAAGTTATTTGTTTCGACCCACTGATCGAGTCTCCGAAGGATCATTTTTTCCAACAATTTCCTAATGCACGAAAGCATCGCAATCGGACGGTATGAGTTATGGTCAGCAGTGCTGAGATTTGTCATTGTCATTGACAGACTTTCGCGCGATATTGACAAAATTGTTCGTCACATAGTCACTGACAGACTTGATCCTCAAAAAAACCTTCGTCAAAATCTCATTCATTTTTTCGTCAATGACAAAGATTCACCTGGTAGCAAAAAGTGTAAGTTAGTACATTCTGTGTCACATTATTGTTATCCAAGTAGCTCAGGACGTAGATACTGGTTCACTGAAATGGATCCATGTAATTGTTTTGCTCAAGTCATTTAATTTCGTTACAAATTTAGCTAATAAACAAATCTGCACATGTTCGTCACTGACACCATTGTCATTGACAATTGACATGGTTTGCCTTGACTATGACTGTTAGCTCAAATGAGTGACCAAAACAGAATTGTCAATATCACCGTGTACTGTCGAGATTTTGCAGCACTGATGGTCAGACGCTGGTTTGCCAGGTTTTCGAATGGCTATTACTTTGACCTGTCTCCATTCAGGCGGTATAATGTTGTTTTCTCGTAGGGAATTGAATAAGTCTAGCAAGCGTCTTTTAGCGATATCTGGGAGATTTTTCAGAAGATTGAATTTAATCATATCACTTCCCGGCGAGGAGTTGTTCGATGAAAGAAGAGCCATAGAGAATTCCAGAAAGCTGCTGCTCGGAGACGCTTCTCGAAGAATGTGTTGCGTTGGAACTGAGTCCGGACAGACCTTTTGTAGCGAAATCGAATATCCATCGGTTGAAGTATTCTTCACTCTCATTAGAAGATGAGCGGTTACGCATGTTTCGGCCACCCTCCACAAGGTGTTCATTGAGGTTTCTCGTGAGAGTCCCTCGACGAAATTGCGCCAATAACCACTTTTTTTTGCTTTGATTGATTGTTTCAGCTTTGTCTCAAGCTTTGAATATTCCTCGAAGTATGTGGAGGTTTGTGTCCACGAAAAGCTTTGAAAACAGCAGATTTTTCTACATACAATTTTGTGCATTCTTCGTCCCATCCAGGTGTGGCTGGTCTCCTTCTGAAGGGCGCACTTGAAACTTTTCTTTTTTGTGCTTTCAGTGAACTTTTGTAAATCAAATCGGCGAGGAATCGATATTCTTCCAATGGTGGAAGCGTATCTATTGATTCGGCACCGATTGTCGTTGCATATTTATGCCAATCTATGTTCCTTGTAAGATCAAATGGAACTCGAGATGGTTCTGCAGAGTGAGGGGCACACTCAATTGAAATGATGATTGGCAAATGATCGCTACCATGGGGATCATTGATAAAAATAGCCGCTCTATTGTCATCATATAGATCACCACACCCAGTACCATGGGAGTTCATATCACCCAGAATTAATACTGGGGATGGAATAATCGAAACTAGATTCCAGAGTTGACTACGGCTAATGGAGGTTCTTGGTGGAACATAAACTGAAGCTATGCAAAGGTCTTTGTTCTTCACATTTATTTGGCAAGCGACGATTTTGACGCCTGATAGAGCAGGGAGGGACATTTTGTAGAAAGGGTAGCACTTTTTGATCCCTAAAAGTACTCCACCATAAGAATCGTCTCTATCCAGGCGTATAATGTTAAAATCGTGGAAGTTGAGTTCTTTATCGGAATAAAGCCATGTTTCACAGAGAGCAAATATATCACAATCAGAATTGTGAAGTAAAAATTTGAACGAGACTACTTTAGGCACTAGACTTACGGCAGTTCCACTATAGCACAGTGATCATATCTTCAACCTCGTTCGACGAATTATCCATCGAAAGATATGAAAGAACAGTCAATTGCTTGAGATATGATTCTAATGTTGGAAGCAAGGCAGAAACTAAGCTTCTAAGAAGGTCTTGTACGTTGAACATATTTAATATGAATTCCACAATGTCCGAAAAAGTTAGCAAACCTCGTCCGGACTTGCATTTCTTTTGAGAAGTTTGAGGAGCAGCTATATTATTTTTCTTATCTTTTTTGGGCAATGGTGGAAAATTCCTGCTTTATCCAGGAATTGGTTCAGCAGAAGCCTTAGATTTCGTTTTTTCATCCTCATTACCCTGGGAATTTTTCAATCTTCTGGAGGTGACTTTAGTTTTCTTACGGCACACTTTCAGGGAGGGACATTTTCTTTTTGAGGATCCGTCCATTTTTGAAGGTGCGTGTACCACCATAGAATCACCTACATCGAAGTGATGAGTCAGAGTCCGATTCTTCAGCTGACAAAATCGAAAATTGGTTTGCGTCTTGGACGGCTGATGCAGCCTTCACCAGGGCCCCACAAAGTCACTTTCAATCGAAAATCGTCAAGTGACGATGAAGCTGTCAGCCATCACTTTCAATTGAAAGTCATTCTGTCTTCTCTTCGAGCAAATTCCCGTCAACACCAACAGAACTACTTTCGATCGGTTTTCATGCTGTTTGTTTTGGCTTGACTCGTGTTCATTTCTTATTTCATTGTCAAATGAACTTACTTTTGCATTGAAACGAAGCTGTTCGATCCAAATTCACGCAGTTTTTATGACTTTTGTTGATTGTTCACTCGGTTCATTGAAGCGTGTGCGCATAGATCTATGCACGTGGTTGTAAATTTTATCATTGTTGGGTGGTTCATTTACCCATCAATATGGGTATTTTTTAATCGGGGTGACGTCTAGAGATCGAAAATTGATATGCGACGCCATTTTTAAATCCAAGATGACGGCTTCCAGTTTCAGAAAAAGTGGGAAATGCTGTCAAATACTTATCAATAAAGGTATTTTTGGAATCGAGATGATGTCTAGAGGATGAAAATCGATATCCGACGCCATTTTGAAATCGAAGATGGCAGCTTCCGATTTACGAAAAAGTGGAAATACAGTCAAATACACATCAATATTGGTATTATTGTAATCGGTATGAAGTCTACAGATCGAAAATTGATATGCGACGCCAATTCTAAATCCAAGATGGCGGCTTCCGATTTCAGAACAAGTGGGAAATGCTTATGCCGTCCCATCAATATGGGTATTTTTGGAATCGGGGTAACGTCTGGAGATTGGAAATCAATATCCGACGCCATTTCGAAATCCATGATGGTGGCTTCCGGTTTAAGAAAAAGTTGTAAATTCTATCAAATACCCATACAAACGGTTTTGTACACCGTAACGTGAAGAAGCCGGAAATCGATATCCGACGCCGAAAATTGATGTCACGCCGTCTTTAAACCCAAGATGGCGGGTTTGGTTCAGAAAAACTGTGAAATACTGTCCAATACCGATCAATGTGGGTTTTTTGGAATCGGGCTGACATCTAGAAACCAAAAATAGATGTGCGACGCCATCTTGAAATTCAAGATGGTATCTTCCAACTTCCGAAGAAGTGTCAAATAGCCCACAAATGGCATCATATATCGATTTTCAGCATCTACGCGTGGTCTCCGTTCCGAAAATACCCAGATCTTAGGGTATTTGACACTTTTTGTGAAACCCGATGACCGCCATATTGGATTTCAACATGGCATTGAATATCGATTTTCGGCATCTACACGTTGTTCCCATTCCGAAAATACACAAATTGTAGGGTATTTGACACTTTCAGAACCCTGATGGTTTTTGAGACTTTCCCTGATCCCGATGGCCGCCATCTTGGAGTCCAGAATGGCCTCGTTAATTTAATTTTCGTTTAATATAAAATAATATATTTTCACTACATATAATCTGGATGCCATCCATATCGGCAACCTATATTGTGCGGATACTATCCGGATACTATATTTTGATGCCTGTATCGTCAGGTCGTGACAAGTCGAATAAGCCCCGAATTGAAGTGAAAGAGGAAAAAAAAACGAAGGAAGCAGTTTTCGAGTCATTCATTGCGTCAATTGAAACAAGTCTTTGCTTCAAATGAAATGAACTGAAGCACTCGACGAACAAAACAAGTGATAGTCCAGTCATGTTTGAAAAGAGGAGTGTTCATCGTGACTCGATAACAAGAAACACGATGACTTACACGAAAATGATATTGCTTGAAATGAACCGATTCTGTGGAGAGTTCATTTTCTTATCTTTGTTTCGAAAATGCAGAACCCTTGAGCATATGTCTGCTTGGAGCGTCCTGAGATTGAACGCTGCACTTTATCGGAGTGCTGCTTGTACATCGGGCACTCCTGCAAAGGGTGAGGATTCTCACCACAGTAAGCGCATTTGACTGATTCTTTGTGGCAAGAATCCTCTTTGTGGTTTTCACCACATTTGCCACAACGAGTTTTGTTGCCACAATGGCTGGCCGAGTGTCCCAGCCTTTTGCAGGTGGTACAATTATAAACAATCTGTACAAACAACCGCACCGGAAAAAGCATCATCAACTTTGACAAAGTTTGGGATAACTGAACCAGCGAAAGTCACCCGAAACGAGTCTGAATGCTGATAAACTTGCTTGCCATCTTGTAAAGACACTGAATGCAGTTGCCTAACATCCAGTATCTTTACAAGCTCGCTTGTGACTTTTCTGTTTTTAAAACAACCCGAGGCACGTTTCAAGTTCTCGACCGACAGACTCGCGTCAGAGACCACGCCTTCTATCTCCACATCTCGAGGAGGGATTTAGATGTTGTACTCAATTTTATTTGCTACATCATAATTCGGTGCTTCTACACGCAGTTTGTTGAATCTTTCTTTATGTACCAAGATTCCCGGATAATTACGCAGCAAGTCTCTCGAAATGTCGAGTCCCTATCCGACTGGACCGGGAATCGGGTAGTCCGGGTAGTAGTGGCTCTACTGGCTAGGCTAATCAAGCTTCATAATATTGCAAAGTTGTAATTGTCAATACTAAAATGTTGTGAATTTACCAGACATAGCTCCTCAAACTCATTATTGCATTGTGACCTTTGAAATTGCCATTTGCAACCGTTGGCCGTCGGACGCGTGAAACATAAATCCCTCTCATTTAGCACCTATCGGTACTTTTATTATAGGCCCGAACGCGCCTTCGGCAAATCAGTGACCGAGGTTTCACATTCAACATGTTGACAGAAACAATGAAACATAATCAAACAAAAAAAAAAGCAAGCCAGAATATTTATTTTGGTCGCCCAAAGTCCCTACAGGTGAGTAAATAACTTACCAAAGCGCAAGGCAATGGAAAAGTGCCCATGTTCAGCGAAAGGGTGAAACAAACAGAATGAATAAAACAGGGGAAAAAGATCTGCTGGGACTGCTCGTAAAACCCCTTTTGCTTGCATTTGTATAAATTTCGCTTATCGCGCCCGGGTTTCATTAAATCGGTCCTGGGACCGGAAAGGGCCCCGATTTGGTTCGTCCCAAGCGGAACTACGAAGGCAAGAAGTAAAGAAAGCACACCGCTACAATAGTGGTCCAATTCGCCCATAAAGGCATAGACAATAAGGGAGGAGAAAAGTGGCGAAACAACCCGAAAGTGCTTTGAGAAATTATCCCTGCAAAAGCGTTGAATTGATTGTTTCAACGGGAATGACGACGACGACGACGACGACGATGGCTTGGTGATTTATTTGCATTTCCCCGCTTCTGCGAATGGAATTTTATTTCTATTTCGTATTTCACTAGGGGGTTTGCTGGTTCTATGGAACTACAATTTATTCGGTATAAACTGGTAACCCTTACAACAGCAGCCGGAAGCGCACAACCACGTTGGCCCTCATCAGAATTCAATCAATCAAATCCCGACGAGTCTCGTCGGCTGCTGCTGCTGCTGAATGGATTTGTAAATTAAGGCTTTTCACATGGTGGCCGTCGTTTTCGAACAGAAAAAATTGCGCCCAGATTTTCTTCGTTTGGAAAATAGATTCGATGAGCGGAGGGCGGCACGTATAATACATCATCATTGTTCAGTCCATAACAGGGATTTTCCATCATTTCCTGTTTGAATGTGGAAACGAGATGAAAGATCGGAAGACAGGCCTCAAGTGAACGATGATGATACATCGCATTGAAAAGCTCGAAACCGTCGACTGACTGACTGGCTGCCTGCAGGCATTGGATTGAAGATTGACGTAGGCTGGAAGCTTTTCCCTCCCCAGTCAGTGCGCAGAGTGGGAAGCCAACATCCATGTGATACGAATATGGAAGTCACGTTTTGTGATGCGCGAGATCACTTCCCATCATCGTAGGAAAGGGAACTGATGGTTTGTCGTTTCCCGAAGTAAAAAAAAAATCGATGGTCGATGCCACTTTTCATCTCCATTGCCATCATACATCAAGCTTTGTGATTTTTGTTGTTGATGCTCGGTTCCTTTAGAGTTGATGATGATCAAGCTCTTTTGCATTCGCCCATTGAGCTTCCATCAAGCGTGCCTGACTGGCTGGTACGCTAATGGTTTGCCCACACTCTCTCTCTCTCTCCCTTCTGCCTCTGCGTGCCAAATATGTATATTTTGTGTGTGTTCGTTGATGATTTCCCTTTACGTCCATCGGTGATTGCGGAAGCGGAGGGGAAAAATGAGTGACTGATGGTCCGTTGTATCGGGAACGGAATGGGAATATTGTGTGGTTTAATTTTAGGGAAAGTGTTGCCAGGTGGGATTTTTTCGACCGCGATCTTCTGAAATATTTTTAGAACTTACCAGGTCTGTCTAAAACTTTCAAAAGTTTTGGAAATTCTCGAAACATGGGTGGAAGTCCTGGGATTTCTGGGAAGTTCTAGAATCTTCTTTGAAGTTTTCGCGATTTTTAGATAGGCCATGGTTCTGAGAGAACCTGCTAACTTCTGAGAAGTTCTCCGCAAATGTTCTGTAGGAAGTTCTTGGAGCATCTGAGAAGTTTTTGTAAATTCTTGGAAGATCTTAGAAATTGTAGAAAGTTCTCGGAATATTTCAGAAGTTCTCGAAATATTTCCTAGTATCTTAGTACTCTGAGCAGTGCTGTAAATTTTCATATCATTCGATTGAAGATGAACCACTACAACCATTCAATCAATTCTGTGTAAACGAATTCTCACATGACCATAATTTGAAGAGCCCCTTTCTCATTCGAAGCTCATTGTCACTGTCAATTGAGTCACTCAGCATCATTTGATATACGACAGTGGAGTATGGAAGAAATCCAGGAAATTGGTCCCGAACAGACAAGTCGACCCGATGTCGGATCAATGTAAGGGTAATTTAAGGTCGATGTCGACCCAATGTCGTGTTAATGTCGGGTCAATTTTGGGTTTATGTCGGGTCAATGTCGGGTCAACATCGGGTTGGGGTTTGATAGAAGTCAGGTTGGTGTCGGGTTGGCTTAGCTTTTTCGCCGGAATGTCGACCAGAGCTCCGTTTGTGTGTAGGTTACACTCAATCGAATGATATATAGCGTTTCTCAAATGAGAATGATCCATGCCTTCGTCAAATGACTAAGCAACTGATATCACCCATTCGGAGGAGGTCCCCTTTGATAGCGAATAGCTACTTTTCTCATTTTCATCAAAAATGTTCAAATGATTTTGAGAATTTACAGCACTGACTCTGAGTAATTCCACAAACTTCTGAGAAGTTCTCACATCTTCTGGGAAGATCTTGAAATTTCTTGGGCGTTCTTTGAATTATTGTAATTTTTTGAACTTCTGAGAAGTTCTTGGGATTTTTAGAAAAATTGCACATCTTTTGCGAAGTTCTCAGAATTTCTGGAAAGTTCTGTGAATTTCTGAGAAGTTCTTGGAATTCCTGTGTAATTTGCCGGAATTTCGGAGACCTTCTGGGAAGTTCTCGGAATATTTGGAAAGTTCTCGGGATTTCTGGGAAATTCAAGGATCTTTTGGACAGTTCTTGAAAGGAACATCTGGGAAGGTCACATAAATTGAGGGTAGATCTAGGATGTTATTCGAGGTGCACGCATCTTGTAACCATCTTTCGGAAATTCTGAGAAGCTATCGGAAATTATAGATAGTTCTCGGATCTTCTGGGAAATTCGCAGATCTTCTAAGAAGTTATCTGTATATCCAACCAACTTTCTGAAATTCTGGAAAGCTCTCGGAACTGATGAGAAGTTTTGGAAATTTTCGGGAAGTTAGCGGAAACTTTTGAAAGTTCTAGGAATTTCCGGGAAGTTCTCGGATCTGCTAGGAAGTTCGAGGGTCTTCTGTGAAACCCTTTCTCTGATCTAGATATTCTAGATTTAGTAGTACTTAGAATTACACAGAACTCATGGGAAGTTGTTGGATATTCAGTGAAGTTCTCGTAATCACAGGGTGGCCAGCAAACCGGGAAAACCGGGAATACTGCCAGCAAACGGGGTGGCCAGCAAACCAGGGAATTTGAAAAGTAACCAGGAAAACCGGGAAAAATAAATTAACCATATCATAGGAACAAATTTTTACATCAGGATTTCAGAAAAAAAAGCCATTAAAACAGAGTGATCCTTTAGCAAATGAATGTCTTACTCTATTGGCCGCATAATTTTCTTCAGTTTACGGTCTTATTATTTTTAGAATTTAATCACTCAGTAATACTGCAAATTGATTTTTGTCGTTTCAATTTCAGATGTAAAGTGCATGGTCCTTAAAAGAAAATATTGAAGATGCTGGAGTTTGAAAACAAATATTTGTAAAAACCAAAACTGAATTATTCTTTACCGGGGTTTTAATTTTTCGTTGTTCAAAATTCTCATGATATGAATTCCAGAATTAACTTGGAATTTTGCTCTGAATTAACTTGAAATTGTTCTGAAATAAACCAGAAAACACTCCACGTAATAATTACCGTTGAATTCTTTTAGAAATTTCCTTCCAACCCCTTCTAAGAATTTAATTGGAATCCTTCATATAATTCCCTTGAGCCTATCCGGAGACTTTGATTCATTTGAAAATCTTTTCAAATATTTCTTTTAACTCTATTCAAAACAGCAGAAATCTTACGAAAATTTATTTAGAAACTCTTTGGAGTATTTTAAAGAATTTCTTTCTAATTATCAGCAAATTTTACGCAATCAATTTTGTTTGAATTATGTGATGAATCTTTCGCACTAGGGTTGTCATTATTGCCAGAAATTTCTAAGAACTCTGTTTCTTGTTGAATTCTGATCATAATTGGAATTCTTCTTAAAATTCATCTGTCATTTTCCTCACGATCCCCATACAAATCTCATCAGAATCACGTAGGAATTTTCTGCAAAGTTTTGTTTTTCACAACTCCTTTTTAAATCTTCTAAAATTATCTAACAGTTTAATTTAGAACTTGCATTCTTCTCCAAAGAAATCCTTCCAAATTAATCTAACAATTTCTAAGGATTTCATGTCAGAATAATTCTGGAAATCTGCTCTTCTCCTTCGAAAACTGTGTGGGAATCCTTCTCAATACTTGTTTGTAATCAACACTTTGAATTATTTTAAATTTTACTAAAAATTCGAGGGTTTGGCAGCTAGTTTATACAGATTGTTTTGTAATTTGTTACAACCCTTAAAATGCTTCCAAGTCTCAGAGCGTGACAATTATGACTCCACGACTCATAAGTATGATTTTGAAAGAGAAATTCAAAATTTCACATTTTAATTATTGTTTCTCCAAATCTTGCATCACGAAGCATGTTATTAATCACAAATTTTGAAGAAAAGTTCTAGTTTCAGACTCTACATAAATTTCAAGCTCCAGAATCTTGGGAATCTTCTTAAATCACATTTTTTTTATCCGTTCAGTTTTTTTTTGTGGCATATTAACAACCGGGAATTTTTAAGATTTGAGCCGGGAAAACCGGGAAAAAACCGGGATTTTCAAAATGAAAATTCACTGGCCACCTTGAATAATCTATGGACAGTCCCCGGACCTTCTGTGCAGTTCCCAAAACTTCGCAAAAACCGATCAATAAATCAACGTAGTCGAAGTCAAAACGGGTAACAAAGCACCTCAGAAACACAAGAGAAAACATCTGCTAAAACGTGTTCAATCAAATGAAATGATTGCGCAAGGGACACACAACTAACAAAATGCTCAACAACCAGGCACGAACAACCCCTCTTCCATATCAATCCACTTTTTCCCGGCCGGCACCATCATCATCATCATCACTCGCTCCAATCAGCCAAGAGCCAAGCCTCCTGGGGTGTTTACATCTGTGCGGATTTGCAAGCGCTAGTGTACTAGCCAACTAGTACGAATTTCAGTTTCTCCTGAAACTCATGCTGGTAGAAGCTGATGCCCTGTTTACATTACGCTGTTGACCTTTTTTGCTAGCAGCTGGCTCATAAGCGCTAGTGAAATAGCATAAGTGTAAACACCCCATTAACACTGCATGGTCGAATAAGTAGTCGGCTCCGTGCTTCTCAAGGCACCACCGCTACCACCGAACAACACATTACAAATGATCAAGGCCACACCAGGACACAACAGGGAAGTGCTAGAGCAGCACAAAAACACAACCAATAACTGATAGTTCACTCGAGAACGAAATGGAGCGAAAAACTAATTTAACACAAAACACGACCGACCGCTACAGTTCTTCCCACACCACCTCAGACCGATAGCGTTCGGTTATGTGACATCTAATTTGAGCTGCGTTAAGAACCATACCAGTTCCATTGGTGCTGTATTGTCCCGATTACATTACCACGATCTAGCTCTGCTATTTGACGACTAAAGGGTGATACGGTCAAAATTTGGTCAAGGGAAAACGCGTGTAAATCGGTGAAATCGTTTATTTAAAAAATCAAATTAAATTTCTTTTTCAAGTTCAATTAGTATAAAATTCAGGAAAAATATTCAAACACTCTTTCACGTAAATTTCTTGGTTGACAGTCTCGGAAGCTATGAAAATGCTGCTGTTCAAGCCACAGGTACAGATGGCTTGCCAAACCAGATATTTCTTTGCGAACTTTGACAGTTTCATGTGCTTGAAAACATCTGCTACCTTTCCCCTTCCTTTTGCCGTATAAAACTCCTATCCCGGAAGCTGCTTGTAGTCGGCTTTGACGTAGGTTTCGTCGTCCATTACCACGCAGTCAAACTTCGTCAGCATCGTCGTGTACAGCCTCCGGGATCGCGCTTTGGCCGTCGTATTTTGTTTATAATCGCGATTTGGAGTCACTACCTTCTTGTAAGTCGATAGTCCGGCTCGTTTTTTGGCTCGATGCACGGTTGTAGACGATACACCCAGCTTATTTGCGGCATCTCGGAGAGAGAGGTTAGGGTTTCGCTTGAAACTACCGGCAACTCTCTTTGTCGTCTCAGCGGCTTCCGGTTTTCGATTTCCCCCCGATCCAGACTTCCTGGCTGTCGACAAACGTTCCCCAAACACTTTAATTACATTTGTAACGGTTGATTTGGCAACTTTTAGCGATTTTGCCAACTTTGCGTGCGAGTAGCTCGGATTTTCGCGATGCGCGAGCAAAATTTTGATACGCTGCTCTTCTTGCTTGGACGGCATTTTGACAACTGAAGAGTGAATTCCAAAATCAAAATAGGAGCAACATTCTACACACACACACCTTCAAAATGAGGGGTGTTCAGGTTTTTTTAATGCAAAATTGAAAGAAATACGTCAAGTTGATATTGACCAAATTTTGACCGTATCACCCTTTAAATAATGTACTATGAACTAAATCCACCCAAATTTTCATTAAATTCTACCCAACGGTTAAAAAGTTAGAACAATTTCATAGTGTGGCAATTTCATCGTGGACACCCTTTATGCACCTGAACGATGTTGTACGATCGACTAGTTTCCTGCATCTAATTACGGATTACATGATCCCATACGGTTCATGTCTGCACGTTTCTATGAATTCTATGCTTTTTTCGACTTCAACTGCACAGCGGAAACCTTTCGTCACCGGATTCAACCTAGTCTGCTGGATAGGTGACGATACGGTTCGACACATGCAACTGCTTTCAATCAGCAAATTGTTGGAAGGCGGTGAGCACTTACTGATCCAAGGACAACTCAATGCCATAGGACGAGATTTATTTGTATGCTTAAGATCATATCACTATTATTGTTCGGTTTTGATATTGTTCCTTGTATTTCGAAAAGATATGGAGTTTTTACGCCTATTTGCGCAATTATTAGCCAAATAGGCTTTTCCCCATCAATCTTCATTTAGAAAACAAAAGTTCACTGAAAAGGACAATAAATAAATAAGTTAATTGAAAAGATTACAATAATCTGTTACTTTGTAAATGGCGCTTTGATTTCACCAAAGGGCTCGAACTTTAAAAATTTATTCAAATTGATACTAAATATCTCGAAAATAATGTGATATTGCAATCATTTCAACACTTTCGTTTTTTGCTGAATGAATACTAATAACTGGGAAATTTCATAATGAAAATTCACTGGCCGCAGTTGCCAGAAAACTGTGAAAGAGATGAAGGAGCATGAGGGAAATGTAGTCAAAATGGATGCGGCGACCCTGATGGCTGAGTAACGGAGAATAAACGAGTAATAACGTAGTCCAGAAATAGCAGCGGTTCAAGTAGGCGAATGATGAGGCCTATAAGAAGGGTCTAGAATTATAGCAAGTCCGTCCCATATCACAAATCAGCAAGCCGAGAAAACGAGTCTCATACCATTGCTTCTTAGGTAATGGGACAACCCGTTTGACTGTATTTCCAAACTTTTCCAGAACAAAGTTGTTGAATTCATGCAGTATAATGAATCTATGGGCGATTAGCTAACACTTCCATTGAAAAACTCACTTTTGGCGAAAACGCAAATGAGATCGTCTTGTGATGAGCGGCAGTACTGCAAAGTAGAGTGCAAGAAGAAGGACTCATCATACTTGTTTTTATGACATTCGAGTCTATCAAATAATCGAACTGGGAAAACAAAATTAACACTTTGAACACGTTGCCTCCGGTAAAATACGTAACGGAAAACTTGCAATGTTTGAAAAATCATAGCTCGGTCATTTCAATTGCGCCATTTGAAATTACAGATTTTAAAAATATATTCAGTATCAATAGGTTTAAAATCCATCGATAAATTGTTGAACAGTGATTTTTCTAACATTTCCAATTTACTGTTCCACATTTTACCGGAGGCATCGTGTTCGGGGTGTTAAGAGATTGTGAGGCAAAATGGCCATATGGGGCATGAGCTCCTGAGGTGTTTTTTGATGGTACATGTGTTCCTTAGGTGTTCTGTGGAATTGCTAGTGTTTTGCATTGTTATTAATGATCCCCTATCTCTTGCCATCTTGCTCACTTTCCCCTAATAATAACAGTCGCAGTGGTTTATTGTGGTGTTAGGAGCTCGGTGTCCTTATAGCAACCGTTTTTGCCTGCTGAACAGTAGATAGTGGGTTCTATCCCATAGTGCTTTTACATTACTTAGAGGGTCGTATCGTTTGCTTAACATGCTTCAAAAGATCGCATCAAAAGTAAATCCAGATTCAAGTCATCCTTCTTGCTAAGAAAAATGTCCTTTCCTTGGTAGTCGTGGAGATACAAAGGAGTATTCGGTCTCCAGTAATAAGGGATATCGAACTAACGTTCCTTCCTCTCCTCGATGGCCGTAAGGATGTGGTCAGCGCCGTTATTGGCCATTCAAAGTACTGAACCTTCGAAATATGAAGGTAGATTGTGGTAACCCGAGCAGAGAATGAAGACAAAATTAAAAAAAAATGATATTTTGATCTAAATGATCATGATTCCCTACGAAATAATAGTAGGGAAACTAGGGACATTATGAACAACTGGGGCAGATTGGATACCCCCCATGTTTTCAAATATATCAAAAAATTTCAATTTAGATTCAACAGATATTTCATTCCTCTTCTGAATGAGTAATTTATCGAGTAAACTAATTTCAATATGTTCCTAATCACCGTAAATTCATGAAAAAAGGCACAGGCTTGCTGTGTGCTGAAAAATCGCAATTCTCACGTATCGCCAAATAAGGTGTAGCGAGCAGATGACGGTATTTTTTAAAATTTTTTTTAAACTATAGTTTACCGCGATATTAAATTGTTGATTTCAAATTCAAATTGAAGGTATTCAATTTGCAAGTATTTAAATATTAATAATAAAAAATACTGTAATATAACTCATAATACTTCTCCTTGTACGGTTCATGAACAAAACAGTATAAATCCTCTTGTATCATCATAAATAATATTATTTTATTAGAATTCACTACATTACCTCTTAAATACTGAAATGCATTAGATAACTAGTTTTCTTTTGACTTTAAGCAATATAAAGTAGCTTTCAGTGATAAATATGTTTTTGTTTTATCAAATATCATATTTTGTTTTCCATTAAATTTTTAGAAACATCAAAATAATATCAAAATATGAACTCAACCTCAATCCCTCCCCTTGGCTAGTTTTTGCACCTTGCTGTTGGTGGGCGGCTTAATTTCATGCTTTATAGTGGAGTGTTGGAGACGGTAGGTTTATGGCCGGCGTTGCTGGCTCATGCCGCGATAGAATGGCGTCATGGGCAGGCAATGGGGATTACTAAGCTTCCCCTCTCTGATGAACCACTGCATGTGAGAACCAAAGATCAAAGGCTATGACATTTATTTTGGTGGCACTCTTTAAGTGATAATAAGCTGTTTTTTTTCTCTATGGTTGTCTCGCGTAGCGTTCACAATTTGCGCGATTTTCCTATCTTACGTAATTTAGATGTTTAGCTCTAAACGGTTTTACTGACTCAAGGTCGTTCCTTAAGCGGTGTTGGTACAGGTTAAACCTTTGCCGACTGTCGGATTCAACGCGCCTACGTCTACGGAGCTTACGTAGAAGTGATACGCAATTCGCTTTTGAGCTTATGTAGCATAGAATTTCTTCGGTGCGGTCGCGAAATTTTGAAATGATTGATACGTGCGGTAAAATGACTAAATTGAAACAAAGCTCAATAGTAAAATAAGTAGAATATCTAGGGAGAAACCAAAATTAATCAACTTGCCAACATAGGCTATCACATTTATTTTGGTGGCACTTTTTAAATGATAATAAGCCTTTTTTTCTCGCTTCGGTGGTCTCGCACGGCTTTCGGAATTCGCGCGGTTTTCGTAACTTACATAATTTAGATATTTCGTTCGACACGGATTTACTTATTCAATCGGTTTACTACGCGGATGTATCTACGCGCACACGTCACAGCATTTTTTCTATAACTATCTTGAAACAATACATACGGAATCCAGTGTTCAAGCGGCCAACATAGGCTAGTCCTTCTGCTGTATTGTCAAAGATAAAAGCGAAATTTATTCAAATGGGTCAAGTCTTGAAAACTAAGCTGTCACGCAGCTCCAGCTTGATATCCAATAAAAAAAATATATGAACACAACCGCAATGAAAATAATAATAGTTGGTTATCAACATGATTTCAAAAACATAATTTGATATCATTTTGATAATATTTTGATTTCCGACTTTGCTCGGGAAGCTCATTCCAAGTAACATTCATCGGCCACAATTTGCAAGGCCTTCGTCAACTAAATAACCAGGGTGTCAACTACCTGAAAAATCCTGGAAAATCAGGGTATCCCAGGGAATTTGATTCAAATTCAGGGAAATATTTCTTAATCACAGAAACTTTTTAATAAGTATGACTGACTTTACTAGTTTCAAACAACTCGGTGTAGTTTGAGGATGGTTGCTCATTTAAAATTTTAAATAGAGTTGTGAACTTGTTGTTCAATGCTTGATGTAGTATTTTTGCGAGGTGAGCAAACATTACTCCAGTAAAGGGTATTTCGATGATTTTTTTTGCCTAAAATAAATGAGATCCACAGGGTTGATACAATTCCACTTCCGTAGACGCTAGACGTTGTTAGCCGTTGCTAAATTTAACCTCAATTTAGGTATGTGCGTCTCTTAATAGATGGTATGTACACCTAATTGCGTCTGACAAAATGTAACCTTCGAGTAGATTGGTGCGTCTGCTCGATCCAGCTGTGTCCAACAAAAATCAATTCTTTGAGCGTATTGATGTCATTGGATTGCCTTGGAATAAATGCAAGAATGGGAAATAGGTAAGAGAGGAGGATGGTTTATTTTTTGAATACTTGTAGTCAGGCCCGTAGCCAGCATTTGGTTTCGGGGGGACCTAATTTTATGACATAAAAACTTCAATGATTTATAAAATGTGCGCCTAACTGAACATCGATTGATACACTGTTTTTTTTTACCTTAACCAAAATCGTTCAAAATCATGTGTCATCATCATTTTTTTTTTGTTAATTCGTTTTAATCGGAATTTTTAATGAACCTTCAGAATGTAAAATAATAATTTTTCAAACTCTTTAATACGCAGTTATGAGAAAAGTTAAACAAATGTATGAAATTCTAGAAAATATTTGTAGTTTTAATTGTTTTCTGTTGGTAATGATGATCAAGATTTGCATTCTGTTAAGAAAGACAAAAATTTGTTACATATTTTTTAAAACATAATTATTTTAAGATTTTAATGGTGTTGAATCGTAAAATCACCGGCACCGGATCCTAATTCATTTAAATTTATGAAGGCGGTAAATAACAAACATCCCTCGATGCAGTGGTAGCAATGTGATCCACACGAAACACGAACAGCGAATATTGTTGCCTTCATCATTCTGTATGTTTTTAAGTTTTTGTTTTAGCATCACTGTATTTTTGTTTTGTTTTTGAATTGATCGTTATTCTGTGATATTTTGTATTGTTCCAGTTAGCTATATAAGTGCAAATATTTAATGCAATTAGATTAAGTTTGAATTTGACTTCCGATCAGGGTGCTGGTAATAAATAGTGAATTAGAAATGTATTCTTTTACTTCATTTGAATCAGTTGCCGATCTTCAAACTGCTGTCCAAAAATCTGAGCAACAAATTAAACACAACGTAGAACCATATCCTGGACATTCTACCTGGTTATTACAAAAGTAATCTTCTAGCTTTACTCTAAGCAGTTAATTGATATTATAGCCAAGCCCGAAAGTCGCTGGTTTCCCATTAGTTTTAATTCGTTTCAGTGTGGAGAAAGATCTTTCCACACTGGCTGTAGTGACTGGTAGTGTCAACAAAATCTTCAACAAAACATTGATTGTTGGAAAATACGTCGAGTCACATTTATCAAGCAGCCCAAATGCCTCAAAATTCTTGTTAATATTTATGGATGTCCGGCACCAGAGCTCGTATTCCACCTTTACCTGCAACCAGCCAGTGATGCAAAATATCATGACACTCACGTGACACTCGTCTTCGCATCAACCGACTATCGCTGACAGATCGTTTTGTCACGCTCTGAGAGTTAGAGCTATGGCAAACAACAATCACCAGTAATGGTCGCTGCTCACAAGCAAAACGTTACACTCGCTGCTGATCATGAAAAGCACAACGAAAACAGTGAAGAATTCTGCAGTACGATGATGAGAAAAAGCGAAGCGACAGAAGAAAATAAAACTACGCATTCCAAGTTCGGCAGGTGCGACAGTGTGAGTTACAAACAAAGCAGGCAACATGAAACGGAAGCTGTTGGGCTCACTCGCCAACACACTCAAATAAGCAAGCAAAGCAGCAACTGCTTCAAAACGAGCACAGATGAGTGTCGTGATTGTCGGGAATGACCAGATCGGTGATGGATCACAACAGAAGACGACATTCACCAGTTGCTTTTTACTTCTTTCGTCAACTTGATGGATGGTCAGCTTCGACGAGCACATTGATAGGAATGTACAAAGCGTTACTACCATCAACTGTTTGGCGATCGTGATTGTGATAGGTCGCAACTCTGGCAACCACGCTGGTGAAATCACAGAGATAACAGTTAAGTTTGTCAAGTTGGGATGACTCTCCAATATCTGTAAAACCAGGCAACAACATTTGGAACACCGGAAGGATGTCATCATTTTTTGTGAAACGTCCCATCATGTTTTGGATCAATCCATCGAGTCATGGAATGAAAACTGCTCTTCGATAGTATTCCTCTGGTGTTTCTACCGATTGATTTGCACGTATTGTTTGCTTGGATGCACATGGATGTAGTCGTAACTGCGCATTCTAAAACAGACATATGCAGCTTAGAGGTTGCATTAAAAATTTCAGCAAATTTTGCTTCAGCGTCTGCTCGTCTCTCCTTAAAAACCTGTATTATACTGTTCGCATGATTAAGAGCCGATATGAGGTCCACATATTTAGATTGTAATCCTATTGAAAGTGGTTGTGTTGAAAGATCACATTGATGTAATAAATATATAAGATGTTTGTATCCTTTTATAAACAGAAAATGCATACTTTGCCTGAAGAATAAACTTCTAATATTTAAATAAGTTTTTAGACCGGTCCTGCTTTATACTGTGCCAATATGGTCTAGATCTTGCACTACCAGGAAAAAAAGAACTTCAAAGGATTAAGAACAAAGTTCTGAAGATGATTTTGAAATTGCCTCCCTGGTATAATACTACCGAAGTACATAGAATTTCGAATGTTGAGACTTTAGAACAAATCTAGATAGAGCTGGAATTAGGGCGTAACAGCTTTTGTAAACAATGAATTCTCTCGTCGATTTCTAGCAACTCAAGGCACCCCTACACAAATCAACTTATCCATCGGGTAGGGGAAGTCTTCCCCTATTCGATGGTAATGTTGATTTTCCAGGAAGAGCCATGTCTTTCGAAAAATCATCGAGAGAAGCCATTGTTTACAAAAGCTGTTATGCCCTAATTCCAGCTCTATCTAGAAATGTCCAACAAAATAATTAAAAATTTTAGGGAAAAATCGTTGCAATCTTCAATTGCAACGATTAATTACCTTTATACATAGATAAGATATAGTTTTAGTTTTTAGTTTTGATGTGAATTGTTATACTGACATGCAAGTTTAGAAGACCTGTTTAAAATACTGAATTTCTAAGGCAAAATCACTTAGATTTATATCATAAAAATTACAGCAGATACGTTACTAGGTGGCTTGAGCACCTGGGTTAAAACGAAAAGTAATTTATTTTGAATTTTGAACAATTAAAGAGTTAAAATCTAAATACAATGTGTGACTATTTATTAAATCCAATGGTACATATGGAACGGTAAATAAATTAAGAAGTCATTTGTTGTAGAAACATTCTATTTTGTATGAAATCCTGCTTGAAAAAGAGGGGTACAGTGCGGATTGTGTTTAGAAGGCTACAAATTGGGTCTATACCCTAGTTCCTACGGAAGTGAAACGAGGCTGATCTTGCATAAAAAACTCGATGGTCCCATGATCTTTAACAGAATCGCTGCAAACATACATTGTTCATGCACACTATATAGGTACAGCCCGAGTCTCATTTTAGAGGGGGCTATAGGCCTGAAGCCTAGGCCATAAATTATTTTAATATAATATGAAAAATAAAAAAACCTTACCCAGGTAATGGATATCTATTACCTGTACAGTACAGGTAACAGATATCTATTATCTTTATTGTGTTCTGTTCAGACTGTTATGATTAGCTCAGACAGTCAACCTAATGAGCATGTAGGATAATGATCTTGCTTGGATGGAATTTTTTTCGATTGCTGCAGCCTGCAGTATCACTTTTATGATTGAATAATGATTCAAATATAAGCAGAAGCATTGCCTTGACAGCATAGAGTGGCTTTATTTAGGTCTTCTAGGTCTTCATTGTAAACCTAGTTAGCTCGAAAAATTAGGTTTTCAGTGAAATTTTAGTATTGTGATGTTGCTGCTATTGCAATTGGGATAGAATCAACTCACAGAATTTTGAAGGTGAATGCTCAAGTTATAATTTTGGTTTTATCATGGTTTTGAAGAGGTTTGTAAAGCTTAGCTTTAAGACCGTAGTAACATCGGAAATGCTGATTGGGTGTTCCCTTTTTTCCGATTCCCCTCCGGAATCCGGTCGCGAATTAGTGCATGGTTAAGCGTATTACTTGAATAATTTCCAATGCATTGAGTTTGGAAAAAGTCAGAAAAAAAACTTCTAAGGATGAGGAAATTGCCATGCTAAGAACCTCTTCTCGTACCATGGAGTAAATCAAGGTAAGAGACGGATCATGAACTTGCTGATATGTGGTTAAACAAACCTTTTTGAAGATTTATATCGAGATGGTTGCAGTTTCCTTCACACGAGGCTATATATCACAGTAAAATCCCGGCTACTGGCGCTTACCATTTTATAAATGAGTGAATTTAGAAAAATGTGGTGCCTTACAGTTTTTGGAAACTCGTGATTTCGGTCTCTTTTGTATTCTATTAAATAAACTCGACCACTCTTAATGATTTAGAGGTTCATGTGGTATTCCATGAAATTTTGTTCAGAAAGCACTAGTACATATCTGAGGAGCTCGTGTTGCCAAAAACGGATAAGCACTGTACCTGAATTTTTTTTTTAATTACTGGAAAATCAGGGAATATCGGGAAATTTAGTTTTCTTCATTGAGTCGACATCCGGATGACCAGGATCTCGATATATATCGCATAACTCACACTAGCTCTGTCTAGTAAGATAATTCTGAACTCATTTGATCACCGTCTAGACTTCGTCTGATACGTTTGGACCTGAGGACCATGATACGTTCGAACTTTCGGATAAAACTACCGAACGCTTTGACGATTCAACTGAGAGTGTTTATTATTAGGTTTTTAGGTTTGGAGTCCGCTAGTGTACATGTGTGTATGTTATATAAAGACAAGGAAAGTGCAGGCCTCGCAGCCTGGCTTAAGTCTGTGCTGTATTTACCGTGTGAATCGGTCATATTACGGATTCACAAGTCGAACTGTAATTCTGATGAATTGCTATGCTGGTACGACACGTTTCTGCTGATGTAGTAAATTCGTGTACTGTATCAAGATTTGGGGATGTCTACTACACGTCTATGTTAAAGAATATCGATCGAGACTTTAGAGAGCTCTATTATCCAAACCACTTCCGAAATTGTTTTCCACTCAATCCAGTTGTGAAAAAAATTTGACGTTTTGTTTGACAATCGATTATACCGATGTTCAACTCTGAACATTTGGCAACATTCGTCGATTTTATCAATACCGACCATTGCACGTCACGCCTCGTTGTAATATTGCTTGTTCATGCTTCCGCCCGACTTGGCTCCGTTCCTCGTAAACCACCGCAGCAGCAGGTTCCGTGATTCATTACAAATTCGTCTCACGGTGATTGATGATTGACAGATGGGTAACAAATTTACATCCCACCGGGCATTACAACATTTACTCTCCCTTTCGACTTGTTGTTTTTTTTGCGGAACAGTTCTCCGCCACAATGCAAACAGGGAATACATTGACTGGGGCATGGTGATTAGCGGAAATTAGTCGCACAAGTTGTAGTCGCGGTGGGAATCTATTATTGCTGTTGCATATTCTCGGAGGAGAACTCAATCAACGGATAATGATCTCGTGGGAATTTTGATGTTTCGAAAATCATGCGTCTGCTTGAACCAATCGCAATATCGTGGAGACGCATGGTCTTTCACGTTGAATAATTTCTAATGCTTCTTCATTTTCTTCCGTTTTCAGCTAATCTAAGTCACAGCACAACACCACTGTCGCCTTCGGATTTCAACAGCAGTGCCAGCGGCAGCTCTTCGGGATCACCGATCTACGGTGACAGTACTCTGATGTCCCCGCAGAAGCGAATCCATCGGCGTCAGCTGTAAAAGGGCGTCCATCCCGAAGGCGACGGCAACGACTGGAAGTAAGTTCAGGGAAAATTGATCGCTTCCTTCCGCGTGCGGGTAAGGTTTTGTACGATGAGAATGATGTGTGAGCGAGATACAGAAAGACTTGCTTGACGGATGTGTGGATGTGCGCTTGAGCTTCTGTTTTAGAGATAAATGAACAATATTAATATGTATTTCCTATTCTTATGATCGAAATAGTCGCAATCGAAAGGTATGAGTGAAAACAATGAATGAATTAACTGCATAGTTGTTAAGGTCGTAATCAGAATTAGAGGTTGGTTGGAGAATGTAGGATAAGTTTCTTCCAAGGTCACTACACAAGACACATCAGGGAAAAGAGAGAAGAGAAGTCGATTGATATTACCGAAAGAGCTAAAATAACATCCGGAAGCTGCCAAGCAGTACTTATCAGCTTTTCGCTGACGATTTTTAAGTCAAATCTACTGACGGTTGGGCTTATCTTTTGTAATGTTGATGGAAATTCCACATACTCATAAACTCGAAAATCGTAGGTATTTGACTGTAATCAATTTCCAGTGTTAAGTCCTTCTGAAAACTTAGTCTAGGTCTCTGAAACATTTTAAAAGAAGTCGATAGTTGCTCTATTCATTAATAATTTCTTTGATCTGGAAACAATCCATTGACAAATAAAATGTTAAAATTAAAACCGCATTGTTATTCCTAAGTACTTTAAGCAAGGATCTCCGGATAGCGACTAAGTTGGTAAGCCAGCAAAGCAAAGGGCCAACGTTCCAGTTTGCATTCAAATTAGTTTCATTTCATTACGCTTCGTCCTGGGCGGTGGGAACGGAAGCGCTGCGGCGTAGCTCCGTGTATGCAAATTATACACTCTTTACTTAATTCATTTTTTTCCCTCATCCTGCTGGAGGCCGCTGTGCACTGGAATCCCCCCCCCCCCCCCAACTCCGGGCATCGTTTTCCATTGTTTCCATCGCTCTTCAAATTCTTTTATGGCAGCTTGCCGGAAATGGCTCCAAGAAAGCTTTCCCTTGTTTTCCGGGTTTTGTTCCTAGCTGCTGCTGAGATGCAAGTTTTGGTTTTACGACCGCAAGCCAATTGGTCGGTCTGTCTCATCAATCTTTTATATTTTTCAGTTTGTTAGTTTCCATCTTGACGTTCGTCGGCTTTGTCAGTCAGAGGAAGGGCCCGGAATAAAATTGTAGGGCAGATTTAATGGAGATTACGCGCTCCGAAGGAGCAGAGATAAGTTTTCAGCAAATTGAGTTTTTCCTTCGTGTGTTTGTCTTAGTTAGTTTATTTTCCTAAAAACGAATGTGTTCTTATTTTCCTATTTAACTTTAGAATATGAAAATCTATCGCGTAAGGTAACAGAACGAACTGTTTGTAAATAAAAAAGAAACTAGATAAAACATGAACCGACTCATTCGCTATCGGAACAAGAAAAGAACTCCCGTCCCTCGCTCCCTTAGGATAGTGGACACATCCCACAGCAGCTGTCCTCCTGAGTTGGCTCGGGAACTCCTTGGAAGCACGCTCGGACGGCTTCCTCCACCGCTAGTTTCACGTTGATGTCGGCTTTGGCGGAGCACTCCACGAAGGAGTTGGCATTGATCTTGCGGCTGAGTTTTTCACCTTCGGCTGTGCTCACTTCGGTACTGATGTCCTTACGTAGGTCAAGTTTGGTGGCTGAAAGAAAAAGGATGCGCTTAGCGGAGTATATTGTGCCTTCTTTACGACCAAAAAAAAAAGTCCAGTTACCTATTAGAACGATGGGAACACTCTGTTCAGCAGTAATTTCCGGGACCCACTTGGCGGTGATATTTTCGTATGAGATCCGATTGTCGATGCTGTAGCAGAGTAGGAAGCAGTTAGCCTGGGAAACACAGACAGCTATATCAGAATTCAATAAACGTGGATAGCGGCACTATAAATATTAGACTTCGGGCCGATTTCTTCACCAGCGCTTAACTGTTAACCCTCTCCTTCCCATGGCAGCACATGTGATCCGTCCTGTGTTCGATCCGTCCAATGTTTGTCAATTTGCCATTAAATAGTCAGTACTTAGGTATTTACGCTTCTCCGTGTGTTTCGTTATTCACGTCCATATGTACACTTGAGAATTCAACTGAGGATTCAAGCTTAACCCACCCTAATAGACATAACAGAATGATATGATTGTTTAAATAAAATATATTGTTTGATTCAAATCCAAATAGGGGAAATGTCGGCTTCGGCAATACCTTTACCTATTATCGTCAGGGGGGTAAACAAAGTCCTAGATGATGATTGATGACGATGATTGAGATTACCACTCTGTAGCAAGGCGCCTGCACATAGCAATGGGCAATCCAATCTGGACGGTTTGATCAAGTCCCACTGACAAATCATATTCAGCTTGGCGCTGATGAAGGGCCATAAACGGAGGGGTGGACCCGTAAGCAGAAACACCCACACGAAACCCGCCGGGAACAGAGTAAGAATCTCCTTCCAGCAA
Organism: Ochlerotatus camptorhynchus; assembly: GCF_037179485.1. NCBI lineage: Eukaryota > Metazoa > Arthropoda > Insecta > Diptera > Culicidae > Ochlerotatus > Ochlerotatus camptorhynchus. Next base: position 7,410,698 of record NW_027040849.1, read on the forward strand.
CCAAGACCATATAATTCGCAATGGAACAAGTCCTCGTCCTGAAGGATGCCCCATGAGTGTGGAGAAGAGCCCACCCTCTATGCACGAAATGTTAGCAACAGGAAGTTGGCAATCCCACTCTCCCTATCCAAATCGATTCAATCGGTTGCCCTGTTGGACCTTCCCTTCCCTTTTGTATATGTATTTAAATGTATATTTAAATTTATATGTTTTATATAATGATTAATCAATAACAGTCACCTGCCTTGATAGCAACATTTTAGAACGATCTTACCATGTATATATTTTTTTATTGAAACCATATTGTTCGTCATTTCTCATAAGTAGTGTGCAGCCCAAGTCTTTGTTTATTTTTTGTTTCAACTGGTATGAATTTCACATCTATTTGTTAATTTTACCTTTATCTCTACATATTTTTACTTGAATCTCGTGTTTATTGATCCTCTTGCATATCTTGGTTTCATTTCCTCTTTAATTTTCTTTTCCAATGTTTGTATTTATCTCTTTCACTCTCGTTTTCATCCGTTGATTCCCCGTCTGATATTTCGCTTGAACTATTTTTATAAATTGTTTCAGCTGCTTGTTTGAGTTTTTCTCTATCTTTAACTAACTCTTTCCAATCTCTCTCTGTTAATTATATCTATTTTTATCTTGCTCCAAAGAATCCTTCCAAGTTAAACTGGGTCTTCCTTTTTTCTTCTTTTTATTGAACTTTAATTGAAATGCTTTTTCCAAGAGGATGTTCCCTTTTCCTGCGCATAATGTGTCCGAAGTAGCTTAACCGCCCTATTCTTATTTTTCTGTTGATCGTTTTACAAAACTCTACCACAATTTGACTTGTTTTATAAGCGCCCGTTAGTTAATTTTCGGTTTAGAGTTGAAGTTAGTGTTACTCCTAAATATCTAATTTTTTCACTAACTTTGAATGCATTACCATTTAGAGTTATTTCAGTTAGCGATTTAGATTTATCGTTGGGAAACCTACTAAGGACTTGACATTTATCAAAATTTACTTCTAATCTAACAGTTTAAGTCCTGGAATTTCGTCAGCTAATTACGATAAAACACTTTGTATTAAATAATTAAATAATGATGGAGATAAAGGGCACCCCTGCTTAATTCCCGTTCCTCTTTTTGATAATTGTCCCTCCCACTTAATCCTTGTCATTTCATCTTTAACGCAAACTAAAATGTTGCACGTTGTCGTAGAAGCTGATATTTGTGCACTTAAAGTTTCGAAGTGGTACTGAAAATAAGGATGTCACAGCAATTCACCTTAACCGTATCAAAAGTTTTTTTTAATATCTAATGCAAAAATATATAGATCTTTACCCGCGTTCCAATACTCTTCCATAATTCTCCTGGTGATGTATAAATGATCATCAGTCGATCTATTACTTGTGAAAGCTGCCTGATGCAGTCCTGGTTCACAAGCAAAATTAATTAGCTTCTTCGTATAATGAGAGAGAGAAGGATTAGTATTTTCCATTTAATTCCACTACTTTATTTGCTTATCCTTGACAGATACGCGTATTTCGTCTACAATGTGCAGACTTCTTCAGTGTCTTGTACTAATACTCGACTAGTACAAGACACTGAAGAAGTCTGCACATTGTAGACGAAATACGCGTATCTGTCAAGGATAAGCAAATAAAGTAGTGGAATTAAATGGAAAATACTAATCCTTCTCTCTCTCATTATACAGGTATTCCACTAAGACGCCCACATTCATCAGGATAGCTTCTTCGTAATCCATCTAGCATAAATTTTGCAGCTACATTGCAGAATGAAATGATGATGATGATAGTGGTTTACCACCCATTGTAGCACGGAAACTAAGTCTGACAGCAGTGGGCTCTCTTCTCTGTTTGTCTTGATCAAGCTTAATAACCTCAACATGTCGCTGTATGTAGGGCCAAAAGCGGATTGGGAAGATGCGTATAGGCAAGGTCGCCTATACGCATCTTCGGAACAATAAAGAATCTCCTTCCAGCAACTTGATCAGCCAATTGGTCAAAAAAACAAGCCCCCAAACAGGAAGATGCCCCAATGAGTGGGGAGAAGAGCCCGCCCTTTATCCACGAAATGTTATCAACAGGGAGTTGGCATTCCCACTCTCCCCGTCTAAATCGCTTCAATCGGGTGCCCTGTTGGACCGTCCCTTCTCTTTTATATATCCGGAGTAATTTGAGATTTGGGCGTAATTGCTTTTGTAAACAAACATGTCAATCGCGAATTTCTCGCGAATTAAAGCTCAATCTCGTAAACAAACTATACCAAATGATAGAGAAATCATTCCTCTAAGTGATAGTGTTATTAGTTTTCGAGATTGTGCTTTTATTCACGATAAATCGGCGATTGACGTGTTTGTTTACAAATGCAATTACGCTTCTTCTTCTTCTTCCTCGCATTTCAAGCTTATTGTGAATGGCAACTTAGTGTTCTAGATGCACTTCCAAAGTTATTAATTGAGAGCTTTCGATGCCTGTACCATTTTTGCATTAGTATAATTGTGTGGCAAGTACAATCATACTCTATGCCCAGAGAAGTCGAGAAATTTTCCAACCCGAAAAATTCCTAGACCGAACTGGGAATCGAACCCAGCCACCTCCAGCATGGTTTTGCTTTGTAGCTGTGCCTTTACCGACTGAGCTAAGGGAAGGCCCAGGGAGGTGCAATTACGCCAAAATCTCAAATCACTCCGGATATGTATTTTAATGTATATACGAGTTGCTTGTTATGATTATTGTCAATAATACTTACATTTCGATGAAGATCGTGATACTTAACTTTATAAACCTCCGCGCTCTGCCTATGTTAACCCAAAATCCTATAACTGATTCAAAGATTATAATAAAGAGAGTGTAAAATAAATTGCCCATCTGCATTGTATCGTCCATTCAGAAATCATTAGACCCTACTGACCCACCTACTTGGCCAGACTTCAGCATCAACTACTGGTCAGTGCACTCTACACTTCAAGTTCCCTTTGTTTCAAATTGTGTGTGTGTGTGTGTGTGTGTATTCCCTCTAACCCCCACTGGCCGGCAGTGTTATTATGGAAGAAGTCTCTCTACAATGTCGCATTTATGGTCATTGTAGACAGCTTTAGTCCGGGAGTTAGAAGGTGATAGCTCTATTGCAGATCCAGCAACCCATTTCAGAATGTCTGGAGAGTCACGCCCATTCCGAGGTTACTTTCACTCACAATAAGCCCCGCATGTATGCATCACCGTTATCAAATGGATATTGGTGATACATACACACTTCCAGGTTCGAAAATATTCTTTTCAACCCTGGCATGTATTTAGTGTAATTTTGATATTTTTTTTTTTTTAATGAATGGAAAGCTCTCACCATATTCTGCTCTTCCGCCGTCGTTATTTGCTTCTTTTGGAATCCCTTGGACTTTTTCTCTAACGCTTCGTATTTCATTCCGTGCTTCACCGGCAATTTCCTTCCGTAGACCGTCCTTGGTTGGTTGGTTCTAATATGATTCCGCATTTTTTGGTCGGTTTGTATCCACCATATTTTATTGAATTGCCATGGTGATCTGGGACGAGGCTCACGTCCAAAGTCACTGGTCCATCAAGCGCTCCGTTTGCGAAAGGAGAATTAAAGAAATACGAAAGGGATCAGTTTCAAGAAGTGACAGTTTCATCAGATTCCCCAACTAACCATACTCAAGTAAAGTAAGAATATACAAGCTATATTACGACTATATGGTTACTTGGGTACTCATATGGCCGTCAGAATGGTTCATCGGTTGCGAAGTGAAGTATTTCTGAAAGTGATGCGTAATATTTCTCAATGTTTTGAATTTATCCTAACGTTACATCAATGTTATTTCACAGACAAGCATACACAATACATTGAAAATTTATAATTGTAAACCCTACCGCCATCTGTCGTATATACTTTAATGGGCAATACACTCAACAGATGGTTGTAGTGTATAAACGTCAAACGCTAGGGAATTGATTATGTGCACCACAAATGGCAGTACTACCAACTAAGAAACATTTAAATTGACCGTTAAAAACGATTTTTATGAATGTTTTAAGAGTGTTATGTCTGCTTTTCTGTGATCATACCTTCACTATCGCAACTTCGGGTAATCTGCGGAAGTACTTGCATTTTTCTCAGGCACTTTTGAGCTAACTGCAATTACTCTCTCATACTCGAAATGTGCCACGACCAAATTGGCACAACGACGCCCTATACGCTCTCTCACCGAAGCGCAGGGAAGTTCCCTTTGTTTCAAATTCATCTCAAATTCCTTACTTTACCCATTGAGTGTTGATTAATCACAATACAAATTGTGACCAAGGGCGGACTTGAGGTTACTAGACTATTAAATAATCTAGGTCCTTTTTAGGATTACATTTATATAAAAAATTCAATTTAGGCCAATTTTCACCGAAAACAAATTAAACCACTTTATGACTCAAAGTGCAATAAATGAGCGTTAGTTTCGGAATCACTTTAGTGTTAGAGTTATGTTAGTTTTGATCCGTAATCAGCCCTGCCGGTCCCTTCAACATTAGTTGCAGGCAGTGGTTGTTAGATCATGCGACACTGTACCGTATGCGTTATAATGTTTGCATCATCGTACAAATAAGGTTCCCGTTTCACCTGTGCATACAATGCCTTGGTTTTCTTTGCATGCACGTAACCTATAGCTCATACCGTAGTAGGCTGTGTATAAAATAAAATGATTTACTTAGTTTGACAGTTGCACCATGACGAAGTGCCAGCGTATTCGTGATTTGTCCCACGCGCAAATGTCGCAAAAGACATTTCAATCGCCGTGGGAGTGTCCCGGTGGAGCGTCAAAAGGGTTTTAGACCGAGAAAAGAAAGGACAAGGTCAGCTCGGGTTCCGAGGGTCATCGCTGCTATCAAAAGGAAGATTCGGGTGAATCCAGTGCGTTCAATAAGGAAAATGGCAGAGGAACACGGGATCAGTGACTTTACAGCACGGAAGATCGTAATGGAAGATTGCGGGGCGGAGTCGAGGGACGGAATAAAACTCACATGATTACCAGCCGCAATCCGGGAGCTACGAGTCGAACGATGCAAGAAAATCTTAAGTGAAAAAATCCGGTAATCCTGTTCACCGACTAGAGCATGTTAACCGTCGATCCCGTATCAAATTCCAGAACCAACCGGTATATTAGTTCTCTTCCGGTAAAAGACGTGGCCGACGAGCACAAGAACGTGTATCTGACCAAGCATCCTGCTAGCGTTATGGTGTTTGGATTGGTGGCTTCCGATGGCAAAAAAATGGACCCGGTGTACATTCCAGAAGGCGACAAGGTCAACACGGAGGTCTACATCGGGATTTTAAGTAAGTATGTTCTTCAGTGGATCAAAGAACAGTACGGTCCGAGGCCAAATTTTGTATTTCAACAAGATGGGGCTCCGTGCCACACCTCGAACCGCACTCAGAAGTGGTTGCAGGAACATCTTTCGTTCTGGGCGAAGGATATGTGGCCGCCATCCAGCTCCGATCTTATTCCGCTGGATTACTAAATATGGCACGTCATGAAGGCCTGTTCTAAACGCCACCCGAGTACAGCAAGCCTCATACAAACATTGACCCGTACCTGGAGAGAAATGGATCCAGACTACATTACCTGCCCTGCATTCCGGAAGCGTGTGGAGGCCGTAATTGCAGCAAGTGGAAACTCGATCGATGATTAACATGGTTTAAGACTCTGAGAAACATCCCCCCTTTGAATAAATAAAAAAAAACTCGAAAACGAAATTCTTGAGAATTTTTTTTAATTTTGACATTGCTCAATCGTGCAAACATTATCACGCATACGGTAGCTACTATTATGTTAGATGTATGATTCGTCAAGTTTATACAACTCAATGTTTCAAATAAGGTAAACTATTTATCTTATAATTAAAAAAAACTTAAAATTACAATTATATGCAAATGCAAAATCATCGTCAATCCCTTTATTTTTGGGCAGGGCCTGACAATGTGAATCTGAATAGGCAGCATATGGTAGATTCTATCACTATAAACCTGTTATTTCTAGCCTATCTGAACTATTTAATAAATGGAAACCATAACATGGGTTACGCTCCCCCTAAGCGGGCCCCTCCGCATCCTATCTCAAATACCAAATGCCAATGGTTTGAATGTATCAATATATAAATTGGAAATGATGTTCAATCAAATAAACCCATGCCCCACTCACTTGGCCAGGTTTCCGAATCGTCCAGTGGGCAGTGCGTCCAAGTTCTCTTTATTTCAAATTCACCCCAAATTTGATATTTTACCCCTTTTTGTGTTGATGAATCACAATGAAACATTGTGACAGAGCACGGACTTGAGGTTACTAGAGTATTATCTAGGTCCTATTTAGGATTATCACCCCTATTATGTATTTCGTTTCGAACGAAATTCTCATACAAAATAATATTTTTTTGTATGAGAATTTCGTTCGAAACGAAATACAGAATAGGGGTGTATATCTGAAAAATCCAAATCTGGCCAGCGCCCACCAGCTACATTGCAGAATGAAATTCTCCTAAACTGACCAGCTTCCGTAGCTCTGGCTTTTTTGGAATTGGTATCTGCGTTGATGTATTCCAGTCTCTTGGTATCTCGTTTCTAATATAAATCTTCTATATTAGATTTACTAACTTACTAACAGTACTTTCATCTGCGCATTTTATATATTCCATATGAATTCTATCTGATCCTGGAGACTTACCATTACACGAAAATTTAATAATATTCATAATTTCTTCTTTGATAGGATGATGATGATGATGGTCCCACCTCTTACCCCTACAAAGGTTTGAGCTGGACGATTTATCTTTAAGATAATTAAATATGACATTTTAACCAGGTTAGCAAACAAAATCGAACTGGTTTCAGCTACAGATATAAATTCCCTCTAGAGTTTACATTTGCTTCACAGCGATATGTGGAAAAGCTCAGGCGTCCATCTCTTAGTTCACCTTTTTGTCCACCTAAAATATTCATAAGTATTACATGCAATCAAGAGTTAACGAACAATCAACCAAACATCCTATTACGTTAACAATCCCGCAATCTGATGCTATCATAATTTTCAGCAATGTCAGGAATGCTCACGAACCCCCAAAATTTTTTTAGAAAACTTACTACTATCTCAAGATATCTTCCAAATAAGCTTCAAAATTGCATTTTTTTTTTTATCAAATGTTAAATTCAGTCCTCTATATCCGTAGTACGCGCGCGAGGCTCAAACTTTTGTAGACTACTTTAAATCTACTACTATTAAATCAAATATTAAAAATCCACCTTCACCATCGTGGCGAACAAAAATAGTTTTTGCAGTGCTACAATATTTATTAAAACGTCATTATGACAGCTATCCATACAAAATAATCCGTTAGAGATAACTTCGTCAAGATACATAATTTGTCAATTCATTAAAAAAAATACTGGATAACTGTTCAAACGACAGTTTTAACGTATGTAATGCAGTGTCTTTTAAATCCTGTAAGTGTTGCTGAACGTTTGATATGCCTAGGCATCGAATTGCAAACAATTATTCCTTTAAAATAATATGAATTTTGCGAAGCACAAGTCAATATCTATGAAAGTCACTTCCTCTTTCAATTCGATCACACACATATCGAGGCAGCAAACTGTTAACTACTTTAAAAATGAACACCATAGTCAAATAAACAATCCTTTGCTTCACCGACAACCATTGTAAGGCATCAAAGTTGAGAAAGTGAATCTCTTACATCTCAAAATCAAACGCATTATTTTATTCTGCAAGCGATGTAATCTCGATATTTGTGTTTCATTGGACATAAATGAAATGAAAGGGTAAAAGTATAGGTGAGGAGAGATGATTGATTTATATAGCTGTATTTTACTGGCAATAGTTAAATCGTTTTTCAATCGACATAGACTTCCATACTTCTTGGCAATTTTATTGATGACATTGTCAATGTGAGAGTTGAACTTAAGTTTGTCATCAATAATCACGCCAAGATATTTAATCTGCTGAACGCGATCAATAGTCTCATCATCAACTACAACAGAAACATTCTCATTTAATCGATTCCGCGAAAATACCATAAATTTAGTTTTACTTGTATTCAATTTCAACTCTTATACTTCAACCATTTACTTAGAGAACGCAAATCTTCATTCAAGTGTAAAACGGCATCATCTAAATCCTTAGCTGCGATGAATAACACATTATCATCTGCAAAAAGATTAATATCGCAAAATCGTAAAACACGTCGCAAGTCATTAATATACATAATAAATAACAGGGGCGCTAATACACTTCCCTGGGGCACTCCAAGGTTATTCCCCACGGGACTAGAAACAGAATCATTAAAAACAGTCCGTTGAGTTCTGTCAGACAAATAGCTTTCAAATCATTTATATGCAGTACTCGTAAATTCCAAAGCGCTTGATTGATCTTAACAAGGAGGATTTGGTAGGGGGATATAATCTTGTACTTCGCATAGTTCTATTTCAGGTCCCCTACATTCCTGCAAAATATTTCCCCACACTTTAGCCGTAATTTTCGCTACCTTTCTGTTCCTTTGCTTTACAAATCCTTTTAAGTAGCAATATGTTTTCCTAATTCTTCGACCCACAACATTATTTCTTTTTCCTTGTCGACGGTTTCCTAATCTGTATTTATAATTTTACATGTCTGGATTCTTTTTCACTGTTTTCAACGCAGATTTTACTCGTTCAAGTGCCTTTTTTCGTTTTGGAGTACTTGGTACAGTTTCGATTCGTAATGTCTTAGATGCTGCCAGGCATGGAAAATCATTTGCATTCATTTCATACATTCATTTACAATCATTTGCCTCTAACTTTTTTCATCAACAGCATTCCGCAAAATGATGTACACACTTAATCACGGATTCCTTGTTCGGTAATTTTTTTTACAGGTTTATAACTGTAAATCACAAAAACTACTGAACATTCAGCTATTCTCAACCAAACTACTGATGTTTAGTAGTTTTTGCGAGAAACTACTGAATGCGGTAATAGTAAGTACTGAATTGACCGTAAAATAACAGATTTACGGGAAATTACTAAAACTCAGTAAAATAGAAAACCGAGTTTTTAGTACTCATTATGTTTTACTGAAACAGTCATCAAACGAAATTCCAAAATTACTGATCACACCAGTAAATTGGATTTCTTTACGTCATCCTCCTCCGTTCCACTTCGCGCACTTGACATCAGAAGTTTTTGTGTGAAAACAGAACATGTTTGTGAAAATTAGTGGACGACTGGAAGGCAACGCAAGAGTTCAGAAACATTCATGGAATTGGACAGTTTCTGCACTCCGGCATCGACTTCCGGATGTTCCATTGACTTTGGAGCAAACATTTTCAATTGTGAGCCTCAGACTATAAGCACAGACAAACAGACGTAACACTTCATTGTGTATCTTCGTTCATGCATTTAACGGTTGATTTGAATATTATCAGTTCCGCGAACTACTCGTCGCAGCGCTGGCATCGGATCACTTTGACGTTTCTATACATTCTATAGAACTTTTATGCAATATTGTTTGCGAGCTAGCGAGCAAGTTTGTTTTCCGCGAGAAGCCCGAGAGATGTCGTTACTGAGGTCATATGTTTTGAGATACTATGTTTTCAAGAAAAACTTTTTCAAAGAGTTACGTCTGTTTGTCTGTGCTATAAGGCAGACAATCTGGCACTAAAAAAAGCAACCAGCTGGCCGAACCACGAGGAAACGTTGAGCACTCAAGCTGGAATATAGCTCAGGATTAGTTTAAACAGTATTATTGCTATTCAACCTCTAAACAAACTCCCCTAAATTGTAAAAAAAAATCCGAAATATTTTATTTATTACTCATTAATATTTATTCAATAAAATACTGAAATAAAAGAAGTGAAAAACTCAGCAAAAAAAAGTAAACAAATAATGTACTGAAAAAGTCAGCAATTATTTTACTGACTAAAACGGTATTTTTTGACATTTCAGGGATTTTTCCATTTACCGAGTTTTCAGTTAAAGAAAAAACTACTGAGTTGATTACTGAAAACTCAGCTGTTTAAAAACCCAGTAAAATATTACCGACTTCGGTAATCTAAACTCTGTGTGTATAGAGCTTTTGTAGGTTTTGTTATTAGCTACATATTTTGCTCACAACTCAAATCTGTATCTCTTATGCATCACGAACTAGAGCGAGAGAGAACTTGTTACTGTTTTTCAGTGAATGTAAAATACATTCACTGAAAAACAGTGGTGGCTTCTGTTCGCTCTGCTTCGTCATGCATAAGAGATACGGATTTGACTTGTTAACAAAAGCTAATAACAAAACCTACAAAAGCTCTATACATCATTTTGCGGAATGCTGTTGAAGAAAAAAGTTAGATGCAAATGAATGTAAATGAATGCACGAAATGAATGCAAATGATTTTCCATGCCTGGATGCTGCTCTCCTCATTTTGCTCGCTAGTTCCAAATAGCATTCGTCAACTGTGTTGTTCTCTATGTCCATTTTAGATGGTATATTTTTCAAAGCTTCTCTATATCGCTTGCTAATTGTCGGGTCTTTAATTGTACGTTAATACGAGATGGCTCCTTATCTTTGCTATATTTAAAATACTTCCCGATAAAACGTAGCCACACAGTAGTTATCATGTTATGATCTGTGTTAACATGTGTCCATTCTCCTTTGATGTACCTAACTTTGTATTTCTTAAATTGGGGAGCAGGAACAGTTTGACTATCACTTATATTTTTGCACCCAGAATATCCTCTACATATTTACATATTTGTACTAGAGATTTGCAAAATTTTTCTTTTCACTGAACGGTTCCGAGTAGTTCAGCTCACTGAAAAGAACTAGTTCTTTGGAACAGTTTTTTTTTTCGATTTTTAGAAAACAGATTTTTCAGGCACCTGAAGGTGGCTGCTTGAAGTTTCTTGCTAAACTAGAATCTCTCTCTCTCTCTCTTGCTCTCTTTCCGATAAGAAAAAAAAAATGTGGAATACTTGTTACTTATCACTTTTGGCTTTATTTCATTCCCGTATGGCTCACTTACTAGTTCATTCTCTTAAGTAGCTGTTATTTTTTGAACGGTTTTCCTATACATATATGAGGGAGTTAAAAGGAAAGACGTGTGAGTGACTTTGATGGAATCTCTTCATCGACTTTCTCTTTCGTTAATAAATCAGCTGCAAACACATTCCTTAATTCGTGTGGCATTCTGGATGGTAGATGAGAACTTCTCAAGCTATGAGCCAGAAATAGCGCAAAATCTGTTTATAAAGTTGTGACTATCAAAAGAGAAAGTCGATGAAGAGAATCGATCAAAGTCACTTACACCCCTTTCCTTCTAACCATCTCATATATGGTTCATGTTTTTCAGATCCGCTCATTCCTGCTGCTTTATTCGTTCGAAAAGAATTACTTTGCTTTACAACAGACCGGTCGTTCATCCGTTCCTTTAGAAGAACTAGTTCTTTAGAACCGCTCCTGAACCGATTGCCCATCGCTGATTTGTACATAAAAAGCATCCATAAATGCCGTAGCATATTTTTCACCAACTATGGACCATCTAAAAACCCCCTGCCCTTCAAAGGCTACGACATTTATGCATGATCCCATATCTTAAATACAAACTCACCCGTTTGTAGAACTGTTTCCTTATGCGATCGTAATCTTCCTGACCAGCCGTATCGTGCAACTGTATCGTTTGCCTCCGTCCGTCCAATATCATCTCAATTGATTCTTTGTCATATCTGCGGGTGTAGGACGTTGATAGAATTGAAATAAAAACAATCATAAACTCAATCACCAAACGGCCTCCCCCCCCCACTCGGTGAGATATCGCTTTTCGAGATTGAAATTGTACCCACAACAGTATGTTCGTTTAGTTCAGGAATCAAAGACATCAATTGAACTGGAAATTGATAACACACATTGGCACCCGTTCGAGTTCAAGGAATTTAACACCCTCACACTTCGGTAATCGGTCCACCAAACGGTTTCCAATTTCAAACGAAACAAATTGATGGCAATCTAACACCTGAACGACAGGAAGACGAGGACCGAAATTCTTCTGGTCCTGTCGAGGTTGGCGTCTTATCATCCTTTCTTCGGTTCTTCTCCCGGACGATTACTTACATCGTCGGTTGGTAGAAATTCTTGAACGATTCATCCGTGTAGGCATGCAGGAGGCAAGTCTTCCCAACGGCACCATCTCCGACCACAACGATGTTGAGGATGTCGTGCGACATGCTGCTCATTTCCCAATTCCTTTGGGGTTGGGACAGCTCACGTCCGGTGGATCTGGAATTGAGGGATGTTTTTCAATTTATTTTCTGCGATTAAATTAAGATCGCTCTACAACAGTGTTCAACCACCCACCGGGAGCTTCCTTCTAAACGAAATGCTGACTCTCGTGTGCTGACTAATATTGGCACTCTACACACTGTATCGAATCACTTCAAAACCACATCCTGACTCAACTAGACCCGTCAGTGCAAACATTCCCCGTCTCAATCAACCAACTAACCGACTGACCGTGCAGACTCACTCACCTGATAAGCGATGGTTAATGGCACAGGTACGTAGCCCGCTTTGGAAGGCGGCGTTGCAGCAGCAGCTCTTAATCGCCACCTTTGGCCCGGATAAATACACAGGTCACACACACACACACACTCACTCTTCCTCGTTTTCCCTTATGGAATCTCTGCGGGGGTCTGTTCAGAAAGTTGCAACTCCGGTTGCAGCTTAGGTTTAGATGCACAGAATAAAAGCCTACCAACTGTAAACCGCTTTCCGGTCTGGAATGCGTCTCTGTTCATTCATTGCCGCTGTTGGCGAGCTACTGCCCCGGTGTGCTGTAAGTAAAGTGCGATTGTGGCTTATCTTATCTAATCATTCTGACTGCTGTGCAATGCATCGAATATGTAGGATCGAACCATGTGAGTGTGTGGTAATTTTGAGCAATGCGTGTGTGTTGTTTGATTGTAAGATAAATCAGTACCGTGAAACGGGGTATCTTTGAAAATGCGGGTAACTTTGATTGTAGAATATAACAGGGCTTTCAGTGGGTCATTTTGTCACTTTTTTTTTAAGGTGATCACTAAAAAGTCCCTATTTTCGACAAAAAGTCACTAAAGTCACTTTTTTTCGCCATTCTCGTTTGCAATGTAAAATTCGTTAAAAAAATAAATAAAAATTGGAAAAAAAAGTTGGAAGTTCATTAAACTAACGAAACGAAAATCGGACAAAAAGCTATTACTAGAGTTCCAAGTCAATTGTGTTAGATCAGTGTTCTTTTAAGTAGCCCTGTGAACAATTTCTTGGGTACAACTTGGAAAGCATTTCCAGATAATTTTAAGGGGAATCCATGTGAATTAGAGGAGAATTCCAAGACAAGTCAGATTTAAAATTTATAAGAACTCAGAGATGAACAGCATGGAAATTTCTAAGGAGGTGAATTCTTTAAAACAGTTTATATTTCAAAGATAATCAAAGGACGAATTTCATTATTTTTTTAATTTTCTGCAGAGAATTTCTGCACTGTGATGAAGAAATATCAAGGCACTGCCAGAGATAAACTCGAATTTATTTTAGAAGAATTCTGTAAAGAACTCTATAAAGGGAAATTCTTTTGAAAGAAATACTTGAACTTTAATATAATCCTGTTAAGCTCTGTAAAGCTTCTCTGGACCTTAAAATACGGCAAGTTGGAATTTAAATTGTTACCCATAACTGAACAGTCTCAAATTCCCATGTTAAATATTTATTTAGTTACAATAAACATTAGAACCTTATTGTAACTAAAATCAAACACTTCATCAGCTTTTGGTTTTATATATAGTTAATCTACTGATTAGTTTAAGTTAAATTTGAATCCACATCTCTAAAATTTCACCAAGCTCATGTACCTGATGAGTTTAAATTTTTATTCTTGTCAATGTCCATAAAATTTAACCCTTGGATCATTTTCGTCAATATCCTAGAACCAGGCATGGAAAATCATTTGCATTCATTTCATACATTCATTTACATTAATTTGCCTCTAACTTTTTTCATCAACAGCATTCCGCAAAATGATGTAGGGGAAATGACGGCTTCGGCATGACAGACTATATTCGGCAACCCAAATTGAAACACTATTTTCACTGGATTTTCTTACGAAAACACTTCGCTGAATGCATGCAAACGATTCTTTATGCTTTCAGCTTCTATTTGACTATATTTTTACCACTGAGAAAAAGCAATCTAGCAAGGTTTTCTTGAAATGAAACACACGCACTACAAATTGTAGCTGATTTCGAGTTGCCGATAATAGAACAGCAGATTTACATGCAGTTCAAATGGAACGGTTGCCGAAGAAAAACTGGTTGCCGACAATACTCGCTCTCACTAGAGAAGATTGGAGCTTAGTAAAAGCGTTTCAAAACAGTTTTTGACAATTCTTTCGACTGAAATTGTTAGAGTAGCTGGCAGCAATAGATTGTAAACAAACCAATACTGCATATGTGTGCGTTCCTTAGAGAAAAAGGCTATAGAAAGAAGGTCGCTGCTTAGGTTGCCGAGAATACGTAAATTCCCCTATAGAACTTTTGTAGGTTTTGTTATTAGCTACAAGTTGTTCATAACTCAAATCTGCATCTCTTATGCATCACGAACTAGAGCGGGCAGAACTTGTTACTGTTTTACAGCGAATGTAAAATACATTCACTGAAAAACAGTAGTGGTTCTGTTCGCTCTGCTTCGTCATGCATATGAGATACGGATTTGACTTGTTAACAAAAGTTGTAGCTTATAACAAAACCTACAAAAGCTCTATACATCATTTTGCGGAATGCTGTTAAAGAAAAAAGTTAGAGGCAAATGAATGTAAATGAATGCATGAAATGAATGCAAATGATTTTCCATGCCTGCCTAGATTTCTAGTTTTGTAGGTAATTCTAAGTAGAATTCCAAGGATTCAAATACAAATTTTAATGAAAATTCATAACAGCTTTTGACGTTAATTCTTAAGGAATTATGTATGAGAAAATTTGGACGAGAAGGAGAATTACACCATGATCATTCTGAGGAAAGCTTCAAGATAATACAAAAGAGAAATCTAAGGACATTCTGAGGATCGGAAACTGGAGCATATTTTCATGTGAGTTTTCGGAGAACTCATAGGATTACAATTAAGTATGAGTACAATTTCTATCGAACCTCAAATGCATTTGGTCAAAAATTCTAAGAGAATATATTCAATTAGAATTTGGAGAATAATTCCAACGGATTTTTTAGGAATATCTCTAGAAAATTCTGAGCAAAATTTCAAGTGGATTTCGAGGAGTATTCTAAGGTTATTCCGGTGTTATTTTTCAGATAATTCAAATGAGAATCCCAGTTGCATTTCGAAGGATTTTTGGGATTTCCTAGCAGAACTAAAAAGATATTCCTAAGATTATTCCATGGGAATTTCAGGATAATATTAATTAAATGCTGAGGTGAACTCCAAGCGAATTTTCAGGAGACTTCTTCAGGCAAATCCTAGCAAGAATTAATAATAATAAAATGAGCATTGCAGAGTGAGTTAAAATAGTTTTCTAAATATGTTGTAATATTTTTTAAAATCATTGTTTTCCTTTACATTAGTCAATAATACCTATCAGAATTTCTAGCTCAATTTAAAATTTTTCCATTATACATTCGGATTGTATTTTTCAAAAATGCATAAAATTAGGGTCTTAGGTTAATGAAACTATGGTACTTTATAGTAGAAACATTCGAAAAAAAAAACCTGGAAAACTCATGGAATTTTATTAAGAAAAATGAGTAGACAATAAGCTATAATATTAACAACAATATTAAAAATCGTCGGGAATCTGGAAGTCTTTTCCATCGTTTTTTTTTTTAAATTCCCATTATATAAGGGAAAGGGCTCTAATGTTGGCCTATGGATCGAAGATTGGGCCCATCTGTGAAAATCTGCTATTTATCAATTTTATCTAGATGAACGCGTCATCGGGACGGTACTAATGGATATTTTTGGTCGCTATTGAAAATTTAGTCGATTGCTGAATTTTTGTATCGGCCCAAATTAGGGGCATTTAGGCCGACATTACATCCATTTCCACTAGTACTGTAGTTTGTATGTTTAAGCTCTATGACCCTTTCCTTTCCATGGTAGCACAGGGGATCTATAGGTTTTTGGTCCGTCTTACGATTATCATTACAGCTTAAATGAGTCAGTATTGATTTGAGTTTCTCTTGTTGTGCTCAATGTTCCCCTTTATATATTTATCTCTTAAGTTTCTAGGAGGTTTATCAAACAAAAAAATATTCACTTGGGAGCTTATAAATTGAGCTTGATAACTTCAAAAGTGTCTTAGTCCTATGATTTTCAAATTTCCCGCATCTTGCAGTTCTCAGACCATACCGCAATCTATTATTTTAAAAGGCAATTGACAACAGAGTTTAAAGATTAAAAAGATAAATAATCTGAAATTTATTAAAACTATATCCAAAATACATCAAATTTCTACAAAGTGCAAGCTTGAAAATAATCGAAGAATATTATCTCAAAAGACACGACTAAGAGATCTTAATACAAATGGTTCATTTAGGTACTTGTTTTCCTTTCTTTAGTCTGACAAGATTGTTTGTCAGTCTGTCAATTGTCAATTGTCAAATTTTATAAATTCCAGGGACTTTCATAAACAATTCCGATCACTCGATATTTTACTCATCATGTCTTATTCTATTTTTCACCAGTTTAAAACAGTTGATAAGCTTAAAGGTTGAACACTTAAAAATGCGGACACATAAACGTTGCCATAAAGGCATTTTTTGAGATTTGTTTTTTTTTTCAAAATTTCTTTATCAAGCTAAGAGTGTATAGAATCACAGCAGGCATTGGTTGTCAGGATAGGTTATTTTGTATACATCATGACTTCACCGGAACAAGCACGTTGCGATCCGATCCTGCGCACTCAAAAACCGAAAATCCCGGTCTATCCGCCCCTGGCAGTTTTCGATCAAATTCCTGGGCAGGAATTCCATATCTCGGTTGACCGAAAGAATGTAAAATCAAAAAGAAATTGAAATTCCCAAAAAGGTTCCTTGTCAGGCGACCATGAACTAGCAAATTTACCAGGAGGAGTGCCTACGGAAAAATACTGCCTTTTGCAGCATAAGGTGGATTGCCTATTCTGGCTGGACTTGGCAAGCTGCCACAACTCAAATTCCACCAAACAGTGTTGACAGCGAAAATGGCGTCACAGTGGTTCCCAAGGAGATGAATCCGGCCAATACTTTCCGGAACTAAGGCCAATTGAGGAATACTGGTCAATTGTGAAGCACATACTGAAAAAAAGGGTGGAATTGCAATTGGCCGGAAAGATTTCAAGCGGAAATGGAATTTGGTAGCCAAACAAGTGGGAACAGGGCTCGTGCAAAAGATGATGGACCATGTACTAAGAAAAGTTTGAGAAATGGCCTATGGTAGGAACGGAAGACTGAATCAATGATTTTAAAATAAGCATAATATTTACAAATGTATAGCTGCTACATTGAACTATGAAAAATGAAACGCATTTTAACCCCCCAACAAGATTTTCGTGTCCGAAGTTTTTCGTGTTCAACCTTTATAATGTCGCTTTCCCAAGGCGACCTAATGACTCATTCAGCTTTGTTCGGTCCAGTAGATGTTCGGCCCAGTATAATGAAAAGCAACTCCTGTTGTAGAAGAATTATGCTTTCTTTCAGTAATTCAAAAATTAGATCTGGGTATCTATATCATTTAATATTTTAAAACGCAATCTCCACGTTTCATTCCTCATTTCGGAAATAGTTCTAATAATTAGGCAATGTCTTCTTCCCTCCCCTTGGCTAGTTTTTGCACCTTGATGCTGGTGGGCGGGCTTAATTTCATGCTTTTTAGTGGAGTGTTGGAGACGGTAGGTTTATGGCCGGCGTTGCTGGCTCATGCCGCGATAGAATGGCGCCATGGGCAGGCAATGGGGATTACTAAGCTTCCCCTCTCTGATAAACCACTGCATGAGAGAACCAAAGATCTAGTCTAGCAGTGATAGTATCACACTAGTTACTCCTTCGATTGAGAGCCGCGTCGTAGTACGCTTACGTATAGGCACTGACGTTGGGTGTGATACTGGCGGGTTTTGCCGCAAATCACTCTTAATTTATTTAGTTTTACGCAGATAGATTTATTTGGGTTTGCAAGGGAATTTTGAAATATTTCAGAAAGTGCCGAACGGTGCTTCTTCTATTTGCGTGACAAGCTTTCATTGTTGTTTTCATTGAAGTATTACTCAGGAAACAATGTTAAACACCATTTTTGTACATGGTATTGTAACTAATCTTATATGTGCTTCATTTTGATTTGGGATAAGTGTTTGAACTATGACTCGGGATTTCCACTGTGGTGTGCTTCTATTGTGACATACCCATATGTATTTTTGTTGTGCCATATAGTGGAAACGTGAGAGCGTAATTGGAACATTTACCCTATACAACATACAATTTAAAATTAGCTTGGAAACTAACTTCAAAGTGAAGCATTTTAGTCACTTGAAGGTGTCACCTGGGACGAACAAAGATATAATTAATATATGTCAAAGCCAGAAGTACTTGAAACACGTTAAATTTTAGTTTAAAAGTATGGGTTATGATTGTGTAGGTAGATTAGAGATTTCAGTTATTTATTAAATAAACTTCAATTAGAGAATTCAGAAAGTTAATTAACATAAGAGATAGGACGTTATTTAGTGTATTTGTTAATTACAGACAATGTCAATAGCGAAAGTCATATCTTCAACCAGGCGCTTACGAACAAGTGAAGTTTTAGGGAAGATGTGTTAAATATGTTGATAGGTTTGAAATAAGAATTAGGATTGTTGTGCTTTAGTTTTTGGTAAGGTATGATGTGTCAACAACACCCCTCACCATCCCTCTCCAAAGGGGGGGTTTGGTAAAGAGAGATGAAAAAACCGATTTGTACCTTCCTTAAAAGTTGTCCTAGCTCGCTTGTCTAATATCTATATACAATCTTCACACTGCCGTACTCTAACGGAACTATCAACTCTATGCTTTCATCTACTCCATCTATCGTATAAAAATTACCACTACAGTCTGTTATTTGAAATTAGCATCTTCAACTATGTAAATCGTTGACTTCACGTAGAAGTAATACTAAAAACATATAGTCAAAATCCATTTAGCTTAAATACAGTATTTCAAAGTGTAAAACATTCAGCTTTTTGCTGTTTTAAAAACCTTTTATAGTCAAAAACTGTCTTGTTTTAAAAATAAATTTAAAACAGTTCTCAATCCCTCGTTAAAACTGTTCTGTAATTCAAGCATAAACGTCATTAGCGATTGTTTATTAATGTCTTGATATAATACTTTATAAACGTGTTCTATCATTATGAAATTAACCATAAAACCATTAGGTTTTGCATTAGAGCAAAAAGCATTTATTGATGTTTTTAAAGCTTTATAAAGTGCATCATAAACTCCCCAATTACTCTGTTTACAAATTTAGCTTAAAGATGGTTCCTCATAGTTAATAAAAGCCAAATTTATGACAAGGAAATCTCGAAGGATAGACGAAGAAGGATGACAAATTTAAATCGATTTCAGCAAAATTTACTTCTTTAGAAAAACCAGCACACCATCAACGACTGACCATCTGGCGTAGGAGAGTAAAGTGAGCGTGGCCTCGAATTAATAAAACTTTGTCGAAAGGTTAAAAACTAGCTGGTTTCCGATCCATAGCAGCGATTTTATTCGGCGAAAGAATCAACTCTTCGAAAATTTCATTCAAGCGTACATCCCTGCATCGTTGGATGGTGCAATTCCGTAAACATCGGGAAGAATGGGATCTTTTTCGGGAACGATTGCGCTTCCAGCTGTTCAAAATGCGAAATGTTGTAAAACAGTATCGCAAGCTATCTGAGTAACTGCTCCCAATACATCGGGAGAAAACCGCCTGGAAGAACCCTGGATCCCACAGCGCAACTATCGAAAGATAAACAAACTTTGACGTTTAACTTTTTGCAGGCAACTTTGCCTCCATAAATGCTGCCATAAATCTGAACGGATCAGGATCAAGCAAAATACCTTTAGATAAATACAATTCAGTCAGCAGGTTTTCTTCATAAATGCCCTTTTAAAACCTTATGAATTTGTTAAGGATTTCCACCGTCATGTTACAATTAGTTTGCTTGTTTTTTTTTTACAATCTATGATTTTCAATCTATATTTCTTTGGATATAACTATATTTTTGTAAATCTAGCAATGAGCAAACATTTAAATGCGAAAATCTTAAAAAAAATCTCGACCAAGCTCGATGTGAAGAATATTTTTTTTTCAATTTAAAATAATTAATCAAATTGAAGTTTTACGAGGGCGGACTATTTTTTTTCGATGTTTTAACGTCTCTTCTTCTTCTTCGCATTTCAAGCTTATTGCATATCGCATATTAGCTTATTGCGTGCTCTCGACTTAGTGTTCTTCTAGATGCACTTCCACAGTTATTAATTGAGAGCTTTCGATGCCTGTACCATTTTTGCATTGGTATAATTGTGTGGCAAGTCCAATCATACTTCTATGCCCAGGGAAGTCGAGAAATTTTCCAACCCGAAAAATTCCTAGACCGGACCGGGAATTGAACCCAGCCACCTCCAGCATGGTCTTGCTTTGTAGCTGCGCCTTTACCGACTGAGCTAAGGGAGTTTCACGTACATTTCACATAACATTTAATAAGGCACATAAAACTAGGCCACTTAAAGAGGATCATTCTAATAAATTTGGATATTCAACAAGATTTTTATATAATCAGTTTATATTTTAATTATTTTGATAAGTTCGGATTCCTAATGTTGATCGATGCTTTCCTAGTGGATTTTAGCAAGCGGCTAGGGGAATAGGCCCGGAAAGGGTTTTTACTGTTGCGAAATAGCTTTTATTGTAGTCTTCAAATGGTTGTGCAGTAAATCAATCTTGTAGAGCTTCGAGAATACACCCTTCAGAACCTTCTCCAGGGTGGGACAACTAGACATATTCTAGTCTTAATGAGGTTTTGGTGGATGCATTAATGACAAAATAGCCTTGAACAAGGTTTTATGAATGTTGCTTTATAGTTGCTTTGTAGTATTTCATAAAACATAAAATGTTACTTGGGAATGCTGAATAAAACAGGATGTCGAATTATGTTGAAAAGGCGCATTGAGATCGCTGTTTTCTCTGATATTATTAATTTATTTATTAAAAGCTTTATAAACGTTGATTGTATTTCTGATTAAAAACCAGAAGTTTGATCTAATCACAAACTGAATAAGTGTAGTTTGCGTATACATTGACGCTTTTATTCGACTGTTTTCAATTGATTTAATATAATGCTTTATTGAACGTCTTATAAATGTTCTGTAGCTCCGTTATTAGATTTCATTGCATTGCTTTACATTATTGCTGATTAAAGGTGAATACAGTCAGCAAAATAGCTCTTATACCACTCTGCGTTCAGGTTTTAATGGCATGCTTTGTAAATGCTTTATATACGACGAATTAGATTCATTATTCCACAACAAGACGAAATCAGTAGAGTAGTGGTTACCGTTTCCGCTTTCCAAGTAGAAGGTCGCGAGTTCAATTTGGCCACAAGTCACCAAATTGAGGAATTGGAACGAAATCACACATGTCATATGCAAGTTATTTGATAATTTTCTTTTTACAAACCCTGCAGAAATATCAAAATTTATGGTGAAGAGTGGGTGCGGGGAAATGTAGGTTCGGTCTCGTGCAGTGGTTTATTGGAACAGTTCTTTTACGGTTCTCATTCTTCGATTGCTTCTGTAGCTCCTTCATCTATCTAAATGTACGCAGATATGTTGGAATAACCCGAGGAATAACCTTCCTACGTCTGAGCAGTCCATGGCAATCAGCATCCTTTTACACTGCTGCTTTTCTTGTGGTCGCCGTAGAAAATAGTTGTCCTTTTGCGGTCATATTTGCAAACAATGTCAGTAAGTATTGTCATTATAAACAGGTGGTTTCTAGCTTCGAATTTCTGAATTATCGATCATATTTTGAGGTAAATCGAGTTACTCGGTCCATTCAATCAACTCTGAGTAGTTCTGTCCTATCAACCTATCTCTTGAAGATAAATTGGTGGCCTTTTTTTTTCCTTTGGTTTGTTTTTTCCGTCGATCTTGTTTTCCGTGCTGAGCACCAATGCTACCAACGTGCCAGGAAGGCAGCTCCCACACCTGGACCCTACCTATCGACCCATCAACTCATGAACCGGGGACCAACGGCTTTACTTCCCATCCGAAGGAAGGCGTGATCAGAAATGTTATGCCTCAGAACATCCCGGCGGCGGCGACTGGGATTGAACCCAGGCCTGCTGGGGTGAGAGGTAATCACGCTTATCACTACACCAGCGGCGCCGTTTAAATTGGTGGCCCTGAAAAGAGCCGTTTGTGTAACTTCAATCAGCAGTTCAACCGGTTCAGATGTGACAGGCAGGCATGGAAAATCATGCATTTATTTACATTCATTTGCCACTAACTTTTCCATCAACAGCATTCCGCAAAATGATGGACAGAGCTTTTGTAGGTTTTGTTATTAGCTACAACTTTTTTTTATAACAAGTCAAATCAGTATCTCCGATGCATGACGAACCAGAGCGAACAGAAGCCACTACTGTTTTTCAGTGAATGTATTTTATATTCACTGAAAAACAGTAACAAGTTCTGCCCGCTCTAGTTCGTGATGCATAAGAGATACAGATTTGAGTTATGAGCAAAAGTTGTAGCTAATACCAAAACCTACAAAAGCTCTATACATCATTTTGCGGAATGCTGTTGATGAGAAAAGTTAGAGGCAAATGAATGTGACTGTAATTGATTTTCCTTGCCTGGTGGCAGGTGAGCAGAAATGAGCGGCACGCTGAAGGTAACAAACAGTTTGTTACCAAGTACCCGAAATTCAATAAATAATACGGCACTGGACATCGAACGGAACACTAGATGCTAACGACACCACCAAATGGGAGGAGCTTCGAACAGCTACTGTATGGACGAAAGCAACAATTAAGGGCATATCAGCTGAAGATCCTCCTCTTTTTCCGGTTTTGTCGCTTGTCAATCGGACATGAAAAAATTATCATTTTTGGAAAGCTAGAAAATCATGCCCCACCCATTTTGGGTATTTCATCATACACTTCATCTGCTGTGCCTTTCTACACTAAATTATGCGTTGTATAGAAACAGCCGGTAGAATATCAGTGTCCATCCAGCTAAAGCTCCTCCCCTTTGTAGTGTTTCTCGTTGAACTCCTTTTCTCAACAAGTTGGTAAATTTTAGCCTTTAGCAGAAAGACGGTTAACACTTTTTTCGACGAATGTATGATCCTGTTTCACGTCATGGTTCTTCTCTATGCCCTTTTATTTATTGTCTCTACTGCGCTATAACAATCGAGTAGAAATAAGAAGGGATGCCAGTTACGCGCTCGAATAATTGAAAACTCGATAAATATTTAATCGAATAGCTGGTAAAATCTTTGCGATTAATCGTTAATCTAATAATTGGACTTTTAGGCATCCCTAGAAAATAGTGTAATTTCAACCACCCAGTGTAACCCAAGAACCAAAAGCGGTGTGATGCTTTTTTCATTGCTATGACGACGACTGAATTAAGGGGCTTGGAAGCAGAGGGGTTAAAGTCAATTCTCTTCATCGATTTCCTCTTTTGATGATCATGGCTTCACTAATCTATTTCGCACTATTTCAATGAATGTGTTTGCCGTCGAATTATTAACGAAACATAAAGTCGATGAGGAGAATCGATCAAAATCACTTGCACCCCTGCTTCCAAGTTTGTGTTTCTGAATTGGCGATGAGTGCACGCTAAGAAAAAAGTATGCATTAATGCTTTAAGTTTAACCAGTATCGAGAAAACCCGTACATATGCATAAAATGAATAAACACTGTTTACTTATCGGATGAATAAACGCGTTTTTCTTGAAACTTGTTAAATTTTAATCATTAATGAATAAAGACGTTTTTCTCAAAAATGGTTACATTGTGCACACTGGAACGATTTTAAATGGTTGATTTCGTATATTTCCATCATATTTCATTAAAAATAGCAGCAAAAAAAAAAACAATAATGAGGAACGTTTATTTCTTCGTGACTTCAACATGGTGACGCAGATATTGGGGAAAGACTTTTGCTGCCAGCTTCCCCTCTTGAACCAACCATTCCGTGACGTAGGCGTGCCAGTTTAGGAACTTTTCCAGTACTCCATATCGCGGAAACATCGACGAAAACTTGCTTCGCATTCTAGGCTAACTCCATCAGAGACACTTTAATTTCGGCCTTCCCGTTCCATTTCCCGCTGAACTCGATCCGGATCGTGCTACCGTTGGAAGCCCTCTGTAATGGAGATCAAAAGTTACTAAATAATGAAAGAATGTACCTTGTTAGATATACTTACCGGAGACAACACTTGCAACAGCTGAATCTGCTGCTCACTAGCTCCTCCAACTTTATCACGGAAGAATATAGGTAACGGAATAGGAAGAAAACTTGATTTTCGTTCCAGCACTCGATTGCGAAGGAAGCAATAATTCCTGATTCCCACTGCTGGCGACGATGATGACATCTTCTGGGAGTTCTCACCGCACTCTGCAAACAAAAGGAAAATTATAAATTACTATTAAATTGTGTCTATTATAATGATACTATAAACACTGTATCTACCAGCGAAAAAGCCGGCGGCGTTTTCGGAAAATAATTGTTTCAAAGTTTTTTTTTCAGCCACGAGAGAATACAATTTAGACACTTCTGTTGAAAGATTGTTTTCTCTGGAAATGTCTAAATTGTATACACTTTTTGCTATAAAATTCAACCACTCTATGACAGCCCGAACAAGCTCTCAAAAGTGGTTGAAAAATAGTCATTAATGCATATATTCATTTTTCCGTGTGTGCAAAATGTTACGCAATTGCATCCTCCCTATTTGCACTAGCCCGAAGATCGGAGGCGAAAGCCACTTCGACTTGTTTCGTCTACTAACGACTCTCTGATGACTGTGTTGGGGAAGCAGCATATGTATGTACGTAATTGGTGGATTTGTTAGTTATTTCGACGCTTTTGGACAATGCTTGACATTTACCACTTTACCAATAGTTTCTTGTTGAATATCAACAGTCGGAAGCATTACTATCGATGCGTAGAAATATTTCTGATCGATTGGAGATAAAATTATTTAAATTATTCCAGGAGCAGCTGAGTTATTAACGATCAAAATCTTTCATAATTTTGTAACATTTTCCATTTTTGGTTCCGTTGAACATATTACTAACAAATCGACTCTAGGATCCTCATTACTTTTTTTTTTAAATAAAATAAAATATGAAAAACATTCATTGCTGTAAACAAATTTAGAATATACTGAAAAAATAAACAATCACTATTACCCCTTTTTACGGTAGGTACTACCAGGGTATCGATAACGAACCAATATTGAGGGTTGTTTACCGTTTCCTTATCTTTCAAACTGGGTGCTTATTGATTTGTTGATACAATTTTCATTTAATGGAGACGCATGGTCTTTTTCTTTCAACATCCCACGTCTGCTCCTACCTATTTCAAATCCATCCCGAGTTGAATCTGGCGCTGAAATGTGCAAATGTTTGCACTTTTCTAATTTTAACCGCTTAATAAAGCGAAACCGAACAATCAAAGCGCTGCACAAGTAGGTATACAATTTCACTCCTTCGTTGCTGCTGTGACACGTGCTGCTGCTGCTGTTGCAAGTTTTTCTCCGCCGCAAGCTAATTCACTTTTATTCGGTTTGATTCGAAAATGTCTTTGTCTTTTTTGAGTGTGCTAATGCACCAAGCGCTGCTAGAGCTGCCTGATGCTTGAGGCAGTGTCGAGCTTGAGCAATAGACTGACGCAAAATTTTAAATTGTTTTGTTCAAATCACCATATAGGGGAAATGGCTCTAATGTTGGCCTTTGGATCTAAGATTGGGCCCATCGCTAAAAATCTGCTATTTATCAATTTTATATAGGTGAACGCGTCATTGGGACGGTACTAATGGTTATTTTTTGGTCGCTATTGAAAATGTAGTCGATTGCTGAATTTAAGTATGGGCCCAAATTAGGGGCATTTAGACCGACATTACATCCATTTATCTAGCTCTGCATTAAAAAATAATAGCTGCGCATTTCTCAGCTACAACTTTGTCGAAGACCAGTTTCCGATCAAATGTAAGGGACAAAACTTAGTTATTATTCAAATCGCGAATGTGTTATGATTATTGCTCAATCAACTGTTCAGCAGGCAATACTGTTGTTTCTGGCGTGTAGAATAGATCACCAAAAATCATGACTAACATGTCACACTTCAGAATACAGTGTTGCCCACAAAACAGCTGCTTGATCACGCCATAAGATTATCAATTTCTTAAGCATTTAATAACTATTTAATTAAATTTTTTACAGTGTACAAATTAGTTTAATTAGTTAAGCTTAGGGCCCGATTTGGAACCGTTTGAGCACTGTGGAGCGAAAATTTCAACTTTTGCATCAGTCTATTGAGCAGTCATTTTTATTTGCAGAAGGATAATGAAAGCGCTGAAATTGCGGCACAGACGGACAATGAATGAAGCGGAGGAGTATGCAAATCGGAAACCACCGACCGACACCGTAGCGCTGTTAGGGGTGATGCATATATTATGCCCACACTCTAAGGTGGGAGGGGGAAGGGTGTATGATTTTGTGACAAGCAGTGCTATACGAAGAACAAGACTCTCTCCGTTCGGGGTTAATTTTTCCTTAATTTAGCATGACATAATTAGTGCATGGCCCCTTAGCAGCTCCTGGGGTCGGTCGATGGAACATAGAAATTGAAACATTTAAAAATTTAATAAAATTAAAATGGAACACGGGAACAGGGGCAAAAGATGAGCAGTGTGGATTCGCAGATGCTGGGGCGAATGTTCAATGATTTAGAAAATCTGCGCCAGTGCATCGGAACATTCACTTAGAGCTACGAATTCTACTACAAGGATCGGAGTATTGAAAAATTAATGTATATCGTGTACACGCAAACTAAAAATCTATTACAATGAATGTTAGTTTCGTTTCCTATCATCCTCTGTTCATGAACATCGCAACGAATGTTAGAAATTGACCATGCAGGCGATGTAATGGTTTTTTGTCTTTTTTATTTCGTGTTCTATCTACGCTTTCGACAATACCAGTAAGCTTGTAGAACGACGCACATTGTTGAATATTGTAGAACGACGCACACACTTGCCTCGAATCTCTCCAGCAGAAAAAGCATACGAAGTCGAGTATGCGAGAAACTGAGCGCTTCGAGTTTGCTTTTAGGCTATTCATATTCAGAAGCATGGAGTGGAGAAAACACAGGTCTGATAATTGCAACGTTCGTGGTTCGATTCCAGTCGGCAATCTGTTTTCTATTTTTTCGACATAACTAATTTCACTCACTAATACACTCAACATTTTTCGGTCACCAATGTTCTTGCATTTGACCGCAGCTAGGTATATCGCATCCTCAGTTCATGCGGTCTCCACTAACATCCTCTGATGATGAATCCCACATAATTGTAAGCGAATCTTACACACTAACTTTAGATTACTGGAGTCATAAAATTTTACTGGGTTTTTGAATTGCGGATCGCCCAGTAATCATCAAAGCAAAACAAATCATTACCGAACTGTCCGTAAAAGTCAATCTGTCAAAAAACTGTATATCCAGTAATTTATGCGAGTTGCCTTCGACAATATTAACTGGAAAGCCCAGTAAATGTGATCGTTATTTTGTCTCAATTAAACTGGCAAGTCAGTTATTTTGTGCATGCTTGTACCGGGTAACCCAGTTATATTAAAAGCTTAATTTGGTGAAAAATAAACATTGCATTCTAATAATAATTGGACGCACATGAAACTCATTTATTTCAATTTTTGTTAGCAAATTTTGCATTACTTTTTCTCATATATTTAGAATTGGTAGGGTTGCTGTTATCCATAAAATCAATGTTAACTACGGAGAAACTCGTAGTTGGTTTCCCGCACTCCGATAAAAGCTGTTTCAAGAAATACAAGAACAATTATTGCTTGTCGCTCGGCCGCTCGGTGCAGTCAACATTGAAAACACAACATTATGGAAACATTCCTTTGCCAAGGAACAGTCACGTTCTTCCAGGAGGTAATTCCATCGGTGATGTCTTCTGGAAATTTTCCACGGACGAAAAATGTTGGGCTTTTGATGTGGGTATTGGATTGTTTATCTAAACGAAAAGAAAACATTTTTTTCACAAACCATAAGCCAAATTATTCATACTTGTACGTACTTGGATCCATTCTGCGATTCCAGCCAATGAATTATTGTCGAACTTGATAACTTGCTTCCGGATTTTTCTGGAGCCAAACTGGTGGCGGTTAAAAAATTGACAGCTTATAATTTTACAATTCTTGGTCGGTAAAATAAACTGATCATTTTACGGACTGGCCAGTTAAAAAATAAGAACTACCTAGTGCACAGTATTTAATTTAACTGACTTTTCGTGAAATCTCGAAAAATTAAGAATTACCGATTTTCTCAGTAAATTTATATTCTGTGTACAGTGTTTTGTATCAAACGTTACCGAAATTCAGTTTGTTTTTACAGATTGTCAGTTATTTCCCAGATTTGAACTGAATTTTCAGTAAAAATGTCATTTTACGGTGCAAGCCCAGTATAAAAAAATACCGAACAACTAAATGCTGGATTAGTGTGTATACATCCCCCGGTTGGGTGTACAACCAAACAACCAGTGCACAGTGGTCCAGAATGCAGATTTAGGTGGAATGATATGTTTTGAGCATGAAATTGGAACTTTAGACTAAAAGTCACTTCTACAAAGTTGTTCCTTATAGTTAGGGCCTCATTTTTATGACAATGAATTCTAGGGTGGTTCCTATTATCATTAAAATCAAAAATCTAACTTTTTTCTTTGAATAAATTAAGGTATACATTCTTGCGCAAAGTTATAGCTGAGCTAATTTCAAGCAACTTTGTTGAAAACAACTTTTTTGTATCTCTTTAATTGGCCGGTTTAGAGCTATTTTCTTGAATTGAGTTAGGGTGGCTCTTAAAAAAACAGTTTTTTTGCTCTATTTTTCTTATTTCGAATTTCTCAGCAAAGGTGTCTTCAGATAACATTTAGATCTTAAGAAGGTGCAAATTTTTGCTGCACAAAACTTGTCAATATCTTTCGTCGATCAAGAGTTATTGACGTTTTTATACTAAAAATATGCACTTTTCAAATGCTAATATCTCTGTTTGGGGCAAACAAAAAAAAAGTTTTTTTGCAGCATTTGAAAGGGCGTATGTTATTCTCAATAATATGAAAAAATTGGAGGTATGTTATTTTTTAAACTCGTATAAAATCAATTTGAATTTATTCATATTTTTTACTATATTTGAGTATATCTTTTTTATTAGAAGAGATACAGGCAACAAATCCAGCTATAAAACATTCGTCTTAAAGAGTTTTAAAAGTCTCTAGAAGATGATTTTCATGATAAATTTCAAATAAAAAAGTTATTGACAAAAGATGGATTTCATAGGACCACTCTAATGACAAATTTATATAAAATGTGCTAGTACATTTGTTTCAATATTTGGACAGTTAGTGTCTTCGAAGAAGTTTTTGTTCTTAAAAATTCCCTTCTTTTGGTGTTTGCAAACGTCAGGGTGGTCCTCAAATTAGGGAATTTTTAAAACTAACTTTTTTGTTTTACAAAATATAAACATGTGTTGTTCAAAAAAGTTGTAGTTAAGTTACTGGCAAGCAACTTTGTCGAAGAAAATTTTTTTCTATCTCTTAACGTTCTCATTTTAGAGTAATTTTTCGGAGTTGACTTAGGGTGTTCCTGGAAAAAATAGTTTTTTAGCAATAACTTTTTTATTTGAAAATTCTCATGAAAGTTATCTTCTAGAGACTTTTAAAACTCTTTAAGACGAATGTTTTATATCTGGATTTGTTGCCTGTATCTCTTCTAATAAAAAAGATATGCTCAAATATAGTAAAAAATATGAATAAATTCAAATTGATTTTATACGAGTTTAAAAAATAACGTACCTTCATTTTTTTCATATTATTCAAAATAACATACGCCCTTTCAAATGCCGTAAAAAAACTTTTTTTCTGTTTGCCCCAGCCTGAGATATTAACATTTAAAAAGTGCATATTTTTAGTATAAAAACGTCAATAACTCTTGATCGGCGAAAGATATTGACAAACTTTGGGCAGTAAAAATTTGAGCCTTCTTAAGATCTAAAAGTTATCTGAAGACACCTTTGCTGAGAAATTCGAAATAAGAAAAATAGAGCAAAAAAGCTGTTTTTTTAAGAGCCACCCTAACTCAATTCAAGAAAATAGCTCTAAATCGGCCAATTTAAGAGATACAAAAAAGTTGTTTTCAACAAAGTTGCTTGAAATTAGCTCAGCTATAACTTTGCCGAAGAATGTATATCTTAATTTATTCAAACAAAAAAGTTAGATTTTTGATTTTAATGATAATAGGGACCACCCTAGAATTCATTGTCGTAAAAATGAGGGCCTAACTATAAGGAACAACTTTGTAGAAGTGACTTTTAGTCTAAAGTTCCAATTTCATGCTCAAAACATATCATTCCACCTAAATCTGCATTCTGTACCACTGTGCAGTGTTAGAAAATAGAGGGGCCAAATTTTTTTTATTTGTGATGAATCATTCAGTGCTGTAGAGCTAAAATTTGAACTAAGGCGTCATACACAAATTACGTAACGCTGAAAACGTAACGAAACACTATGTCACAATAAGTAACGCTTGACAAGACTAAAATTACGTAACGCTAACCCACTCAACTCCCACATTTCAGATTGTTTGACGTAGAACTACGTCTTTGTGGAATATACTGGGGTGCAAATCATAAAATTGTATGACGAAATAGTGTCAGGTTTTAAATGCTCAAAACTTGACCATTTATGGATAAATTTCAAATCTTATCACACTATTTGATTCA
The DNA here is from genome assembly GCF_037179485.1 of Ochlerotatus camptorhynchus. NCBI lineage: Eukaryota > Metazoa > Arthropoda > Insecta > Diptera > Culicidae > Ochlerotatus > Ochlerotatus camptorhynchus. Next base: position 7,441,803 of record NW_027040849.1, read on the forward strand.
GATTTGATGTAAGATTCCTTTGATATATAAGTTACCAACGAAGCCACTCAACCAACCGGACTTAGTGGCGAAGACAACAACGAACGCATTCAACAACAGCAATTACAAGTCCATGAACTGCAACCAGTATAATCTAGCGTGTGCTCAGAGGCGAATGAACCTTCAGGTTTAAAACTTTTATAATAATATTAAAAAATATCAGCGTGTGAGCTGCAACGACTTTCCGAGCAGTCAACGTAACTAGACACCTTCCTGCGGAGTTCAACAACGTGGTTATCGGACGTTCCAGAAGTAATTAGCTACCAATCGATTGAGCTAATGACCGAGGCTAGATTGGTTAATTTGGCTCGTCAATAAATCAATCATAGCTAGACGTTTACCGTGAAAAGTTCGTTGTTATAATTTTGTAAACTCAATTCCGAAAGCCCGATAACTTATATATTATAGTAGTTCATCATACTATTGAAAATTGATCAAACATTTTGGCCGTAATCAACCAATCACGTATGTACTTGCTTGCTATGACTATCGAGAGAGCAGAGAGACGAGCCGATAGCGAGGTGATAAAAGAGCATACTTGGACGTTTTTATGATTTCTCAATTTAGTTCGTAATGGTCTGGTTAAGTTATGGTCGTAATCTACAGACACTCGTTGTAGGCTTTCTGTTATTGGTGTTAAAGTAGCCAATGATCTTTTGGATTCGTTGTTTCTGTGTTTTTCAAAGGGTGTCCCACATCAAATTGCATCACGGAAAAAACGCTGTGGAAAATTACCTAGTTGACCGATCCTTTTCAAACTTTCAGACAATAAAATATAGGCCATTAGAAAGCTTTTGGCATATTTAATGCATTCAACTTCAATACCATACCCGTAGGCTCGCACCTTACGCTTAACTCCACTCATTATGTTCTGTACAACATCTGGCTACAGCTTCTTCTGTACGGAAACCCACTTTTTCTTCATGTCTTCCTTAGATTTGACCTCCTTGGGATGCTTCCGTAGTGCCTTCTTCATAATAGCAGTATTTTTCGATTGGCCTTAGTTCCGGTGCGTTGGGTCTGAGGGGGGGGGGGGGGTAGGAGGTTCATGTCCTTGGGTACGAAAGTATCCCCGTTGGCTTCGTACCACTCCAGGACAACATTTGAATAGTGGCACGAAGCTAGATCCGGCCAGAAGATCGTAGGGCCCTCGTGTTGCTTCAACAGAGGGAGCAGACGCTTCTGTAGACACTTCCTTAAGGTAGAACTCCCCGTTTTCAGTCCCGGTAGTAACCGAACGGTGCACTCCGTTTGCCACATGAGCAGAGCGCTTGCCAAATCATGTATTTCTTGGCAAACTTTGAAAGTTTCTGCTTCCTTACTTCCTCCGGAACATCAAACTTGTGTTGGGCGGTGAAGAACAGTAGCCCCGGAAGCAGCCGGAAGTCCGCCTTGACGTACACTACCGATCATAAGTTTAAGGACACCCCCAAAAAACCATGCAAATATGTTTTGTTCAATGATCTCTCATTTTACGTTTAATTTTCGATCTCCAAAGCTTATTTGAATGGTATGAATGGTATAGCATAAGTGTTCTACTACTACTTTTATTTCAAAATTTGGCCAACCCAATTCTGAGAAAATTAGTCACGATTCTTCAGAGTAAATGTTGAAAAATATTGTAACTTTGGGTGAACTTTTAGCACACAAAATTTGAATATTATTTTTGATCAATTTGCCTACGAGGAAAGCTCCATTCAATACCTTTCAAATTATCTAAAGAGAACGAAAATTGGACGTAACATGACAGAGATATGAACATAACAAATTTGTCATGTTTTTTTGGGGGTGTCCTTAAACTTATGATCGGGATTGTAAGTCTCATCATCCATGATGAGACAATGAGGCTTCGTCAGCATCTGGGTGTACAGTTTCCGGGCCCGTGACTTTCCCACCGTATTTTGCCGTTCGTCACGATTTTGAGCCTTCTGCACTTTGTACGTATGCATGCAGTCCCTCCCGTTCCTTGGCTATCTGAACGAAGACTTGGACAGATTCAACGTTTTGGTCACATCCCTGACCGAAGCATTGGGATTCCGCTTAAACGCTTTCACGACACGCTTGTGATCCATTCTGACCGCATTTATCCTTCCGTTCGATGCTCAGAGTTTCGTAGTAACGTTTAATCACACATGCACCGTTGACTGCACGATTCCGAATTGTTTTCCGTTGTCCCGATGAGAGAGTTGAGGAGGTGCTTGCGCAAAATCAATTCGCGACGTTGCCTTTCGGGTGACGCCATTTTTTTTTCCAACTTTCGAAAAACTGACAGCGATAAAAAAAAATACAGTGTAAACAATACACTCTAAACTACTTCTACCCAAATTTTCTACAGCGTTTTTTCCGTGATGCAATTTGATGTGCTCCTTCATAATGGCCCAGTACTTTTCTATTGGGTGCAGTTCCGGAGTGTTTGGGGGCACGAAATCGACATCATTAGCCTTATACCACTCTAGCACGTCCTTCGTGTAGTGGCATGATGCCAAATCCGGCCAGAAGATCGTCGGACCGTCGTGAGCCGAGAGGGAGAAGCCGCTTTTGGAGACACTCTTCCAAATACACCTGTCCATTCATAATGCTTGTGGTAACGAAAGGTGTACTCCGCTTTCCACAAGTACAAATCGCTTACCAAATCAAGAACTTCTTGGCGAACTTCGACATCTTCTGTATCCGGAGGATCTCGGGAACATTGCACTTATCCTTGGCAGTCACATACAGGTTTCCTGGAATCTGGTTGAAGTCCGTCTTCACATATGTCTCGTCATCCATTACGCAGCAGTGTGGTTTCGTTAACTTCTGATCGTACAACTTCCGGGTACGGTTTTTTGCGACCGTATTCTGTTTCTCGTCACTGTTTGGGGACTTCTGAACATTAAACGTACGTAGTCCAGCTCGAGTTTGTGATCGTTCTCGTTGACCTGACGGCTTTTTTTTCCGGATCTTCGCTTCCGATCAACAGTCAGACGTTCTTCGAACCGTTTTATGATACCAGACACCGTGGAATTCGCGATTCCCAACTTTTATCCGATGGCACGATGCGACTGATCCTTATTCTCAAAGTAAAGGGCGAACACGAAATTATTGCGACACATTCAACAGGGCATAACTTTTTTACCATTGAGTAAAAATCAACCAAATTTTGCACACTTTCTCATTGATGTGTATTGTGTACATGCTGTCAAACTCGAAGTCGTGTTTTTCGATTCAACGAAAATGGAGGTGAACCAACGCGAGTTGAGAGAACAAATTCTTTCCAAACACCTGGAATTTCCTGACCTGTCGCACCGGCAGTTGGGAAAAATATTGAACATTCACCATTCAACCGTCTCCAGAGTGTTGAAGTGGTTCTAGGAGCGGTTGACGTTGGACCACGGCAAAGGAGCTGAAAGAAAACCGGGACCGGAGAACAAAAAGACGGAGGGAAAGGTGAAGCGGATGATTACAGCAAATTCCGACGTCTCAAGCCGTGATTTGGCTAAAAAGATCGGCATGTCGCAGAGCTACGTCCAGAATGCAAAGAAGAGAGCTGGACTACATACATACAAGGTACAGAACTTCCCAAACCGCGATGAGCGGCAACAATCGACGGCTAAAACTCGGGCACGGAAGCTCTACGAGAAGATGCTGACAAAATATGGCTGCTGTGTGATGGACAACGAAACGTATATAAAAGCCGATTTTAAGCAAATTCCGGGGTTGGAGTTTTTCACCGGCAAGAGCAAGTTCGATGTGAACGACAAATTTAAGAAGAAGAAAATGTCGAAGTTCGCCTCCAAATATCTCATTTGGCAGGCCATCTGCTCTTGCGGACTGAGGAGTGAGCCTTTCGTGGCAAAGAGCACAGTAAATGGCGAGATCTACAAATCTGAGTGCCTCGAGAAGCGCCTTTTGCCGTTCTTGCAGCAGCACGACGAAGCTCCGCTATTTTGGCCAGATTTGGCATCATGCCACTATTCTAAAAGTGTCCTGGAGTGGTATGAGGCCAATTCTGTCCATTTTGTTCCAAAGGACATGAATCCGCCAAACTGTCCGGAGCTGCGCCCGGTGGAGCAGTACTGGGCAATAATGAAGCGGCAACTTCGGAAGAGCAAGAAGACAGTCAAAGACGAGAAGGACATGTTAAGAAAATGGAAAAAACTGAGAAACTGGTACCGGATGACACTGTAAAGACTTTGATGGAGGGCATCAAGCGAAAATGCGTTCAATTTTACACTCAAGGCTCCATCGATTAACTTTTCTTTTGATTTTTGAAGTAAATATATGCATAAAACTACCCCAAAATTTTGGTTTGATTCTAAACATTATAAGAAAATTGGCATGACATTTTCGGTGTCGCAATAATTTCGTGTTCGCCCTTTACTCGTGCAAAACTTTTGCACGCACGCACTATTATTTCGTCACCATTGAAATCAACTCACAGAGTGTAAACAATACACTTTAAAGTGTCTTGTCTACGCAAAATTTCAATTACTTTTACCCAGCGGATCACAAGTTAGAGCAATTTGAGTGTGCGTGTGGATTTTAAACGGTACACCCTTTATCTCTACAAAGGAAACTGTGCTCCACTATGCTTCCAGAATAGTAATGGCAAACCCCGGTAGTGCATAATATGTTTGGCATGACACTCATTTGGCGTGTCCATTTTTCCTGACTTTTCCGCGCGTTAACAAAACTCTATCATTTTATGTGCGCTGTGGCTGCTCCACTGCACTATCCTTGCCGAGACAAAGTGCATCGAGTACGGAAAGACGAACCAGCAGCAACAGTGCAGTGCAGTGGTGAGAATGAAAAATGCATTGTTTCTCCAGCGATGAGGAAAAATGCAAATAGGTATTGTGTGTACACAGCATAGAGTGGTAGCCTCCACTTTACTAGCCGGCGTCGCAGCATAACATTCTCGCAGAAACTACTGGGTTGTCTCTTTGTGCACATTTTGCCACTTATTATGAGCTGCTGCTGCTGCGATGCGGTGGAGACCTATATTTTAGCGAGAAGAGAAAGACAAATCTAATCTTGTGCTATTGAAAGCTGAAAAAAAAGTTGAAGTTTCATCTGATATTTTTTAGATTAAATCCTTGAATTGGACTACCGTTCATGACCACACAATTGCATGCATAAACACGCATTTTTATTGACGCTCGAGACTGAACACCAAAGCGCCTTCAATATTTGTCCTTCGTGCACCAGACGAGACTTCTAAAACGTAGCCACATACCGCAGAAGATAACGGTTGTGATTGGGATTTCCACAAAAAAAAAACCCCGGATGCATAGCGAGACGTCCTGAGGACCAGAGATTCTCGCATTCAGATTTTGGAACAGTGTCAGCCTTTTTACCCGAATAAAATGTTGATGAAAATTGACAAGGGAAAAGCTCTAAAAACATTGGAGTTTGCATTTAGGATCGTACCATAATCAGCAATGGGATTTCGGATGCAGCGAGGCAAAAGTTTTAATGAATTCTCGGGCTTGGTGGGCTACCCTGGCGAAGATAATAACTATAATGGCTCATAATTTGGTGCCCTGTATAGGAATGGAACAATGCCAGGCAGCGCTGGCATCAGCTGCATCATCAGCGTTTCATTTGTTTGGAACTTTGTACTGCAGGAAATTGCAGCAAAATGTGCGTTCACGACTTGGTTGTAGAAGAGCTGCGAAAATTAAAAGGCACATCAAGCGTCACCACAGTACAGTTTTGTTGTGTGATTTCGATGATTATTGATCAAGGCCTAGTTTTAATAATCAACACTTAAACACTGAATCTGTGAGGTATATAAATGACTGAATGGATGAATGAATGAATGAAGCTTGTGACTGTTTGGGTTTTGCTGACAATTGCCGAATCGACGAACGTCCGTAAGTTTTAATTTTTGACAAGAAGCAAAAGTTTTGGATTCTTCTCCCGTTGTGGTGTTGGAGTGTAGGGTAACTGACAATGGTTGGACCTATTTAGGCCTGTTTCACACGACGTCAAAATTCATGTCGTATGTTTTTATAAATTCACATATAATAGCCTACCTACATTCAGGATGCGTTACGGTTGTTGCGAGGAGCACGCAATTGACTGCGTTGGATTTAAAGTACAAGGTGTTCAACTATGTTATTAAGTAATTAAAAATGAAAATTAAGTATTTCATGTTATGAAATTTAATTTCGCGTAATCAAAGCAGTGCCAGTGTAATTACTGTAATTAAAACACGTACTTCAATTTGATTACGTAATTAATGTAATTAAAATTTTATTTTCTGTAATTAATTTAATTAAAGTTACACAAATGTAATTAAAAACGTACCCAAATCCTTATTCTTGAAGTATTTAAAAAAAATAAGAGAACCCTTAACACATACTCTAATGAATCAATTTATTCAAAAACTCTTCGTACACCCCGAAATACGCCCATTAATGTTTTACTAGACTACAAACATGACCAATTCTGCGAATACTTATACTAAATTTCGTGAAGCACCATGCTAGAGTTGGAAACTGAAATAATCCACTCGCGACAATCGATTTCACTCTCGTTTTGTTCGTTCAACATAATGTCGTATCTAGTGCACTGTATTCGTTGAATAATGTGCTTTAATGCAGAACTAGAGTAAAATCAATTGTCACGAGTGGGTTATATCGGTTTACAACTCTAGCGACAATATACAGTGAAAAGGAAGTGATACCATAATGAGGGCCGTGATTGCCGTACAAATGAAATGGGAATCACTTAGTTGTGACGACATGTCTTCAAATTTTACATTTCCTTCAATTCAAGCAAATCCTCGAGCAAATTTTCTCCCGATTAAAAAATGTTCGATACTCGCAGCACAGTTCGACAGATGATGATATTAGCTTGTGTCTGACTGAACAGATTCAATGGAAGATGTATTTGCATTTGCATTAATTTTCTGATGTTACGCGTGAATTCTTCGATTATTTCAATATTTCTTTCAAACTTAATATTATTATACTAATAATAATTAACAGATTTAAGGCAGAGTTCATTAACAAAAAAAAATATAATCAGGTTTTGGTTGCAGACACTAAGATGACTCAAACCAATTGTGTGCTCTTATTTGTATTATTGCCATTATATGATCACATCCGTATTAAGAATTGACGCGATAGCACTTATGAAATTCGCCTCCCCATTATTCGTCTTTCCATGCGTCAACTAAACAATACTATGGGCAGAACTCCAAACCGATAGGAAACGATGAGTCCCATGTGCACAGGACACGAAATGATCGTTACCGATCAACTTGACACACTCAAGTTATCCGTGCCGGGAAGACAATTGCATACTAGCTGCGATTTTTTTTCCCGCTCCAGTGTCCGTTCAACTCTTTCTCTTAGGGGCTGTTCATAAACTACGTAGACAGTTTAGGGGGGGGGGAGGGGTTGACAATTATGCACGGCCCATACAAATTTTAAAATTTTTGTATGGACAATTGTCTACGCAGGGGGAGGGGGGTCAATAATTAAAAAAATGATAACGTAGTTTATGAACAGCTCCTTATCGGCCTAAAAAAAAAACTTCTGATCCTGCGAAATGGCCAGCGAAAGAACTACCGCCTTCTGCACCTTTGTCACCGTTCCCGCTTGATCAGGTACCACGTACAGAAATCGATCATCGCCAGTCAAACACAGACACATCGGTGACTGATGCTTTCAAATAAGATTGACTTCTATGTTGCTGAAAAAAAATGCTTTTGAATTAAATTCAAAATACATATTTTAGTTTTAATCATGTTTTCAATTTACTTTGAATCATTGATATGTTTAGAGTACAAACAGATTTATTTTTGATTTGAATGAACAAAATTCGTATCCGTGGAGAAATAAATAATATGTTTACATGTAAATTTTGTTAAAAAAAAATCTGATTTTCTTGAAGTAATGAAATTGGGTTGTTAGCGGAATGCTTTTTTTTTTTTTCCTTTGGTTTGTTTTTTTCCGTCGATCTTGTTTTCCGTGCTGAGCACCAATGCTACCGACGTGCCAGGAAGGCAGCTCCCACACCTGGACCCTACCTATCGACCCATCAACTCATGAACCGGGGACCAACGGCTTTACTTCCCATCCGAAGGAAGGCGTGATCAGAGATGTTATGCCTCAGAACATCCCGGCGGCGCCGGCTGGGTTTGAACCCAGGCCTGCTGGGGTGAGAGGTAATCACACTTACCACTACACCACCGGTGCCGTTTTTAGCGGAATGCTTAAATTAAACAGAAAAAAAAAGGTTATCTTCCATTTAATTCCACTTAATTAATTTTGGTATCCATGACAGATACGTATTCCGACTACAATGTGCAGTCTTCATCAGTTTCATTCCCACTAAAGAACTTATCAAAATCTAACCCCCTTAAGTACTCATCCCCTAGGTATAAAAGTCAAGATCACAGGTATAAAAATGAAACTACAATGTGTTGAATAGGAACCTACTAAACTAATAAAAACCAAAGATTTAAGTAAACTAAAGGAGAAAAATCTATTCAACTCTCTAATAAGAAAAACCCCAAAGGCTTGGTAGCCATCATAATGCCTGTGATCTTGACTTTTATACCTAGGGGATGAGTACTTAAGGGGGTTAGATTTTGATAAGTTCTTTAGTGGGAATGACACTGATGAAGGCTGTAGTCGAAATACGTATCTGTCATGGATACCAAAATTAATTAAGTGGAATTAAATGGAAGATAACCTTTTTTGCTGTTTAATTGATTTTCTTGAATTTTTGATAATTTTTCCCATTATTAAAAAAAACCGTGTCGAAAAAACTTTATTTTCGGGGCGGTAAACTTCTCCTAAACCATACATTTTGGGGTTAAATACAAAGAGGCAAAACGTGCTTTACATAATTTTCTAATGTAACTCTGTTTTCGTTCACATCCACCAAATTAAATTCGTTATTTCCGAGGGGGACGAAAGTCCCAGATTTATTCAGATTTTATCCAAAAATACCTTAAAATTTGATGAATTGATTTAAATCCATGCAAATTTATTTTATCCGAAATAATCACGTTCAAATCTTTAAAATGAATAATGTCGTCTTTTTATCGCTCACATCTCTAATATATCGGGTCACATCTCTATCTATCACATGACAGATTCTTTATCATACACTACACTCAAAAAATTCCACACGCCATCATCATGTGTCTCACACTTAATTTTGCGCTTATTGTGAAAACACATCCATTTCATGTGTGAATCTTATGCTATGAACCATGCCTGAACACTATGGATTTGAATTGTGACACACTTGGATTCTATGTGTCTCATATGGTGATATCAATAGCTTTGCACACCATAGTTCAATATTCTACAATATTCTACTTTATCGACTTCTACTTTACCGACTCTAAAAATTGAAACGAAAAATATATAATCAAAACTAATGGGTCTGATTTGGGATTCGATCATGAACTGTTGGGGTGTGCTGCTGCCGGAGTCTTCGTTCTATCTCACTGTGCCAGGGCTGTTCTCATATATGAGGCGGGTTAATAGGATAAAGTCACAACTCTTGTTTTCGATGTTTACCTTTCTGAGCAAGCAATTCACATCGTATTGAAATGCAAAACACTTTAAATCCATCTGTTTTGAACAGTAGCGTGATTCAATGTGCAATACACATGAATAGAAAGTGAAAAATTTTCAACATTTCAAAGTTTGAAACAAGGTTGCAAAGACTCATTTCAGCTAAAACAATGTTTTTCTAAATTATGAAATAATTAGATGCCATGATCAAATTTTGAATTGGTAGGATACAAGAAGAGGTTGCAAAGAATGTGTTTGACATATTAAACCTGTTTATTTCACTTCATGAGAGTCACAATCAGCGATTTTTCACAAACTCACTCACTCACTCACTCACTCACTCAGCGATCAGCAAATCGCTGATTGTGACTCATAGAAAGCAAAATTTACAAGTTTTATGTTTCCAACGCATACTTTGTAACCTCTTCTTGTAAGTTACAAGTAAAACATGTCATCATACCATCTTTTGGTTTTATTATTCCGAAAAACATTATTTTAGCTGACATGAGTCTTTGCAACCTTGGTTTGAAACACTCTAAATTAACGTGTAAAACACATCGAACCAAGGTGAAATACACTTAAAGTAAATGTGATTCTGCATTTAAAAAAATCAGGTGTTTAAACACTTCGATCAAACGTGTGAAATTTTTTGAGTGTAACAACTCTCTGCTGCTTTTTCATAAGGGCCAATATCGAAAACGTAAACAATGACTTCTTCCACGAATTTCTCGAAGATGAAAACTCGCTCAAGTAAAATACACCATGATTGTTTAGAGGGAGAGTCCCCCTATCCAATAGAATTAGTGGCTTGCATGGATAGACTTTGAATTAGGGAAATTTAAGAAAGAAGCCATTGTTTACGTTTACAACATTGGCCCTTATAAACGATCAGAGTGTCGAGATGTTGAGGTGGATTTCGTCAGAGTTCTATGAGGAATGTGGGTGCTTCGAGTTCACGAATCTCAACCAGGATAACGGGAGCTGTTCAAATAGGTTCAACCGACGTCTGACCGAGCAGCACCAGGTTTGCTTGCCTGAGAATCATGAAATAATTGAGCATCTTTCGGGTGGGAGGCTGAGGTGGTTGTAAAACCCTCGGTAAGACCAAACGAGTTTTGGTTGAAGGTTGGATTTCGGGAGTAGGGGAGAACAGTACATAACGCACCCCCGGGGTAAGACGCACTTTTTCATTTTATTTTGAGTTTTTCTTGGAATTTTTAATCCAATTCTAGGATTTATCATGCAGGATTTTGAGTTCAGATGCTATGCTAGAAGTGCTGCTTGATAAGACAACAAAAAAGTTACGTAAAAGCCATGAAAAACACAAATGAAAGTCAGCTGGTGCGTTCTGCCCAGGGGGTGCGTTGTATACCATTCTCTTCTACTCGGTGAGGGGTTGTCTCGATCTTGCGAGGAAGGTTGTTGGTTGGGAGCGGTATAAACTTCTCTGACGTTTGTGAAATGCGCAAGTATTAGTGCAGAACTTGGGGTAAATTATAATTATTAGTGCAAGAAAACCTTTGAATTCACCCAAAGTTCTGCACTAATACTTGTGCAATTCATAAACATCAGAGAAGTCTATAGGCGGAGTGCCGGAGTTAAGCTTCTTCTTCTGCTGCTGATGGGTCGCGATCAGAATCTATGGGCCAGAGAATGGGACGGAGGTCAAGGACCAGAGCCGGAGGACGGAGGGGATGAGTGTTTAAGCCAGATATCCTTTGGAGTGCCATTGGTGGGGTGGATGCTAGTCCTGTCCTCGATGAGTTCTTTCAGACGTTGGAATCCAATTTAGAGACCTGAGAAGCGCATCGGATGGATCCTTTTCCGGTCATGTTTCCACTATACGATCGTCTGTCACTATTTGGGGTCCAAGACTGCATCAACTAAACGAAACTGCTTTGCTGAACGAAAGATTGGCAGGTAAGGGTAGTATTTGTTGTTCCTCCGGGGAAGAATGTAGTGGCCTAAAATAATTTGCCGCTCGATTTACGATTTTTTCGAGATTGACCGAATGCGAAAACCGCGCGATCATCAAAGTGACAGTAAACATAAACACACTGAAACATATTTGAGTAAACAGATAGATAATTCTAACTCATCCAAGATTATCTAAGAATAGTGGATGAAATCGGTGACATCGGCAGGCGCGTGTTATTATGCATTATGAATCAAGTTTATCCAAAAAATTCTGAATTATTTAGTAAATTTTAGTTAAATCTGTTAAATGAAATGTAGAATGGATTACTTTCGTCCCCCTCGGTTATTTCTTAGGTTGAACCAGTTAGCACAAACAAACATACCTTTCATTGTCGCATTCTCCGGTCCTTGACAGGGGCGTGATCCAGGGTATAGGTTTTTGCCCTGCCAACACCTCGGCAGTATTGAAATCTGACTACATTTCCAATCACGAACCGATCGTTGCATGTGAATTGGCACCAATCACCAACGTAGATTTCCTCGTGGGTCCCGGGAAATGTATGTTTATAGGGTCTATTCTGAAGTCATAACAGCGGTAGCAATACAATCTATCAGAGCTGACATTATCCTTAACGTAGCAAAAGGGCCTGTGAAATTTTTGTTTCACGGGCCAATAACGAAAGGGTCTAACGGTACGCTGGGGGTAATTTAAGTACATTTCTCGCTGTACATTAATGGAGTTAATGTACTTAATTTATGCGACTTGTAATTAAAGCTGAAATTTGTACTTAAAAGTAATTAAATCAAAAAATTTCCGACGCTCGTAATTAAAGTAATTAATCATATAGTTAACTGTAATTATTGTACTTACAAAAGGCTTGCGTCGGAGTTAAAGGTTATTGCGTGCCCCTCGGGTTGTTGTCATTTGAGTCATCATGGCGGGGAATGACTGAAATTGTCGTGGGACTATGTACGGATGTGTAGTGATAATTTTCCGCTTCGGCATGACATATACTGTTCGTGAAATTACCTGAGAAACCAAGCTCAGTGACTTGAGCATTGCAATCAGAGTCATCCTGGAGAGAAGCGGCTGAAAGTGCGAAAGAACTTTTTACGGTAGTGTAGTGATCGGCAGGACATAGGTATATTATTTGCGGAATTACCTGAGAGAACAAGCTCAGTACACACTTAGAAATAACTACTTTTACACGAGACGTAACTTTTAATGTAAAATTTGGTCGTGTGTAGTTGATTGCTGCACGGAGAAAAAAAATAGCATAGCATAACATACACGGTAAGAAAAAAGTACCAAAAATTGAGTAAAAATTTACTCAACGCTGGGTTCTACCACTTGAGGTCCACCGTTTGCCTTAGTCGTTCACCTACAGTTAAAGTGATTTTTCGTTCATGTTAATGATTGGAAAAGAGGCTGGATGCATGATAGATTGAAGGTTAGTGTTTTCATTCATTCTGTAATGTGAATAATCCCACATTTATTATGTTGTAGCGATCCGTACAGGTTCTTATCAAATAGCTCTCGATATGGATTGAATAGTCCGAAAATACTCGACAGATAACACCGCTAATCGGCTGACCATCCAGACGAGACGGATTTCACCCGGTCCAGACGGCACCGATTTTGTCGTCCAAACAGGACCGAACAGTTTTATAAACGGATACAGTGCTACATTAAATCCATTTTAAAACCAGCCTTTTTTCTGATTGTATCGTCTGATTTTATAACATTAAACTGAACTACAAATCAAGAATGTTTTACACTATTAAATGCTGAATTTAAACTAGAAAGATTTCTTATTGCCGTTATAAGACCACGAATAATCAGAGAGTAAGTCAAAGGCTGCCAAATTATTACTTGGGAGGGCTTTAGGAGCAACTAGTTTTCGACTGGAGCTAGCATTAGCAGGAGGATGCAAGACCGATATCGTGTTTACGTATGTCTGAATGCCCTTAAGAGGATCTCTGGAAACATCGTGGAATTTTTTGGATACTCTCATACATTCATATTTCCTTACAGCTCCCTAAAATTTCTCTTTGATTCATTGATTGATTGATCAACATTTAAGAAATTTTCAGCCATAGATGATTATTAGGCGTAGAGATGTAAGAGCATCAAAGTCAGGAAGTCTTCTTAATCACTCTAGTGCTGCTCTTGCGAACGTGATGTGATGTAAAACAAATGGTCTCAGCTCAGAAGGTTCTCTATTAACAGCTCTGAAAAAGCTCCAAAAACATCCAATTGAGATTAAAAATGAGTGTCGTTAGTAATTGTGAACCCAAATGGTTTAAGCCGTGTATATCTTGAGAAATCTCAGCAAAGTCTTTTCCTCGTTAAATTACTGGAAAATTACTTCCTTCCATAATTTAACTACCATTAAACTAACGACTGACTCATGATGAGAACAACTGCAAAAGTTCAAACAAACTTTCCAGAGTGAAAGAAAAAACACACACCTTCCAACACAAAGCCAAAGACAAGTTAACCGGGCTGATTCTGCACTCCTGTTCACGCCAAAAGAATGTTCCGGCACCTCTCAGAAGAAAACTTCCAAAACAACAAATGGGGCGCGCAAGGCGCAAGTATGGAAAAACTACTTTCCTTCTACTCCCATCTCGGTGGTGGCTGTTGACTTGGAAGGCAGGCAGGTACTTGTTGTCGGTTGGAAGCAAATTCAAAATAAACAACCGTTCGGGTACTTGGTGTAAAGTTTAACGCCCTCCCCCCTGTTCGCCGTTTCCCTCGCCTCAAACGCCTTCCATCCAGCCTTGGTCCTTTGCATTTAGCAAACAGTCAATTTCCCTTCGGAAGCAGTTGGGACACCACTTTGCTTTTCGTTCACGACTGTTATCGTGATTATATTCTTCTCTAGTAGAATTTTTCCTTTGGCTTCTCTATTTAGCAGATGATGGCGGACGAAAAGCGAATCGACTAGCAGAGTACTGCATCATTAAATTGCACAAATCGAACTCAAATCGAACAACAACAGCAACGGCAACAACGGGGAGTGCAACTTTTTCCCATAAATGCACTCCCGTGCCGCTTCAGTCCGTTTCACTGCGGACCGTTTTGGTTGATCGAAGTTTGGGGTGTGTTGATGAAAAAGTTTTCTTCAGTAGGTTCCTCGGCTGCCTGCTAAACGAGGACTATCGATTGAGCAACGAGAGGACCTCATTTCAATGTGGGAAATTGAAGGGGTGACTGTTGCTGTTTGGTGGTTTGGATGGCTTTCTGGGAACATTTTATCGAATCACCATCACCGCGGTAAAGAGTGGGGCAGTTTGATGTGCTGCGTTTTAATTAAAAAGTTTAAACATTGTGCTTGCTGGAGAGAGAAACCAATAAAACGGTAAATGGGTAGTTTCAAGCAGAGTGATGAAATTCTGGCTGGAAATATAAGTGGTAATCAATGCAACAGAAAATTGGACTCGGTTGGTGTAATTATGTTTGCATTTACTTGAATTAATCTGCAGAGCAAATTGTGTGAGTTGATAAGTTGAAGAATAAATTGTGTGAGTTGATAAGTGAATCAGTTAGCTCTAAAACAATTTACATATCATCGAAAAGTACGGCACTCTAATTGAACAACGTGTTCCTAAAAGCTTTCAGCCACCGAAAAGCTTCATAGAAATCGCTTTCCACGCACGTCAAGCTCGTTGCCTTACATGGAGTTTTCCACTTGCCGTGGCATTCTTGGCAAACTCCAACAACAGTGGCAGATTTTAAGTGGATAAAATTTAATATTTGATTTCATTTAGGCATTTCGACAATTGGGATTGGTATTTTCGTTTTGGCCGCTGCCGTTCTGTCAGAAGTTTCGATAAGGATGGATGGGGCCTTTGTATCTGGTGCGTATATCCGGAACGATACTCTTGACTGAAAATTTATGCGAGATGATGTTTACAGAGGATCTTAGCTAATGAAGACGACTGGGTAGGTATAACTGGGAAAACTATTTCGATTTCTAGCCATTACAGGGGAAATTTCCCATTCATCTAAAGCAATAGTACAATATAGTCAATCATCAGTTCCGAACGAAACCACTCGACTTTTCCACTGGTTGGGTAATCTAGGCTTTCTGGTACAAACCACTGTGCCAAAGAATTCAGTAACATAGTACGAAGCAACTACATTAGCTAAATTAAAAATAATCATTCATTTTGCTTCACTTGCAGGATCACCAGCATCCTCCAGCCTGGCCTGGATCCGTTTCCCTCAGCAGTGGAGCAGATCAAATAATGTGTTTCTTTTCGTTGACTTGTTCCAAAACCGTAAAAAAGTACAATGCATTGCACATTGGTGGCACAGATTTACATTTGCAGTTCGAGCTTGTTGTAATTGATACTTCAGCTGGATTATTTTGGATAGTTTGAGACATTTGTACTCGATATATTGAGAACACTATTTTAAATTAAGAGCTCTATAATAAAGGAGGAACGAAATGACCTTTTTTTTTGCAAACCCTGAGTCCGTACCATTCAACTCACTGGCACTAGCAAGGACCTCCCTAGTTGTAGTGGATGAAGATAAAATCCCGCGTCCTGACGTGCTACTCGCTTTCCTTCCTTGGAGTGTCAGGTATGATTATATCTCTGATTGAAGGTCAGAATGAAAATCTGTTTACTGATGCATGGAGGATTCTTCACCGTCACGTAAAGGGTGATCACGTTGAACTTGCTCTTACAGTGAACGATTCTTCTTTGCAAAAATTGGGAGACAGAAAGTTTGTACTGAATTACAGATATGGGCAGATTCAGATCACACAGAAACGCCCTGCTCAGTCTGGTGAAAGTGCAGAACAAAGAAACCCTACTGATGTCCCAGGTCAGACCCATGGATTCCATTGAAGTCCAACAAGACCCGGAAGTGCCAGGGAAAAGTGGGTCCAATTTTGAAGTAGTTTCGGACAAAGCCACTTGAAGGTTAGTTCCGAAAAAGTTATTGGTATCGCCGGGGGCAGTGGTTTAGATATCCAAAGGCAATCCTATGCCTATAGTGTTAGATAACCACTATTAAATACTCCCAGCGAAAATAACAAAAAATCTACGGTTCAAGGCCGTTTCAGTAGAGGTAATAAAATATTAATAAATATTATTAAACATAAATGAGTCGAATAAAATTTATTCGAGTGAATCTTCATCATGCGAAGGGTGCATCAGCAGTACTCAGCAGAAGGTTTACCAAAGAAAAATTGGACGTGGGTCTGATCCAGGAGCCCTGGAGTTCAAGCCAAGGACAGCTATTTTAGTATATATGAGACTGAAATTTGTCCCAATTATTGAATTTATTGGTAGAGATATCGTTGCGATCAAGATGGAGATACCTACGACCCGAGGAAAAACGGAGGTATGCATTGCTTCAATTTATTTTCCAGGATTCGTTGATGAAGTCCCTCCTTCTTCGGTTGTGCAGTTTGTCAACTACTGTAAAAAGTAGAAGGGTCTGTGCCTAGGGGCACGAACGGAAGCTTGACGTAGGACCGCTAGTGGACGGAATAAATGTGAAAAGCATTTAGTTCTTTTAATTGATCAATTATCTATTATCTCAACTCTTTCCGTTTTTGAATTGTTATCAAACCAAATTTGTAGTATTTTTTTTTCAAAGAGAAAGTTGATTAAGAGAATCAATCAAAATCACTTGCACCCCTGCTTCCAAGTTTGGTTACAAGATTACAACTCTGGAGAGCATTTTGTGTGGTCGTTGGGGGCTTGTGGTTCTGAATATGGACAAACAGGCACAGATAAATTCTATTCCAACTCTTTACTGATATAAGCTTGATGGCCCTGTAAAGGGCGGTTTTATTGAAGAAGACATCCATGGCCACTTACGCTTGGCGTGTTTAGTGGAGGTGACAGCATCACGGACCTCATTCTCCAGGAACACCTTCAGCACCACTTGTAGATCAGACCGGAGATACGTTTGACACCACCGCGGCGAGCCAGACGACCGATGGCGGTTATCTCGAGGAACTTTGCGATGACGCTTGGCGCCTCCTTTACCAGACCTTTTCCTCCTTTGCCACGATCAGTAAATTGTTGCCTGTTGGGTGTGAACGAGTGGACTAGCCACCACTTGTTCACCACGCCGTCCGAAGCGAAAATGAGCTAATGTCATACAGCAGCGCTCTTTTATATCTTTTCAGGTTAAAGCAGAATGATGTGCAACCAAGTGGTATAAAAGCTACAAAGACTTCCCCCTTATGAGTAGTTTGCTATCAAGTAGCGGCACTGGCTCTTTTCCTTTTGCGTACACGGCGAATCAGAACGACTCAAATTTGAGTTTAGTTATCTCAGAAATAAGAAATAAAGTGCAGAAACTCAGCGATGAGTAAATTTGTCTCATGGTTTCCTGTGGAAAACCTAAAAAATCTGCCAGAAAATGAGGAAATTGACGAAAATTTTGTTCAGTCTCGGAGTAGTACCAATCCTGGAAAAACCTTGGAAAACATGAAGCAGATTTACTCATCGCTGAGTTCCTGCACTTTATTTCTTATTTCTGAGATAACTAAACTCAAATTTGGGTCGATCTCGTTTGCCGTGATATCACCTTGAAAGATATCGGCGCCGGTGGTTAGCGTGATTATCTCTCACCCCAGCAGGCTTGGGTCCAATTTCAGTCGGCGCCACCGGCATGTTCTAAGGCATAACAACTCTGATCACGCCTTCCTTCGGGAAGTAAAGCCGTTGGTCCCCGGTTGAGTTGATGGGTCGATAGGTAGGTTCGAGGTGTGGGAGCTGCCTCCCTGGCGTCGGTAGCATTGGAGCTCAGTACGGAAAACAAATCTCGCGTCACTTTTCAATAGGTCCTATCTACATTGATTGATTCTCTTCATCGACACTCTCTTTCGTAAATAACTCGGCTTCACAAATGTTTCCTGCCGTCTTCGTCGAATTAGATGCTAGATTGTTGCTTCTTCCATCGAAAATATCCGGCCGTGGCGATTCAAAATTGATCCAGGTTGATCAAAATAATGTGTACCCCTGCTTCCAGTTTGATTATATGAGCCTTTTGTGTGATCGTTGGTTCTGAATATGGACAAACAGGCAGATGAATTCTATTCCTACTCTTTACTGTAATAAGCTTGGTGGCCCTGAAAAGAGCCGTTTTGTTGCCAAAGTTGGTGATGATTTAACCTCCGAAACCAAACAGAGTGCGTCTCTATCACTTCAAAACGTAGATGACATCCATGGCCGCTTACGCTTGGCGTGTTTAGTGTAGGTGACAGCATCACGGACCTCATTTTTCAGGAACACCTTCAGCACAACACGTAAATCAGACCGGAGATACGTCAGACACCGCCACGGCGAGCCAGACGACGACAAAATATTACGCAATTCCATCCTCCCTATTCGCACGCGCCCGAGGATTGGAGCCGAATGCCACTTCGACTTGTTTCGTCTACTTACTACTCTCTGATGACTGTGCTGGGGAAGCAGCATATGCATGTAGGTAATTGGTGGATTTCTTAGTTAATTCGACGCTTTTGGACAATGCTGGACATTTACCAGTTTTTCAATAGTTTCTTGTTTAAAATCAACATTCGGAAGCATTGTAATCGATGCGTAGCCATATTTCTGATCGATTGGTGATACAACTATTGAAATTGGACCAGGGGCAGCTGAGTTATTAACGTTCAAAATCTTTCTTAATTTGTTACATTTTCCATTTTCGGTTTTCCCAAAGTGTACCCCCATATAGAAATCAAAGACGTAGTCCTAGGTCAAAAATAAACACCCAATTTATAATAGGGTGTGATGCAAATGCCCAGCACACAATATGGGGTAGTACCAACCGATGAACACTCGTGTTTATTTCAGTTACCGTGTGGACGGTCCCTTTCAAATTGTATCATTATTTATGTACGATCCATGTATTTGAAATGACGTTTCACATTCATCTAGTGATGGCCGATTCTCATTCGAATTATCGATTAATCGATTAACGAACCGAAAAGTAAAATATTTGTAATCGGTTATATTATGCCGATATAAGCATTAACTTCTCCAGAGGATCATCACCGATCGTTTCAAACATGTGCTGCACTGGAAAAATGGCAGCACAGCGAACAAAAAAAATCGATTAGTTGATATTCGAGTAATTAGAAAATGGGACACATCAGATTTTGGTGTGTTTGTTTTGATCAAAATGAGCACAAAATTTCATCTCTACCGAGGGGGCAGCAAAACCACAAAATTACCTTGAATACGGGGGGTATTCATTGGATGAAAAGGACCGTGAAAGAGGACACTAAAATAGAAAGTTTTTCTTAAGACAGTTTTATCTTAGTATTCATCTTTGGTAGTACTGATTTTAACAAAAGAGGTGAGGATCTCCTGAATCACATATCGTCTAGCGATATTGACATATGTAATAGAGGACATTCTCCAGTATTTATCAATGTTATTCGACAAGAGGTTCTCGATCTCACGATCTGCAGTGACCTTTTAACAGAAAATATTGTGGACTGGCATGTTTCTGATGAAAAATCTGACGAAGGACCGTGAAAGAGGACACTAAAATAGAAAGTTTTTCTTAAGACAGTTTTATCTTAGTATTCATCTTTGGTAGTACTGATTTTAACAAAAGAGGTGAGGATCTCCTGAATCACATATCGTCTAGCGATATTGACATATGTAATAGAGGACATTCTCCAGTATTTATCAATGTTATTCGACAAGAGGTTCTCGATCTCACGATCTGCAGTGACCTTTTAACAGAAAATATTGTGGACTGGCATGTTTCTGATGAAAAATCGTTGTCAGACCGTCTGATGCGGTCATCTATAAAATGATCTCATCATATCATGCTAGCTGCCCTATCCAACATAGATCATCCAGTAGGGATGTTCCTAGGTGGAACGATAAGCTGGCAAAATTGAGGAAGATTTCCAGACGGCTGTTCAATAGAACAAAGACTACTTCAGATTAGGACCAATACAAAAAGGCTCTAATTGAATACAACAGAGAATTGAGGCGAGCCAAACGAAAGGAATGGAGACGGGTATGTGAAGACATCAATAACGCTCCAACAGCTGCGAGGATGCATAAAGTTCTTTCAAAAGACCATTCAAATGGTCTTGGAAGCATAAAAAAAGATGGGACATTTACTGTTGACTCTTCTGAAACAATGGAAGAAATGATAAGGACTCACTTCCCCCAGGGTCGACTCCTTTAGCGGCTCAAGAAGAACAGGACTTTGACATGGCAAGACATGCATGGTCTGAAGATGCCTATCTGAAAGCTTGTAAAATCTTCACACCATCTAGAGTTGAATGGACGTTGAGTTCTTTTCAACCTTTCAACTCTGCCGTGTAAGATGAAATATTCCCAGAATTACTTCAACAGGGAAAAGAAGTACTCATTCCCCTCTTAACTGAACTATTTAAAGCCAGTGCTGATTTGAGCCACATACCAAAAGCATGGAGAAAGGTTCGAGTTGTCTTCATTCCAAAAGCTGGAAAATGGGATAAAACGACTCCGAAAGCCTTCAGACCCATTAACCTTTCCTCTGTTCTGTTGAAGACAACGGAAAAAAAATGTGGATGACTTCATTAAATCAACAAGTTTAGCAAGGCTACCTCTTAGCAAATTCCAATTCGCTTATCTATCAGGTAAATCTACGATAACGGCATTACAATCGCTGGTTAATAAAATCGAGAAATCGCTTGAAGCCAAGAAAATAGCCGTGGTTGCTTTTCTTGATATTGAAGGAGCATTCAATAATGCATCCTACAGGTCAATGCGTTCAGTTATGGAAGCAAGGGGCTTGGATAACTGCATTATCGAATGGATAATGGCGATGCTCACAGATCGAGAAATATCTGCTGATCTTGGAGATGCCGAACTAACTATAAGATCGATGAAGGGTTGTCCTCAAGAAGGGGTACTATCACCCTTATGGTGGTCTTTAGTAGTGGACGTACTCCTTAAAAGTTTAGCGGAGCAGGGTTTCGAGGTGATTGGTTAGGCAGACGAGGTGGCCATTATAGTGCGGGGAAAGTTTGAGAACACGATTTCAAATCGGTTAAAAACTACCCTAAAGGGTGATACGGTCAAAATTTGGTCAATATCAACTTGACGTATTTCTTTCAATTTTGCATTTAAAAAACCTGAACACCCCTCATTTTGAAGGTGTGTGTGTGTGTAGAATGTTGCTCCTATTTTGATTTTGGAATTCACTCTTCAGTTGTCAAAATGCCGTCCAAGCAAGAAGAGCAGCGTATCAAAATTTTGCTCGCGCATCGCGAAAATCCGAGCTACTCGCACGCAAAGTTGGCAAAATCGCTAAAAGTTGCCAAATCAACCGTTACAAATGTAATTAAAGTGTTTGGGGAACGTTTGTCGACAGCCAGGAAGTCTGGATCGGGGGGAAATCGAAAACCGGAAGCCGCTGAGACGACAAAGAGAGTTGCCGGTAGTTTCAAGCGAAACCCTAACCTCTCTCTCCGAGATGCCGCAAATAAGCTGGGTGTATCGTCTACAACCGTGCATCGAGCCAAAAAACGAGCCGGACTATCGACTTACAAGAAGGTAGTGACTCCAAATTGCGATGATAAACAAAATACGACGGCCAAAGCGCGATCCCGGAGGCTGTACACGACGATGCTGACGAAGTTTGACTGCGTGGTAATGGACGACGAAACCTACGTCAAAGCCGACTACAAGCAGCTTCCGGGACAGGAGTTTTATACGGCAAAAGGAAGGGGAAAGGTAGCAGATGTTTTCAAGCACATGAAACTGTCAAAGTTCGCAAAGAAATATCTGGTTTGGCAAGCCATCTGTACCTGTGGCTTGAAAAGCAGCATTTTCATAGCTTCCGGGACTGTCAACCAAGAAATTTACGTGAAAGAGTGTTTGAATAAACGTCTGCTGCCTTTCCTGAAGAAACACGGTTGTTCCGTACTGTTTTGGCCGGATTTGGCATCTTGCCATTACGGTAAAAAGGCCATGGAGTGGTACGCCGCCAACAACGTGCAGGTGGTTCCCAAGGACAAGAACCCTCCCAACACGCCAGAGCTCCGCCCAATTGAGAAATACTGGGCTATTGTCAAGCGGAACCTAAAGAAGACCAAAAAAACTGCTAAGGGCGAGCAGCAGTTCAAGGCAAACTGGCTTTCTGCGGCGAAGAAGGTGGACAAGGTGGCTGTACAAAATCTGATGGCAGGGGTCAAGCGTAAGGCCCGGCAATTCGGATTTGGAAAAGCGGAAGCCTAACTGAATATTTTTCCTGAATTTTATACTAATTGAACTTGAAAAAGAAATTTAATTTGATTTTTTAAATAAACGATTTCACCGATTTACACGCGTTTTCCCTTGACCAAATTTTGACCGTATCACCCTTTAAACATGACCTTTCATTGGTGTAGGAGAGAGGGCTTAAATGTAAACCCTTCATAGTTCCTTTCACCAAAAGGAAAAAAAAATGTTGACACAACGTACTCTACATGGAGTTCGAATTCAGTTCGCGGATGAAGTTAAATACCTAGGTGTTACTTTGGATAGGAAACTGAACTGGAACTCTCATCTTGACAAGGTTATCACTAAGGCTACAAATGCGCTATGGGTCTTAAAGCTGTGGGGAAAACGTGGGGACTACCACCAAATATGGTACACTGGATATATTCGGCCATAGTTCGACCAAAAATTACCTATGCTTCACTGATATAGTGACCCAAAACAAATGAAATAACCACTCAAAAGAAGTTAAGAAAAATACAAAGACTTGCTTGTATATCAATGACAGGAGCAATGAGAAGCACATTATCAGATGCTTTGGATGCCGTTCTCAATATTTTGCCCTTGCACCAATTTGTTAAACTACAGACTTACAATTTAACCGTCAAAACTTTTAGATGGTGACTTGGTAGGACATCTAAAGATCCTTAAGGATTTCAAGTTAAATTCAGCTGTAAAAACATTAGAAGATTGGATGATAACAAAGACAAACTACGATTTTCCCTTCAAAGTGGTTGAACCAAGCCGCCATACATGGGACTCTGGTGGGCCAAACATACGTCCAGGATCTGTTGTATTTTACACCGACGACTCGAAGACACTGGAGCTGGGGTCTTTGGCCCTGGAGTCAGTTAAATTATACCAATGGGACACAGTCCCACAGTATTTCAAGCAGAAATTCAAGCAATCATAGAATGTGCAAACATCTGTCTAACAAGAAAATACAGGTTTGCCAAGATCTGTATATTCTCGGATAGCCAAACTGCTCTTAATGTGCTTAAGGCGTTCACACGTCGATCGAAGCTAGTGTGGGAATGTATTCTTTCCTCAAAACAATTTACCGAAAGGAACGAAGTCATATTATACTGGGTGCCCGGCCATTGTGGCATTGAAGGAAATGAAAATACCGACAGTCTAGTAAGACGAGCTTCTGCATCGAACTTCATCGGTCCGGAACCATTTTGTGGAGTCCCTGAGTGTACTATAAGGATAGAAAGTTGGTCTGCCTAGTCATAGACACTCTATGACTAGACACTGAATAAGTTTGAAATTTTTCCTGAAGCTATCGGATCATCTTGGAAATTTTTGGAAGTTCTATGAAGTCCTCAGAACGTTTTAAAAGCTCCCGAGTGTTGCGTAATGTTACCAATCATTCACAAATTTAAATTAACCATTGTCTAAGCTGCTATTTTCTAACAGGTTGCAACCCCCTCCGTGGTAGTCAAACCGGTTTTTCCAGTATGGGAAAAATCTTTTATTAATGAAATTCTTAGCAACTTCGCTTTTACCTGCAAAACGGGAACTACCTTGCCTGTACATAAATGATAGAGTGATAAAGTGCCGTAGTTTTTGTGTTATCGAGCAAAAACCAAAACTTTCCATACATTCTCAGATTCAAAACTACCAAGCCCATAGGGGAAATGGCTCTAATGTTGGCCTATGGATCTAAGATTGGGCCCATCCCTAAAAATCTGCTCAATATTATCTAGATGAACGCGTCATTGGGACGGTACTAATAGATATTTTTGGTCGCTATTAGTCGAATGCTGAATTTATGTATGTACACTGAAACCTCCATTTACGAACCAAAACGGGGGCTCGTAAATCGAATTAGTGCGTAAAAAAAAACCTCGTTATTCGGGATTTACTTCGTAAAAAGAAAACTCGTTATTTGGGATTTACTTCGTAAAAAGAGGTTTTTGAAAATATTGTCAAATACCCCACAATATGGGTATTTTTGGAATCAGGGTGACGTGGAGGGACCGGAAATCGATGTCTGACTCCATTTTGAAATCCAAGATGGCGGCTTCCGGTAACATAAAAACAGAAAAATAATGTTAAATATGGGTATTTTAAGAATCAGGGTGACGTGTAGGGACCGGAAAAACGATGTCTGACGCCATTTTGAAATCGAATATGGCGGCTTCCGGTTACAGGAAAACAGAAAAATACCGTTAAATACACAACAATATGGATATTTTTGGAATCGGAGTGACCTGTGAGAACCAAGAATCCATGTCTGACGCCATTTAGAAATCCAAGATGTTGAGATCTGGTTACAGAAACACTGGGAAATACTGTCAAATACCCCACAATGTGGGTTTTTTTGGATCGGGGTGACTTATTAGGACTGAAAACCCATGTCTGACGCCATTGTGAAATTCAATATGGCGACTTCCGCTTAAATACAGACATAAAAATAATGTTAAATAAAGAATCGGGGTGACGTGGTGGTATTTGCTAATTTTTCTGTAACCGGAAGCCGCTATCTTGGATTTCAAAATGGCGTCAGACATCGATATCCGGTCCCTACACGTCACTCCGATTCCAAAAATACCCATATTGTGGGGTATATGACAGAATTTCCAAGTTTTTATGTAACCGGAAGCCACCATCTTGGATTTCAAAATGGCGTCAGATATCGATTTCTGGTCCCTGCACATCACCGTGATTCCAAAAAAACCATATTGTGGGGTATTTCGCAGTATATCCCAGTTTCCCAAAATCACAAAAAAAACTCGTTATTTGGAATTTACTTCGTAAAAAGAAAACTCGTTATTTGGGATTTACTTCGTAAAAAGAGGGACGTAAATTGAATACTGCGACTTCGGAAACGGAGGTTTCAGTGTATGTATTTATTTATGTATCACACCAACGTGGAAGAAGTATTGAGGAAAATTGCTGAAATCCAGACCAACGCACCGAGATCGGATGAAATTCCGATTTGTTTCGTGAAAATGCTGTGTCCAAATATTCTGCTGCTGCCTGTGCATCTGCAAAAATCTATCATTGACGCTAGGATATATCCTTCAATCTGGAAAAAAAGACTTCAGACCAATAAGTGTCCTTCCGGCAGTGTCTAAAGCTTTGGAGAAGATACTACTCGACCAGATCAAGAAGCATCTAGACAACCCAAATATGCCAATGCTGGCAAAACATCAGTCTGGATATAGAAAAGGTTATAGCACCAGAATCGCCCTTACTACCGTTATGGTCCTAGTTGATTTTTCGTTAGTCTTCAGTTGCGTAGACCATCAACGGCTGAGACATCAATTGCTGGCGGAATTTTATTTCTCAGATGAAGCAGAGGAATTGATTACAGCTTTTCTTAGTCATCGTAGTCAAGCTGTTCAAATTGGTAACCAGACATCTGCTGAGCGCCTGGTACCCGATGGCACCCCGCAAGGATCCTGCCTCAGTGTACTATTATTCAGCTTTTATATCAACAGCCTCCCGTCACAATTAAAGTGTCAACACCAACTGTACGCCGATGATCTTCAAATCTATATTTCTGGACATACAGATGATATCAGTAGCACAGACAAACAGACGTAACTCTTTGAAAAAGATTTTCTTGAAAACATATATCTCAAAACATAGGACCTCAGTAACGACATCTCTCGGGATTCTCGCGGAAAACAAGCTTGCTCGATAACTCGCAAACAATATTGCATGAAAGTTCTATAGAATGTATAGAAACGTCAAAGTGATCCGATGCCAGCGCCGCGGCGAGTAGTTCGCGGAACTGATAATATTCAAATCAACCGTTAAATGCGTGAACGAAGATACACAATGAAGAGTTACGTCTGTTTGTCTGTGTCAGTAGACTGATTGCAACTCTATCAATCAGGATTTGGCAGCAACCGAGCATTGAGATAAGGCTAACGTTCTCTACCCTAATCTGAAAAAATCTCAAGCGATAGTTTTCTCGAAAAATGGCACGATTTGAATGCACACCTAACCTAACCTAACCTAACCTAACCTAACCTAACCTAACCTAACCTAACCTAACCTAACCTAACCTAACCTAACCTAACCTAACCTAACCAATTGCGGAGAACCAATTGTTCTCTCAGATACTGTCGTCAACCTTGGACTCCGAATGGACAACAAATTGAACTGGTTTGCGCAGATCAGCGATGTAACATCAAAAGTGTTTGGAACTTTACGCCCCGGTGCTATATACACAAACACGCATGAAGCTGGTGCAGTCATTTATCATATCGTTCTTTAAGTACTGCGATATAGTCTACTATAATGGACTCTCTGTAGCCTTCAAAGAACAATTAAACCGATGCTTCAAGGCCTCGGTACGCTTCGTGTACAACATTCGACATCGAGAAAGCACTGCTGCTGTACGTAATACCATTCTGGGGCACGACCTCCCAAAGAACTACCAGAATCGAATATGTTGCTTCATAAGACAGGGGTATCTTGAGGCACTTCCGGATTATTTGCAACAACACCTGCAATGCGGACTGCACGAGCGATCTCGCTGCTTCATCGTTCCTAGGCACACCATGTCGGCTCGAAGGAGTTTGCTAGTGTCTCAGGGACGCTCACCTGGAACGATTTGCCGCTTGCAACCAAACAACAACCAACTTTAGTCTGAACACGTCTGGTAGACAGTAATTGACTATTCACATAGGTGTAGCATTGGCGTTTAAACATAGGTAGGGTTTTTGATCTAATTTCCGTTCTACTAAGCACAACCCGCGCTTTACCTCTCTTTTCTGAACGAGTTTAAACAAAAACTGGAATATTTCTGTCAAAGATGACTTCTAAATTTATTCACCTTTCCATACGTACCGTTGGATTTGATAAAGAGTCTCAAATTGTTGAGATATTGTTTAAAATCTAATACTGCTTCTTGATTCTAAATTCGTTCTACGAGTTTCAATTCCGTCCTAACGCATTGAAACGCCATTAGATTTTCTTCGTCCTACGGATAAACGTGGAAAAAGGGGATACGCTAGGAGCGCTTCTTTTGTTTTGAGAACAATGAGCGTAAATATTCATACAATGCGCTCTAATAGGATTTATGTTGTAGCTAATGAACTAACGCATCGGAACAAACCTATAATTGATTTATGCACGGTGAAATTATTGATATTATTGATCTTTTCTGATCGATAGAACGGAAATGGGCGATTACAACGAAGTAGCGCTCTACCCTATAGCTTTACATTAACTTCAATTTTAATTAAATTTGTCACGAGTTGTTTTTTTTACGTAGAACTACGTCTTTGTCGACTATACTGGGGTGCAAATCAAAAAATATGTGTGGTGAAGGAGTGTTAGGTTTTGAACGCTTGTAACTTTGTCATTTATAGATGAAATTAAAATCGAAATACGCCAATCGATAGGATATTACATTAAGAACCTTCTGAAATAAATATCTTTCCAATTTTTCTGTAATTAAACTTTTGAAAATGTCCAAATGATAATTTTATCACTGTTTTCACGAAATAAGCCTTTTTCCCAAACCCAGTCATCATAAACGAATACCACTTGGTTGCACATCATTCTGATTGAACCTGAAAAGATATAAATCAGCGCTGCTCTCCTGCCTTTGCTCATTACCGCTTCGGACGGCGTGGCACTAAGTGCTTCAGCAAGCAGGACCAAGTCAGCGGCTATAGGTGGATCACGGCGTGTCCACCACAATGAGGAATGATACTTGGAAAATTATACATGTTAAACCCCCTCTCCCCCCCCCTACCAACAACTTCTCCACCCCTAACAACAACCCAAAAAATACACGATCACTTTTTCCGGGAAATAAATTTTAAGCAAAACCACAATTATTAGTAAAACAAAAGTTTTTCCGTTTATTTCTTCCCGCACCAAAACTTTTAAATTTAAGAATAAAATTACTTGAAAGGCATATTCGATGATTTATGTTGGTGAATTACACACAGCTGACTGTAAAACATATCTGGTACCTCTATATATGCAATTAGGTTAACATCCAAAGTCCATCCTTTTTTACATATTCTGCACAAAAGATACGTTCTGCCCCGCCCCATTCATAATAATAAGTTTAATCACAAACGAAGTGACAGACGACTAGCTGGCGAAGAAATCCATTAAAATAATGTGGTTCACTGTAATAGAATTTTCTTGGAAGCTTGTGCCATCATCCACCAGATGGGTTAGTTTTTTTTTGCTTTGATTTGAACAAAGTTGATTTTGTGTACAATGATTATTTGACAGTGTGCAAAGAGTGTATCATTTTGTAATTTTTTTATGCATTTCAGTTTTGAGTAGAGTGAAAGAGATAGAATCAAAACATTCTAATACATTTGGTGAAAATGCTAGTACAATCCAGTAGTAGTGTTGCCATGTGGTACAATCCAGAAGTAGTGGTGATGCCATGTGGTACACTGAAAAATTGAAATAGAGGTTAGTCACAAAAGTTTTCGAGCCGCTCCGTCTGTCACTTCGTTTGTGGTTTAATAGTCAAAAATGCATGCCAAACATCAATTTTGCGTGGTTCTATGGCATACTGCGGTCGTGTCTAGGACACAACCCTTTAATTTTTGTTTTCCGTTAAGTGAATTCCTCTCAAACAACGTATTCTTCCTTGACCTGGTAAAAAGTGTGAACTAACGTAACACTAAATAAATACAAATGTATGGGCCCAAATTAGGGGCATTTAGGCCGAATTTACATCCATTTCCCCTACATTTCAAGATGGGTGGCCCTCTACATGTGACCACCAGCAGAAGCGGCTTCCATCGGTCAATTGTTTGAATTTAAAATCAAAGTTTTTGTTACTTCATACGTGAACTTTACGATTACAGAGTTGGGAGAAAATGTTTTATTAATATCAACATGAAGCTTTAGTGCGATTGAGAAAGTTCTGAAGAAGATAGATTGATAGTTCCGTTAGAATATGGCAGTGTGAAAATTGAATAGAAGTTGAAACTGAGCGATGGGTCATTGATGCGACAATACTAATCAAATGCGCACTCCCCTGCCTAGGTTGAGGGGATTTGAGTTATTTCTTCAAATTCACAGGCAAAAAAATGCGCATTTGACTTGCTTATTTACTGTCTGCTGCTGTGGAATAGTTCTAGTGGCAAAATCCTCGCCACTATACATCTTCAAGGAAGGCATAGAAAGTTCTCGATTATCGACTCAATATTAGTATGCTAAAAAAGTCCCTCCCCTGGGCTAGTTTTTGCACCTTTCTGTTGGTGGGCAGGCTTAATTTCATGCTTTATAGTGGAGTGTTGGAGACGGTAGATTTATGGTCGGTGTTGCTGGCTCATGCCGCGATAGAATGCCGTCATGAGCAGGTAATGGGGATTACTAAGCTTCCCCTCTCTGATAAACCACTGTATGAGATAACCAAAGATCTAGTCTAGCAGTGATAGTATCACACTTGTTACTCCTTTAATTGAGAGCCGCGTCGTAGTACGCTTACGTATAGGCACTGACGTTGGGTGTGATACTGGCGGGTTTTCAAATCACCGCAAATCACTCTTATTTTTATTTATTTTTACGCAGATAGATTTATTTGGGCAAGGGAATTATACTATTGAAATATTTCAGAAAGTGCCCAACGGTGCTCCTTCTATTTGTGTGACAAGCTTTCATTGTTGTTTTCATTGAAGTATTACTCAGGAAACAATGTTAAACATCATTTTTGTACATGGTATTGTAACTAATCTTATATGTGCTTCATTTTGATTTGGGATAAGTGTTTGAACTATGGCTCGGGATTTCCACTGTGGCGTGCTTCTATTGTGACATACCCATACGTATTTTTGTGGTGCGACATAGTGGAAACGTGTGAACATAGTTGGAGCATATACTCTATACAATTTAAAAATCAGCTAGGAAACTAACTTCAAAATGAAGCAATTTATTCACATGAAGATGTTACCTGGGTCGAACTAAGATATAAATAGGTATAGGCTTAAATCAAAAGTACTTGAAACACGTTTAATTTTAGATTACAAGCACAAGTGCAGGTACTTAATAAAGCATGGGTTATGATTGATTAGGTGAATTAGAGTTTTTAATAATTTATTAAATTAGTCTAATGAGATATCATAATCATCAAATGAACTTAAATAAGAAACTAACTTCAGAAAGTCTAATGACATTAAGTAGATTAACAAAAGAATTAGGATGCGGGGGGTCCGCTTAGGGAGGCAACTAACCTTTAAAGTTGTAGAATAAATCTTCTTATTTAGTCTTGAACTTTAAAAAGAAAACGCAGGCAGCATTAAGCAGATTAACAAGGAGAGGAATAGTTTAGGAAATGAGTAAAAGTAGAGGTATGTGAGAATTAATAACTTTTGAACTTTTTGAGGTATTGTATTCCCCTGAGTTTGTTGTACTCGATTACTATATTATTCTCTCAATACGCGAAATCTCTTATATATGCGGTTAAAGTATTTGAGTTAACTTATTTCTTAGTGTTCAAGAACTTACATTTTTAAACAGCAGTCAATGTTGATCTATGAACTAAACCATACGTAAAATCGATCTTTCCTTATGTGGTATTGATGCATGTTTAACTTTTCTCGGCTGTCGGAATCAACGCGCCTACGTCTTCGAAGCTTACGCAGAAGTGATTCGCAATGCGGTAGAGCTCACCAAAAGTTTTTTTGAGCTTCTGTACACGGTAAGAAAAAAGTACCCAACGGTCAGTTAAATTTTACCTACTTTTGACTAGTTTGTCTCCTTTTCTTCTTCTAATGTTGTCAAAAACGGAGGAGCAAAACCACCCAAAGTGTGGGAACCCAACGTTGAGTATAATCATATTTACCTACTGTTGGGTACAACTAACTTACTTTTGGTTAAAAAGCCAGTGGAAAATTCCATACGAACTGCACACAAGTAAATGAAAATTACTTTGACCAGCTTTACCTACTTTTGGGTTCCTGCACTATAGTGCCGAGATGAGTGAAAAGAACTTAATTTTGGGTACTTTTTTCTAACCGTGTAGTATAGAATTAGTTCGGTACGGTCGGGAAATCTTGAAATGATTGATATGTGCGGTAAAATAACTAAATTGAAACAAAGCTCAACAGTAAAATAAGTAGAATATTTAAGGTGGAAACAAAAATTAATCAACTTGTCAACATAGGCTATCACATTTATTTTGGTGGCACTCTTTAAGTGTTAATAAGCTGTTTTCTTCTATACGGTTGTTTCGCGTGGCGTTCACAATTTGCGAGATTTTCGTATCTTACGTAATTTAGATGTTTAGCTCTAAACGGTTTTACTGACTCGAGGTCGTTCCTTAAGCGGTGTTGGTACAGGTTAAACCTTTGCCGACTGTCGGATTCAACGCGCCTACGTCTACGGAGCTTACGCAGTGATACGCAATTCGGTAGAGCTTGTCAAACGCTTTTGAGCTTATGTAGTATAGAATTTGTTCGGTGCGGTCTCGAAGTCTTGAATTGATTGATACGTTCATTAAATTAACTAATTTGATGCAACGCTCAGTAGTAAATAAGTAGAATATCTAGGGAGGAAACCAAAATTAATCAACTTGCCAACATAGGCTATCACATTTATTTTGGTGGCACTCTTTAAATGATAATAAGCCTTTTTTCTCGCTTCGGTTGTCTCGCACGGCTTTCGGAATTCGCGCGGTTTTCGTAACTTACATAATTTAGATATTTCGTTCGAAACGGATTTACTTATTCAATCAGTTTACTACGCGGATGTATCTACGCGCACACGTCACAGCATTCTTTCTATAACTATCTTGAAACAATACATACGGAATTCAGTGTTCAAGCGGCCAACATAGGCTAGTCCTTCTGCTGTATTGTCAAAGATAGAAGCAAAATTTATTCAAATGGGTCAAGTCTTGAAAACTAAGCTGTCACGCAGCTCCAGCTTTATTCCAAATAAAAAAAAAAACAAAATTTTTTAGTATGCTAAAAAGCAATAAGCTAAACGCCATGTCTAAATATGACCAGTAAATCCTTACCAATGAAAACAAAGATTCAAACTTTATCTCAAACATGTGCCCCTCGTCATGGCGGTACCTCCATTCCTGTTTTCTTATCTTTTTATGTATCCCTTGGTAGCACACCGCACAGCAAACAAAACCTCACTGCAGCTGGTGTTAGTGCCGTTGTTGCCTGTAAATACAACACACTGTACACAAAACATAAAAATACCTCGCTTTTAGAATGGGTTGTGTAGCTCTGTTTTGTTCGGTTTCATAATGCTGCATGACTCTCACGACACTGGGTTGGTGGTAACAGCCAGAGTCACAGCATGATGATCATTGCAGTATGTCTTTATGTAGCTTTATCCACCCCATACACAGCCCAGTGCAGGTTGAGCACAAAAAGAAAGTAAGCTTTTTTCTCGCTCTACACTAAACTATTGTAGTCATCAACAAGTTGACGGAGCGCATCTTCCCGCACCAGTCAGAGAGAGCCACCACCATGGAGTTTCAATTCTTCAAAGACTTGTGTGGCTGCTCTGTGCTATAACGAATACAATCAGAATTAGGCCAATTTTCTATCATCACGCAAAGTCACAAATCAGATTGCAAATTTTAGCAACTCTTGTGCTTTGCTACTGAAAGTGTGCTTTTTGAACGATGCAAATTTTGCATTCAACTAGCACTAACAACCTGATGGCATGATCCGACACGGAGGGTGGAAAAAGGAATAATTTGCTTATCGAACACGCACAATCTTGCATTTGTTACGAGTGCTTTTTGGTGTGTGCAACGGAAAACGAATCTGGTTCAAATTCGTAGTGGCAACCATTTCATAAGTTGACTCGTCGTAGTTCGTTCGCAGAGAGTTGTCCAAGCAAAAGTGGAGTCTCACTGCGAAGAAGGGGCCGATCTAAATTAGAGACACCCCTATTTCTCCATTGAAAAACGACGGTACGAACGTATCCATGGATCCAGACAAACGTCGTTCTCCGTGACACCTAACGAACCGGAATTAAAATGATACCGTTATCGTCTTCCTGTGTGTATCGACATGGTTCGGAACGAAAACCTATCTACAACTACTGATAGGTAAAGTGTCCTCGAGAGAGAAAGAGAGAGAGAGAGATATAAGTTCCGGCCAGCATCCAAATACCGAGTGATACGAAATGCCGTATGCCGCTCAACGAACGTTCGTCGGATTTTAGATTGTCGTGGGTCTGTTCCAATGTAGTTTCCATCGTTAGCAGATTGGCGGCTATCAGGACGTATAAGTAACGCACATTAACCGCAATCTCAGGCCGGCATGATTTGAGAGGAAAGGATTGCCAGCAGTGCTAGTTGTGAATGTTTGTACAATACGGTGCAACTGTTTTGTACTTGCCGGGCGGGGTTTAATGCTTGGGTATTTTCTGATTGGCCTTGACTCAAAATTCTGCTGTGCTCTTTCTTTCTAATGGATTTTTATGCCCATATTGTTAGATTTAACTGTAAGTTCCTCAACTCTCCGAGTACAGCACTGAAAATTAATTTGAAACTATAAAACAGCAAAAAAAGGTTATCTTCCATTTAATTCCACTTAATTAATTTTGGTATCCATGACAGATACGTATTTCGACTACAATGTGCAGTCTTCATCAGTGTCATTCCCACTAAAGAACTTATCAAAATCTAACCCCCTTAAGTACTCATCCCCTAGGTATAAAAGTCAAGATCACAGGTATATAAATGAAACTACAATGTGTTGAATCGGAACCTACCTAACTAATTAAAACCAAAGATTTAAGTAAGCTAAAGGAGAAAAATCTATTCAACTATCTAATAAGGAAAATCCCAAAGGCTTGGTAGCCATCATAATGAAGTAATGAAATTGGGTTGTTAGCGGAATGCTTTAATAAAACAGCAAAAAAAGGTTATCTTCCATTTAATTCCACTTAATTAATTTTGGTATCCATGACAGATACGTATTTCGACTACAATGTGCAGTCTTCATCAGTGTCATTCCCACTAAAGAACTTATCAAAATCTAACCCCCTTAAGTACTCATCCCCTAGGTATAAAAGTCAAGATCACAGGTATATAAATGAAACTACAATGTGTTGAATCGGAACCTACCTAACTAATTAAAACCAAAGATTTAAGTAAGCTAAAGGAGAAAAAGCACATTGTAGTCGAAATACGTATCTGTCATGGGTACCAAAATTAATTAAGTGGAATTAAATGGAAGATAACCTTTTTTTGCTGTTTTATTAAAGCATTCCGCTAACAACCCAATTTCATTACTTCATTATGATGGCTACCAAGCCTTTGGGATTTTCCTTATTAGAGAGTTGAATAGATTTTTCTCCTTTAGCTTACTTAAATCTTTGGTTTTAATTAGTTAGGTAGGTTCCGATTCAACACATTGTAGTTTCATTTATATACCTGTGATCTTGACTTTTATACCTAGGGGATGAGTACTTAAGGGGGTTAGATTTTGATAAGTTCTTTAGTGGGAATGACACTGATGAAGACTGCACATTGTAGTCGAAATACGTATCTGTCATGGATACCAAAATTAATTAAGTGGAATTAAATGGAAGATAACCTTTTTTTGCTGTTTTATTAAAGCATTCCGCTAACAACCCAATTTCATTACTTCATTATGATGGCTACCAAGCCTTTGGGATTTTCCTTATTAGAGAGTTGAATAGATTTTTCTCCTTTAGCTTACTTAAATCTTTGGTTTTAATTAGTTAGGTAGGTTCCGATTCAACACATTGTAGTTTCATTTATATACCTGTGATCTTGACTTTTATACCTAGGGGATGAGTACTTAAGGGGGTTAGATTTTGATAAGTTCTTTAGTGGGAATGACACTGATGAAGACTGCACATTGTAGTCGAAATACGTATCTGTCATGGATACCAAAATTAATTAAGTGGAATTAAATGGAAGATAACCTTTTTTTGCTGTTTTATTAAAGCATTCCGCTAACAACCCAATTTCATTACTTCATTATGATGGCTACCAAGCCTTTGGGATTTTCCTTATTAGAGAGTTGAATAGATTTTTCTCCTTTAGCTTACTTAAATCTTTGGTTTTAATTAGTTAGGTAGGTTCCGATTCAACACATTGTAGTTTCATTTATATACCTGTGATCTTGACTTTTATACCTAGGGGATGAGTACTTAAGGGGGTTAGATTTTGATAAGTTCTTTAGTGGGAATGACACTGATGAAGACTGCACATTGTAGTCGAAATACGTATCTGTCATGGATACCAAAATTAATTAAGTGGAATTAAATGGAAGATAACCTTTTTTTGCTGTTTTATTAAAGCATTCCGCTAACAACCCAATTTCATTACTTCATTATGATGGCTACCAAGCCTTTGGGATTTTCCTTATTAGAGAGTTGAATAGATTTTTCTCCTTTAGCTTACTTAAATCTTTGGTTTTAATTAGTTAGGTAGGTTCCGATTCAACACATTGTAGTTTCATTTATATACCTGTGATCTTGACTTTTATACCTAGGGGATGAGTACTTAAGGGGGTTAGATTTTGATAAGTTCTTTAGTGGGAATGACACTGATGAAGACTGCACATTGTAGTCGAAATACGTATCTGTCATGGATACCAAAATTAATTAAGTGGAATTAAATGGAAGATAACCTTTTTTTGCTGTTTTATTAAAGCATTCCGCTAACAACCCAATTTCATTACTTCATTATGATGGCTACCAAGCCTTTGGGATTTTCCTTATTAGAGAGTTGAATAGATTTTTCTCCTTTAGCTTACTTAAATCTTTGGTTTTAATTAGTTAGGTAGGTTCCGATTCAACACATTGTAGTTTCATTTATATACCTGTGATCTTGACTTTTATACCTAGGGGATGAGTACTTAAGGGGGTTAGATTTTGATAAGTTCTTTAGTGGGAATGACACTGATGAAGACTGCACATTGTAGTCGAAATACGTATCTGTCATGGATACCAAAATTAATTAAGTGGAATTAAATGGAAGATAACCTTTTTTTGCTGTTTTATTAAAGCATTCCGCTAACAACCCAATTTCATTACTTCATTATGATGGCTACCAAGCCTTTGGGATTTTCCTTATTAGAGAGTTGAATAGATTTTTCTCCTTTAGCTTACTTAAATCTTTGGTTTTAATTAGTTAGGTAGGTTCCGATTCAACACATTGTAGTTTCATTTATATACCTGTGATCTTGACTTTTATACCTAGGGGATGAGTACTTAAGGGGGTTAGATTTTGATAAGTTCTTTAGTGGGAATGACACTGATGAAGACTGCACATTGTAGTCGAAATACGTATCTGTCATGGATACCAAAATTAATTAAGTGGAATTAAATGGAAGATAACCTTTTTTTGCTGTTTTATTAAAGCATTCCGCTAACAACCCAATTTCATTACTTCATTATGATGGCTACCAAGCCTTTGGGATTTTCCTTATTAGAGAGTTGAATAGATTTTTCTCCTTTAGCTTACTTAAATCTTTGGTTTTAATTAGTTAGGTAGGTTCCGATTCAACACATTGTAGTTTCATTTATATACCTGTGATCTTGACTTTTATACCTAGGGGATGAGTACTTAAGGGGGTTAGATTTTGATAAGTTCTTTAGTGGGAATGACACTGATGAAGACTGCACATTGTAGTCGAAATACGTATCTGTCATGGATACCAAAATTAATTAAGTGGAATTAAATGGAAGATAACCTTTTTTTGCTGTTTTATTAAAGCATTCCGCTAACAACCCAATTTCATTACTTCATTATGATGGCTACCAAGCCTTTGGGATTTTCCTTATTAGAGAGTTGAATAGATTTTTCTCCTTTAGCTTACTTAAATCTTTGGTTTTAATTAGTTAGGTAGGTTCCGATTCAACACATTGTAGTTTCATTTATATACCTGTGATCTTGACTTTTATACCTAGGGGATGAGTACTTAAGGGGGTTAGATTTTGATAAGTTCTTTAGTGGGAATGACACTGATGAAGACTGCACATTGTAGTCGAAATACGTATCTGTCATGGATACCAAAATTAATTAAGTGGAATTAAATGGAAGATAACCTTTTTTTGCTGTTTTATTAAAGCATTCCGCTAACAACCCAATTTCATTACTTCATTATGATGGCTACCAAGCCTTTGGGATTTTCCTTATTAGAGAGTTGAATAGATTTTTCTCCTTTAGCTTACTTAAATCTTTGGTTTTAATTAGTTAGGTAGGTTCCGATTCAACACATTGTAGTGATAAGTTCTTTAGTGGGAATGACACTGATGAAGACTGCACATTGTAGTCGAAATACGTATCTGTCATGGATACCAAAATTAATTAAGTGGAATTAAATGGAAGATAACCTTTTTTTGCTGTTTTATTAAAGCATTCCGCTAACAACCCAATTTCATTACTTCATTATGATGGCTACCAAGCCTTTGGGATTTTCCTTATTAGAGAGTTGAATAGATTTTTCTCCTTTAGCTTACTTAAATCTTTGGTTTTAATTAGTTAGGTAGGTTCCGATTCAACACATTGTAGTTTCATTTATATACCTGTGATCTTGACTTTTATACCTAGGGGATGAGTACTTAAGGGGGTTAGATTTTGATAAGTTCTTTAGTGGGAATGACACTGATGAAGACTGCACATTGTAGTCGAAATACGTATCTGTCATGGATACCAAAATTAATTAAGTGGAATTAAATGGAAGATAACCTTTTTTTGCTGTTTTATTAAAGCATTCCGCTAACAACCCAATTTCATTACTTCATTATGATGGCTACCAAGCCTTTGGGATTTTCCTTATTAGAGAGTTGAATAGATTTTTCTCCTTTAGCTTACTTAAATCTTTGGTTTTAATTAGTTAGGTAGGTTCCGATTCAACACATTGTAGTTTCATTTATATACCTGTGATCTTGACTTTTATACCTAGGGGATGAGTACTTAAGGGGGTTAGATTTTGATAAGTTCTTTAGTGGGAATGACACTGATGAAGACTGCACATTGTAGTCGAAATACGTATCTGTCATGGATACCAAAATTAATTAAGTGGAATTAAATGGAAGATAACCTTTTTTTGCTGTTTTATTAAAGCATTCCGCTAACAACCCAATTTCATTACTTCATTATGATGGCTACCAAGCCTTTGGGATTTTCCTTATTAGAGAGTTGAATAGATTTTTCTCCTTTAGCTTACTTAAATCTTTGGTTTTAATTAGTTAGGTAGGTTCCGATTCAACACATTGTAGTGTCATTTATATACCTGTGATCTTGACTTTTATACCTAGGGGATGAGTACTTAAGGGGGTTAGATTTTGATAAGTTCTTTAGTGGGAATGACACTGATGAAGACTGCACATTGTAGTCGAAATACGTATCTGTCATGGATACCAAAATTAATTAAGTGGAATTAAATGGAAGATAACCTTTTTTTGCTGTTTTATTAAAGCATTCCGCTAACAACCCAATTTCATTACTTCATTATGATGGCTACCAAGCCTTTGGGATTTTCCTTATTAGAGAGTTGAATAGATTTTTCTCCTTTAGCTTACTTAAATCTTTGGTTTTAATTAGTTAGGTAGGTTCCGATTCAACACATTGTAGTTTCATTTATATACCTGTGATCTTGACTTTTATACCTAGGGGATGAGTACTTAAGGGGGTTAGATTTTGATAAGTTCTTTAGTGGGAATGACACTGATGAAGACTGCACATTGTAGTCGAAATACGTATCTGTCATGGATACCAAAATTAATTAAGTGGAATTAAATGGAAGATAACCTTTTTTTGCTGTTTTATTAAAGCATTCCGCTAACAACCCAATTTCATTACTTCATTATGATGGCTACCAAGCCTTTGGGATTTTCCTTATTAGAGAGTTGAATAGATTTTTCTCCTTTAGCTTACTTAAATCTTTGGTTTTAATTAGTTAGGTAGGTTCCGATTCAACACATTGTAGTTTCATTTATATACCTGTGATCTTGACTTTTATACCTAGGGGATGAGTATTTAAGGGGGTTAGATTTTGATAAGTTCTTTAGTGGGAATGACACTGATGAAGACTGCACATTGTAGTCGAAATACGTATCTGTCATGGATACCAAAATTAATTAAGTGGAATTAAATGGAAGATAACCTTTTTTTGCTGTTTTATTAAAGCATTCCGCTAACAACCCAATTTCATTACTTCATTATGATGGCTACCAAGCCTTTGGGATTTTCCTTATTAGAGAGTTGAATAGATTTTTCTCCTTTAGCTTACTTAAATCTTTGGTTTTAATTAGTTAGGTAGGTTCCGATTCAACACATTGTAGTTTCATTTATATACCTGTGATCTTGACTTTTATACCTAGGGGATGAGTACTTAAGGGGGTTAGATTTTGATAAGTTCTTTAGTGGGAATGACACTGATGAAGACTGCACATTGTAGTCGAAATACGTATCTGTCATGGATACCAAAATTAATTAAGTGGAATTAAATGGAAGATAACCTTTTTTTGCTGTTTTATTAAAGCATTCCGCTAACAACCCAATTTCATTACTTCATTATGATGGCTACCAAGCCTTTGGGATTTTCCTTATTAGAGAGTTGAATAGATTTTTCTCCTTTAGCTTACTTAAATCTTTGGTTTTAATTAGTTAGGTAGGTTCCGATTCAACACATTGTAGTTTCATTTATATACCTGTGATCTTGACTTTTATACCTAGGGGATGAGTACTTAAGGGGGTTAGATTTTGATAAGTTCTTTAGTGGGAATGACACTGATGAAGACTGCACATTGTAGTCGAAATACGTATCTGTCATGGATACCAAAATTAATTAAGTGGAATTAAATGGAAGATAACCTTTTTTTGCTGTTTTATTAAAGCATTCCGCTAACAACCCAATTTCATTACTTCATTATGATGGCTACCAAGCCTTTGGGATTTTCCTTATTAGAGAGTTGAATAGATTTTTCTCCTTTAGCTTACTTAAATCTTTGGTTTTAATTAGTTAGGTAGGTTCCGATTCAACACATTGTAGTGTCATTTATATACCTGTGATCTTGACTTTTATACCTAGGGGATGAGTACTTAAGGGGGTTAGATTTTGATAAGTTCTTTAGTGGGAATGACACTGATGAAGACTGCACATTGTAGTCGAAATACGTATCTGTCATGGATACCAAAATTAATTAAGTGGAATTAAATGGAAGATAACCTTTTTTTGCTGTTTTATTAAAGCATTCCGCTAACAACCCAATTTCATTACTTCATTATGATGGCTACCAAGCCTTTGGGATTTTCCTTATTAGAGAGTTGAATAGATTTTTCTCCTTTAGCTTACTTAAATCTTTGGTTTTAATTAGTTAGGTAGGTTCCGATTCAACACATTGTAGTTTCATTTATATACCTGTGATCTTGACTTTTATACCTAGGGGATGAGTACTTAAGGGGGTTAGATTTTGATAAGTTCTTTAGTGGGAATGACACTGATGAAGACTGCACATTGTAGTCGAAATACGTATCTGTCATGGATACCAAAATTAATTAAGTGGAATTAAATGGAAGATAACCTTTTTTTGCTGTTTTATTAAAGCATTCCGCTAACAACCCAATTTCATTACTTCATTATGATGGCTACCAAGCCTTTGGGATTTTCCTTATTAGAGAGTTGAATAGATTTTTCTCCTTTAGCTTACTTAAATCTTTGGTTTTAATTAGTTAGGTAGGTTCCGATTCAACACATTGTAGTTTCATTTATATACCTGTGAT
The DNA here is from genome assembly GCF_037179485.1 of Ochlerotatus camptorhynchus. Taxonomy (NCBI): domain Eukaryota; kingdom Metazoa; phylum Arthropoda; class Insecta; order Diptera; family Culicidae; genus Ochlerotatus; species Ochlerotatus camptorhynchus. The sequence continues at coordinate 7,483,212 of NW_027040849.1, forward strand.
CTTGACTTTTATACCTAGGGGATGAGTACTTAAGGGGGTTAGATTTTGATAAGTTCTTTAGTGGGAATGACACTGATGAAGACTGCACATTGTAGTCGAAATACGTATCTGTCATGGATACCAAAATTAATTAAGTGGAATTAAATGGAAGATAACCTTTTTTTGCTGTTTTATTAAAGCATTCCGCTAACAACCCAATTTCATTACTTCATTATGATGGCTACCAAGCCTTTGGGATTTTCCTTATTAGAGAGTTGAATAGATTTTTCTCCTTTAGCTTACTTAAATCTTTGGTTTTAATTAGTTAGGTAGGTTCCGATTCAACACATTGTAGTTTCATTTATATACCTGTGATCTTGACTTTTATACCTAGGGGATGAGTACTTAAGGGGGTTAGATTTTGATAAGTTCTTTAGTGGGAATGACACTGATGAAGACTGCACATTGTAGTCGAAATACGTATCTGTCATGGATACCAAAATTAATTAAGTGGAATTAAATGGAAGATAACCTTTTTTTGCTGTTTTATTAAAGCATTCCGCTAACAACCCAATTTCATTACTTCATTATGATGGCTACCAAGCCTTTGGGATTTTCCTTATTAGAGAGTTGAATAGATTTTTCTCCTTTAGCTTACTTAAATCTTTGGTTTTAATTAGTTAGGTAGGTTCCGATTCAACACATTGTAGTGATAAGTTCTTTAGTGGGAATGACACTGATGAAGACTGCACATTGTAGTCGAAATACGTATCTGTCATGGATACCAAAATTAATTAAGTGGAATTAAATGGAAGATAACCTTTTTTTGCTGTTTTATTAAAGCATTCCGCTAACAACCCAATTTCATTACTTCATTATGATGGCTACCAAGCCTTTGGGATTTTCCTTATTAGAGAGTTGAATAGATTTTTCTCCTTTAGCTTACTTAAATCTTTGGTTTTAATTAGTTAGGTAGGTTCCGATTCAACACATTGTAGTTTCATTTATATACCTGTGATCTTGACTTTTATACCTAGGGGATGAGTACTTAAGGGGGTTAGATTTTGATAAGTTCTTTAGTGGGAATGACACTGATGAAGACTGCACATTGTAGTCGAAATACGTATCTGTCATGGATACCAAAATTAATTAAGTGGAATTAAATGGAAGATAACCTTTTTTTGCTGTTTTATTAAAGCATTCCGCTAACAACCCAATTTCATTACTTCATTATGATGGCTACCAAGCCTTTGGGATTTTCCTTATTAGAGAGTTGAATAGATTTTTCTCCTTTAGCTTACTTAAATCTTTGGTTTTAATTAGTTAGGTAGGTTCCGATTCAACACATTGTAGTTTCATTTATATACCTGTGATCTTGACTTTTATACCTAGGGGATGAGTACTTAAGGGGGTTAGATTTTGATAAGTTCTTTAGTGGGAATGACACTGATGAAGACTGCACATTGTAGTCGAAATACGTATCTGTCATGGATACCAAAATTAATTAAGTGGAATTAAATGGAAGATAACCTTTTTTTGCTGTTTTATTAAAGCATTCCGCTAACAACCCAATTTCATTACTTCATTATGATGGCTACCAAGCCTTTGGGATTTTCCTTATTAGAGAGTTGAATAGATTTTTCTCCTTTAGCTTACTTAAATCTTTGGTTTTAATTAGTTAGGTAGGTTCCGATTCAACACATTGTAGTGATAAGTTCTTTAGTGGGAATGACACTGATGAAGACTGCACATTGTAGTCGAAATACGTATCTGTCATGGATACCAAAATTAATTAAGTGGAATTAAATGGAAGATAACCTTTTTTTGCTGTTTTATTAAAGCATTCCGCTAACAACCCAATTTCATTACTTCATTATGATGGCTACCAAGCCTTTGGGATTTTCCTTATTAGAGAGTTGAATAGATTTTTCTCCTTTAGCTTACTTAAATCTTTGGTTTTAATTAGTTAGGTAGGTTCCGATTCAACACATTGTAGTGTCATTTATATACCTGTGATCTTGACTTTTATACCTAGGGGATGAGTACTTAAGGGGGTTAGATTTTGATAAGTTCTTTAGTGGGAATGACACTGATGAAGACTGCACATTGTAGTCGAAATACGTATCTGTCATGGATACCAAAATTAATTAAGTGGAATTAAATGGAAGATAACCTTTTTTTGCTGTTTTATTAAAGCATTCCGCTAACAACCCAATTTCATTACTTCATTATGATGGCTACCAAGCCTTTGGGATTTTCCTTATTAGAGAGTTGAATAGATTTTTCTCCTTTAGCTTACTTAAATCTTTGGTTTTAATTAGTTAGGTAGGTTCCGATTCAACACATTGTAGTGTCATTTATATACCTGTGATCTTGACTTTTATACCTAGGGGATGAGTACTTAAGGGGGTTAGATTTTGATAAGTTCTTTAGTGGGAATGACACTGATGAAGACTGCACATTGTAGTCGAAATACGTATCTGTCATGGATACCAAAATTAATTAAGTGGAATTAAATGGAAGATAACCTTTTTTTGCTGTTTTATTAAAGCATTCCGCTAACAACCCAATTTCATTACTTCATTATGATGGCTACCAAGCCTTTGGGATTTTCCTTATTAGAGAGTTGAATAGATTTTTCTCCTTTAGCTTACTTAAATCTTTGGTTTTAATTAGTTAGGTAGGTTCCGATTCAACACATTGTAGTTTCATTTATATACCTGTGATCTTGACTTTTATACCTAGGGGATGAGTACTTAAGGGGGTTAGATTTTGATAAGTTCTTTAGTGGGAATGACACTGATGAAGACTGCACATTGTAGTCGAAATACGTATCTGTCATGGATACCAAAATTAATTAAGTGGAATTAAATGGAAGATAACCTTTTTTTGCTGTTTTATTAAAGCATTCCGCTAACAACCCAATTTCATTACTTCATTATGATGGCTACCAAGCCTTTGGGATTTTCCTTATTAGAGAGTTGAATAGATTTTTCTCCTTTAGCTTACTTAAATCTTTGGTTTTAATTAGTTAGGTAGGTTCCGATTCAACACATTGTAGTTTCATTTATATACCTGTGATCTTGACTTTTATACCTAGGGGATGAGTATTTAAGGGGGTTAGATTTTGATAAGTTCTTTAGTGGGAATGACACTGATGAAGACTGCACATTGTAGTCGAAATACGTATCTGTCATGGATACCAAAATTAATTAAGTGGAATTAAATGGAAGATAACCTTTTTTTGCTGTTTTATTAAAGCATTCCGCTAACAACCCAATTTCATTACTTCATTATGATGGCTACCAAGCCTTTGGGATTTTCCTTATTAGAGAGTTGAATAGATTTTTCTCCTTTAGCTTACTTAAATCTTTGGTTTTAATTAGTTAGGTAGGTTCCGATTCAACACATTGTAGTTTCATTTATATACCTGTGATCTTGACTTTTATACCTAGGGGATGAGTACTTAAGGGGGTTAGATTTTGATAAGTTCTTTAGTGGGAATGACACTGATGAAGACTGCACATTGTAGTCGAAATACGTATCTGTCATGGATACCAAAATTAATTAAGTGGAATTAAATGGAAGATAACCTTTTTTTGCTGTTTTATTAAAGCATTCCGCTAACAACCCAATTTCATTACTTCATTATGATGGCTACCAAGCCTTTGGGATTTTCCTTATTAGAGAGTTGAATAGATTTTTCTCCTTTAGCTTACTTAAATCTTTGGTTTTAATTAGTTAGGTAGGTTCCGATTCAACACATTGTAGTTTCATTTATATACCTGTGATCTTGACTTTTATACCTAGGGGATGAGTACTTAAGGGGGTTAGATTTTGATAAGTTCTTTAGTGGGAATGACACTGATGAAGACTGCACATTGTAGTCGAAATACGTATCTGTCATGGATACCAAAATTAATTAAGTGGAATTAAATGGAAGATAACCTTTTTTTGCTGTTTTATTAAAGCATTCCGCTAACAACCCAATTTCATTACTTCATTATGATGGCTACCAAGCCTTTGGGATTTTCCTTATTAGAGAGTTGAATAGATTTTTCTCCTTTAGCTTACTTAAATCTTTGGTTTTAATTAGTTAGGTAGGTTCCGATTCAACACATTGTAGTGTCATTTATATACCTGTGATCTTGACTTTTATACCTAGGGGATGAGTACTTAAGGGGGTTAGATTTTGATAAGTTCTTTAGTGGGAATGACACTGATGAAGACTGCACATTGTAGTCGAAATACGTATCTGTCATGGATACCAAAATTAATTAAGTGGAATTAAATGGAAGATAACCTTTTTTTGCTGTTTTATTAAAGCATTCCGCTAACAACCCAATTTCATTACTTCATTATGATGGCTACCAAGCCTTTGGGATTTTCCTTATTAGAGAGTTGAATAGATTTTTCTCCTTTAGCTTACTTAAATCTTTGGTTTTAATTAGTTAGGTAGGTTCCGATTCAACACATTGTAGTTTCATTTATATACCTGTGATCTTGACTTTTATACCTAGGGGATGAGTACTTAAGGGGGTTAGATTTTGATAAGTTCTTTAGTGGGAATGACACTGATGAAGACTGCACATTGTAGTCGAAATACGTATCTGTCATGGATACCAAAATTAATTAAGTGGAATTAAATGGAAGATAACCTTTTTTTGCTGTTTTATTAAAGCATTCCGCTAACAACCCAATTTCATTACTTCATTATGATGGCTACCAAGCCTTTGGGATTTTCCTTATTAGAGAGTTGAATAGATTTTTCTCCTTTAGCTTACTTAAATCTTTGGTTTTAATTAGTTAGGTAGGTTCCGATTCAACACATTGTAGTGTCATTTATATACCTGTGATCTTGACTTTTATACCTAGGGGATGAGTACTTAAGGGGGTTAGATTTTGATAAGTTCTTTAGTGGGAATGACACTGATGAAGACTGCACATTGTAGTCGAAATACGTATCTGTCATGGATACCAAAATTAATTAAGTGGAATTAAATGGAAGATAACCTTTTTTTGCTGTTTTATTAAAGCATTCCGCTAACAACCCAATTTCATTACTTCATTATGATGGCTACCAAGCCTTTGGGATTTTCCTTATTAGAGAGTTGAATAGATTTTTCTCCTTTAGCTTACTTAAATCTTTGGTTTTAATTAGTTAGGTAGGTTCCGATTCAACACATTGTAGTTTCATTTATATACCTGTGATCTTGACTTTTATACCTAGGGGATGAGTACTTAAGGGGGTTAGATTTTGATAAGTTCTTTAGTGGGAATGACACTGATGAAGACTGCACATTGTAGTCGAAATACGTATCTGTCATGGATACCAAAATTAATTAAGTGGAATTAAATGGAAGATAACCTTTTTTTGCTGTTTTATTAAAGCATTCCGCTAACAACCCAATTTCATTACTTCATTATGATGGCTACCAAGCCTTTGGGATTTTCCTTATTAGAGAGTTGAATAGATTTTTCTCCTTTAGCTTACTTAAATCTTTGGTTTTAATTAGTTAGGTAGGTTCCGATTCAACACATTGTAGTGATAAGTTCTTTAGTGGGAATGACACTGATGAAGACTGCACATTGTAGTCGAAATACGTATCTGTCATGGATACCAAAATTAATTAAGTGGAATTAAATGGAAGATAACCTTTTTTTGCTGTTTTATTAAAGCATTCCGCTAACAACCCAATTTCATTACTTCATTATGATGGCTACCAAGCCTTTGGGATTTTCCTTATTAGAGAGTTGAATAGATTTTTCTCCTTTAGCTTACTTAAATCTTTGGTTTTAATTAGTTAGGTAGGTTCCGATTCAACACATTGTAGTTTCATTTATATACCTGTGATCTTGACTTTTATACCTAGGGGATGAGTACTTAAGGGGGTTAGATTTTGATAAGTTCTTTAGTGGGAATGACACTGATGAAGACTGCACATTGTAGTCGAAATACGTATCTGTCATGGATACCAAAATTAATTAAGTGGAATTAAATGGAAGATAACCTTTTTTTGCTGTTTTATTAAAGCATTCCGCTAACAACCCAATTTCATTACTTCATTATGATGGCTACCAAGCCTTTGGGATTTTCCTTATTAGAGAGTTGAATAGATTTTTCTCCTTTAGCTTACTTAAATCTTTGGTTTTAATTAGTTAGGTAGGTTCCGATTCAACACATTGTAGTTTCATTTATATACCTGTGATCTTGACTTTTATACCTAGGGGATGAGTACTTAAGGGGGTTAGATTTTGATAAGTTCTTTAGTGGGAATGACACTGATGAAGACTGCACATTGTAGTCGAAATACGTATCTGTCATGGATACCAAAATTAATTAAGTGGAATTAAATGGAAGATAACCTTTTTTTGCTGTTTTATTAAAGCATTCCGCTAACAACCCAATTTCATTACTTCATTATGATGGCTACCAAGCCTTTGGGATTTTCCTTATTAGAGAGTTGAATAGATTTTTCTCCTTTAGCTTACTTAAATCTTTGGTTTTAATTAGTTAGGTAGGTTCCGATTCAACACATTGTAGTGATAAGTTCTTTAGTGGGAATGACACTGATGAAGACTGCACATTGTAGTCGAAATACGTATCTGTCATGGATACCAAAATTAATTAAGTGGAATTAAATGGAAGATAACCTTTTTTTGCTGTTTTATTAAAGCATTCCGCTAACAACCCAATTTCATTACTTCATTATGATGGCTACCAAGCCTTTGGGATTTTCCTTATTAGAGAGTTGAATAGATTTTTCTCCTTTAGCTTACTTAAATCTTTGGTTTTAATTAGTTAGGTAGGTTCCGATTCAACACATTGTAGTGTCATTTATATACCTGTGATCTTGACTTTTATACCTAGGGGATGAGTACTTAAGGGGGTTAGATTTTGATAAGTTCTTTAGTGGGAATGACACTGATGAAGACTGCACATTGTAGTCGAAATACGTATCTGTCATGGATACCAAAATTAATTAAGTGGAATTAAATGGAAGATAACCTTTTTTTGCTGTTTTATTAAAGCATTCCGCTAACAACCCAATTTCATTACTTCATTATGATGGCTACCAAGCCTTTGGGATTTTCCTTATTAGAGAGTTGAATAGATTTTTCTCCTTTAGCTTACTTAAATCTTTGGTTTTAATTAGTTAGGTAGGTTCCGATTCAACACATTGTAGTGTCATTTATATACCTGTGATCTTGACTTTTATACCTAGGGGATGAGTACTTAAGGGGGTTAGATTTTGATAAGTTCTTTAGTGGGAATGACACTGATGAAGACTGCACATTGTAGTCGAAATACGTATCTGTCATGGATACCAAAATTAATTAAGTGGAATTAAATGGAAGATAACCTTTTTTTGCTGTTTTATTAAAGCATTCCGCTAACAACCCAATTTCATTACTTCATTATGATGGCTACCAAGCCTTTGGGATTTTCCTTATTAGAGAGTTGAATAGATTTTTCTCCTTTAGCTTACTTAAATCTTTGGTTTTAATTAGTTAGGTAGGTTCCGATTCAACACATTGTAGTTTCATTTATATACCTGTGATCTTGACTTTTATACCTAGGGGATGAGTACTTAAGGGGGTTAGATTTTGATAAGTTCTTTAGTGGGAATGACACTGATGAAGACTGCACATTGTAGTCGAAATACGTATCTGTCATGGATACCAAAATTAATTAAGTGGAATTAAATGGAAGATAACCTTTTTTTGCTGTTTTATTAAAGCATTCCGCTAACAACCCAATTTCATTACTTCATTATGATGGCTACCAAGCCTTTGGGATTTTCCTTATTAGAGAGTTGAATAGATTTTTCTCCTTTAGCTTACTTAAATCTTTGGTTTTAATTAGTTAGGTAGGTTCCGATTCAACACATTGTAGTTTCATTTATATACCTGTGATCTTGACTTTTATACCTAGGGGATGAGTATTTAAGGGGGTTAGATTTTGATAAGTTCTTTAGTGGGAATGACACTGATGAAGACTGCACATTGTAGTCGAAATACGTATCTGTCATGGATACCAAAATTAATTAAGTGGAATTAAATGGAAGATAACCTTTTTTTGCTGTTTTATTAAAGCATTCCGCTAACAACCCAATTTCATTACTTCATTATGATGGCTACCAAGCCTTTGGGATTTTCCTTATTAGAGAGTTGAATAGATTTTTCTCCTTTAGCTTACTTAAATCTTTGGTTTTAATTAGTTAGGTAGGTTCCGATTCAACACATTGTAGTTTCATTTATATACCTGTGATCTTGACTTTTATACCTAGGGGATGAGTACTTAAGGGGGTTAGATTTTGATAAGTTCTTTAGTGGGAATGACACTGATGAAGACTGCACATTGTAGTCGAAATACGTATCTGTCATGGATACCAAAATTAATTAAGTGGAATTAAATGGAAGATAACCTTTTTTTGCTGTTTTATTAAAGCATTCCGCTAACAACCCAATTTCATTACTTCATTATGATGGCTACCAAGCCTTTGGGATTTTCCTTATTAGAGAGTTGAATAGATTTTTCTCCTTTAGCTTACTTAAATCTTTGGTTTTAATTAGTTAGGTAGGTTCCGATTCAACACATTGTAGTTTCATTTATATACCTGTGATCTTGACTTTTATACCTAGGGGATGAGTACTTAAGGGGGTTAGATTTTGATAAGTTCTTTAGTGGGAATGACACTGATGAAGACTGCACATTGTAGTCGAAATACGTATCTGTCATGGATACCAAAATTAATTAAGTGGAATTAAATGGAAGATAACCTTTTTTTGCTGTTTTATTAAAGCATTCCGCTAACAACCCAATTTCATTACTTCATTATGATGGCTACCAAGCCTTTGGGATTTTCCTTATTAGAGAGTTGAATAGATTTTTCTCCTTTAGCTTACTTAAATCTTTGGTTTTAATTAGTTAGGTAGGTTCCGATTCAACACATTGTAGTTTCATTTATATACCTGTGATCTTGACTTTTATACCTAGGGGATGAGTACTTAAGGGGGTTAGATTTTGATAAGTTCTTTAGTGGGAATGACACTGATGAAGACTGCACATTGTAGTCGAAATACGTATCTGTCATGGATACCAAAATTAATTAAGTGGAATTAAATGGAAGATAACCTTTTTTTGCTGTTTTATTAAAGCATTCCGCTAACAACCCAATTTCATTACTTCATTATGATGGCTACCAAGCCTTTGGGATTTTCCTTATTAGAGAGTTGAATAGATTTTTCTCCTTTAGCTTACTTAAATCTTTGGTTTTAATTAGTTAGGTAGGTTCCGATTCAACACATTGTAGTTTCATTTATATACCTGTGATCTTGACTTTTATACCTAGGGGATGAGTACTTAAGGGGGTTAGATTTTGATAAGTTCTTTAGTGGGAATGACACTGATGAAGACTGCACATTGTAGTCGAAATACGTATCTGTCATGGATACCAAAATTAATTAAGTGGAATTAAATGGAAGATAACCTTTTTTTGCTGTTTTATTAAAGCATTCCGCTAACAACCCAATTTCATTACTTCATTATGATGGCTACCAAGCCTTTGGGATTTTCCTTATTAGAGAGTTGAATAGATTTTTCTCCTTTAGCTTACTTAAATCTTTGGTTTTAATTAGTTAGGTAGGTTCCGATTCAACACATTGTAGTTTCATTTATATACCTGTGATCTTGACTTTTATACCTAGGGGATGAGTACTTAAGGGGGTTAGATTTTGATAAGTTCTTTAGTGGGAATGACACTGATGAAGACTGCACATTGTAGTCGAAATACGTATCTGTCATGGATACCAAAATTAATTAAGTGGAATTAAATGGAAGATAACCTTTTTTTGCTGTTTTATTAAAGCATTCCGCTAACAACCCAATTTCATTACTTCATTATGATGGCTACCAAGCCTTTGGGATTTTCCTTATTAGAGAGTTGAATAGATTTTTCTCCTTTAGCTTACTTAAATCTTTGGTTTTAATTAGTTAGGTAGGTTCCGATTCAACACATTGTAGTTTCATTTATATACCTGTGATCTTGACTTTTATACCTAGGGGATGAGTACTTAAGGGGGTTAGATTTTGATAAGTTCTTTAGTGGGAATGACACTGATGAAGACTGCACATTGTAGTCGAAATACGTATCTGTCATGGATACCAAAATTAATTAAGTGGAATTAAATGGAAGATAACCTTTTTTTGCTGTTTTATTAAAGCATTCCGCTAACAACCCAATTTCATTACTTCATTATGATGGCTACCAAGCCTTTGGGATTTTCCTTATTAGAGAGTTGAATAGATTTTTCTCCTTTAGCTTACTTAAATCTTTGGTTTTAATTAGTTAGGTAGGTTCCGATTCAACACATTGTAGTTTCATTTATATACCTGTGATCTTGACTTTTATACCTAGGGGATGAGTACTTAAGGGGGTTAGATTTTGATAAGTTCTTTAGTGGGAATGACACTGATGAAGACTGCACATTGTAGTCGAAATACGTATCTGTCATGGATACCAAAATTAATTAAGTGGAATTAAATGGAAGATAACCTTTTTTTGCTGTTTTATTAAAGCATTCCGCTAACAACCCAATTTCATTACTTCATTATGATGGCTACCAAGCCTTTGGGATTTTCCTTATTAGAGAGTTGAATAGATTTTTCTCCTTTAGCTTACTTAAATCTTTGGTTTTAATTAGTTAGGTAGGTTCCGATTCAACACATTGTAGTTTCATTTATATACCTGTGATCTTGACTTTTATACCTAGGGGATGAGTACTTAAGGGGGTTAGATTTTGATAAGTTCTTTAGTGGGAATGACACTGATGAAGACTGCACATTGTAGTCGAAATACGTATCTGTCATGGATACCAAAATTAATTAAGTGGAATTAAATGGAAGATAACCTTTTTTTGCTGTTTTATTAAAGCATTCCGCTAACAACCCAATTTCATTACTTCATTATGATGGCTACCAAGCCTTTGGGATTTTCCTTATTAGAGAGTTGAATAGATTTTTCTCCTTTAGCTTACTTAAATCTTTGGTTTTAATTAGTTAGGTAGGTTCCGATTCAACACATTGTAGTGTCATTTATATACCTGTGATCTTGACTTTTATACCTAGGGGATGAGTACTTAAGGGGGTTAGATTTTGATAAGTTCTTTAGTGGGAATGACACTGATGAAGACTGCACATTGTAGTCGAAATACGTATCTGTCATGGATACCAAAATTAATTAAGTGGAATTAAATGGAAGATAACCTTTTTTTGCTGTTTTATTAAAGCATTCCGCTAACAACCCAATTTCATTACTTCATTATGATGGCTACCAAGCCTTTGGGATTTTCCTTATTAGAGAGTTGAATAGATTTTTCTCCTTTAGCTTACTTAAATCTTTGGTTTTAATTAGTTAGGTAGGTTCCGATTCAACACATTGTAGTTTCATTTATATACCTGTGATCTTGACTTTTATACCTAGGGGATGAGTACTTAAGGGGGTTAGATTTTGATAAGTTCTTTAGTGGGAATGACACTGATGAAGACTGCACATTGTAGTCGAAATACGTATCTGTCATGGATACCAAAATTAATTAAGTGGAATTAAATGGAAGATAACCTTTTTTTGCTGTTTTATTAAAGCATTCCGCTAACAACCCAATTTCATTACTTCATTATGATGGCTACCAAGCCTTTGGGATTTTCCTTATTAGAGAGTTGAATAGATTTTTCTCCTTTAGCTTACTTAAATCTTTGGTTTTAATTAGTTAGGTAGGTTCCGATTCAACACATTGTAGTTTCATTTATATACCTGTGATCTTGACTTTTATACCTAGGGGATGAGTACTTAAGGGGGTTAGATTTTGATAAGTTCTTTAGTGGGAATGACACTGATGAAGACTGCACATTGTAGTCGAAATACGTATCTGTCATGGATACCAAAATTAATTAAGTGGAATTAAATGGAAGATAACCTTTTTTTGCTGTTTTATTAAAGCATTCCGCTAACAACCCAATTTCATTACTTCATTATGATGGCTACCAAGCCTTTGGGATTTTCCTTATTAGAGAGTTGAATAGATTTTTCTCCTTTAGCTTACTTAAATCTTTGGTTTTAATTAGTTAGGTAGGTTCCGATTCAACACATTGTAGTTTCATTTATATACCTGTGATCTTGACTTTTATACCTAGGGGATGAGTATTTAAGGGGGTTAGATTTTGATAAGTTCTTTAGTGGGAATGACACTGATGAAGACTGCACATTGTAGTCGAAATACGTATCTGTCATGGATACCAAAATTAATTAAGTGGAATTAAATGGAAGATAACCTTTTTTTGCTGTTTTATTAAAGCATTCCGCTAACAACCCAATTTCATTACTTCATTATGATGGCTACCAAGCCTTTGGGATTTTCCTTATTAGAGAGTTGAATAGATTTTTCTCCTTTAGCTTACTTAAATCTTTGGTTTTAATTAGTTAGGTAGGTTCCGATTCAACACATTGTAGTTTCATTTATATACCTGTGATCTTGACTTTTATACCTAGGGGATGAGTACTTAAGGGGGTTAGATTTTGATAAGTTCTTTAGTGGGAATGACACTGATGAAGACTGCACATTGTAGTCGAAATACGTATCTGTCATGGATACCAAAATTAATTAAGTGGAATTAAATGGAAGATAACCTTTTTTTGCTGTTTTATTAAAGCATTCCGCTAACAACCCAATTTCATTACTTCATTATGATGGCTACCAAGCCTTTGGGATTTTCCTTATTAGAGAGTTGAATAGATTTTTCTCCTTTAGCTTACTTAAATCTTTGGTTTTAATTAGTTAGGTAGGTTCCGATTCAACACATTGTAGTTTCATTTATATACCTGTGATCTTGACTTTTATACCTAGGGGATGAGTACTTAAGGGGGTTAGATTTTGATAAGTTCTTTAGTGGGAATGACACTGATGAAGACTGCACATTGTAGTCGAAATACGTATCTGTCATGGATACCAAAATTAATTAAGTGGAATTAAATGGAAGATAACCTTTTTTTGCTGTTTTATTAAAGCATTCCGCTAACAACCCAATTTCATTACTTCATTATGATGGCTACCAAGCCTTTGGGATTTTCCTTATTAGAGAGTTGAATAGATTTTTCTCCTTTAGCTTACTTAAATCTTTGGTTTTAATTAGTTAGGTAGGTTCCGATTCAACACATTGTAGTTTCATTTATATACCTGTGATCTTGACTTTTATACCTAGGGGATGAGTACTTAAGGGGGTTAGATTTTGATAAGTTCTTTAGTGGGAATGACACTGATGAAGACTGCACATTGTAGTCGAAATACGTATCTGTCATGGATACCAAAATTAATTAAGTGGAATTAAATGGAAGATAACCTTTTTTTGCTGTTTTATTAAAGCATTCCGCTAACAACCCAATTTCATTACTTCATTATGATGGCTACCAAGCCTTTGGGATTTTCCTTATTAGAGAGTTGAATAGATTTTTCTCCTTTAGCTTACTTAAATCTTTGGTTTTAATTAGTTAGGTAGGTTCCGATTCAACACATTGTAGTTTCATTTATATACCTGTGATCTTGACTTTTATACCTAGGGGATGAGTACTTAAGGGGGTTAGATTTTGATAAGTTCTTTAGTGGGAATGACACTGATGAAGACTGCACATTGTAGTCGAAATACGTATCTGTCATGGATACCAAAATTAATTAAGTGGAATTAAATGGAAGATAACCTTTTTTTGCTGTTTTATTAAAGCATTCCGCTAACAACCCAATTTCATTACTTCATTATGATGGCTACCAAGCCTTTGGGATTTTCCTTATTAGAGAGTTGAATAGATTTTTCTCCTTTAGCTTACTTAAATCTTTGGTTTTAATTAGTTAGGTAGGTTCCGATTCAACACATTGTAGTTTCATTTATATACCTGTGATCTTGACTTTTATACCTAGGGGATGAGTACTTAAGGGGGTTAGATTTTGATAAGTTCTTTAGTGGGAATGACACTGATGAAGACTGCACATTGTAGTCGAAATACGTATCTGTCATGGATACCAAAATTAATTAAGTGGAATTAAATGGAAGATAACCTTTTTTTGCTGTTTTATTAAAGCATTCCGCTAACAACCCAATTTCATTACTTCATTATGATGGCTACCAAGCCTTTGGGATTTTCCTTATTAGAGAGTTGAATAGATTTTTCTCCTTTAGCTTACTTAAATCTTTGGTTTTAATTAGTTAGGTAGGTTCCGATTCAACACATTGTAGTTTCATTTATATACCTGTGATCTTGACTTTTATACCTAGGGGATGAGTACTTAAGGGGGTTAGATTTTGATAAGTTCTTTAGTGGGAATGACACTGATGAAGACTGCACATTGTAGTCGAAATACGTATCTGTCATGGATACCAAAATTAATTAAGTGGAATTAAATGGAAGATAACCTTTTTTTGCTGTTTTATTAAAGCATTCCGCTAACAACCCAATTTCATTACTTCATTATGATGGCTACCAAGCCTTTGGGATTTTCCTTATTAGAGAGTTGAATAGATTTTTCTCCTTTAGCTTACTTAAATCTTTGGTTTTAATTAGTTAGGTAGGTTCCGATTCAACACATTGTAGTTTCATTTATATACCTGTGATCTTGACTTTTATACCTAGGGGATGAGTACTTAAGGGGGTTAGATTTTGATAAGTTCTTTAGTGGGAATGACACTGATGAAGACTGCACATTGTAGTCGAAATACGTATCTGTCATGGATACCAAAATTAATTAAGTGGAATTAAATGGAAGATAACCTTTTTTTGCTGTTTTATTAAAGCATTCCGCTAACAACCCAATTTCATTACTTCATTATGATGGCTACCAAGCCTTTGGGATTTTCCTTATTAGAGAGTTGAATAGATTTTTCTCCTTTAGCTTACTTAAATCTTTGGTTTTAATTAGTTAGGTAGGTTCCGATTCAACACATTGTAGTTTCATTTATATACCTGTGATCTTGACTTTTATACCTAGGGGATGAGTACTTAAGGGGGTTAGATTTTGATAAGTTCTTTAGTGGGAATGACACTGATGAAGACTGCACATTGTAGTCGAAATACGTATCTGTCATGGATACCAAAATTAATTAAGTGGAATTAAATGGAAGATAACCTTTTTTTGCTGTTTTATTAAAGCATTCCGCTAACAACCCAATTTCATTACTTCATTATGATGGCTACCAAGCCTTTGGGATTTTCCTTATTAGAGAGTTGAATAGATTTTTCTCCTTTAGCTTACTTAAATCTTTGGTTTTAATTAGTTAGGTAGGTTCCGATTCAACACATTGTAGTTTCATTTATATACCTGTGATCTTGACTTTTATACCTAGGGGATGAGTACTTAAGGGGGTTAGATTTTGATAAGTTCTTTAGTGGGAATGACACTGATGAAGACTGCACATTGTAGTCGAAATACGTATCTGTCATGGATACCAAAATTAATTAAGTGGAATTAAATGGAAGATAACCTTTTTTTGCTGTTTTATTAAAGCATTCCGCTAACAACCCAATTTCATTACTTCATTATGATGGCTACCAAGCCTTTGGGATTTTCCTTATTAGAGAGTTGAATAGATTTTTCTCCTTTAGCTTACTTAAATCTTTGGTTTTAATTAGTTAGGTAGGTTCCGATTCAACACATTGTAGTTTCATTTATATACCTGTGATCTTGACTTTTATACCTAGGGGATGAGTACTTAAGGGGGTTAGATTTTGATAAGTTCTTTAGTGGGAATGACACTGATGAAGACTGCACATTGTAGTCGAAATACGTATCTGTCATGGATACCAAAATTAATTAAGTGGAATTAAATGGAAGATAACCTTTTTTTGCTGTTTTATTAAAGCATTCCGCTAACAACCCAATTTCATTACTTCATTATGATGGCTACCAAGCCTTTGGGATTTTCCTTATTAGAGAGTTGAATAGATTTTTCTCCTTTAGCTTACTTAAATCTTTGGTTTTAATTAGTTAGGTAGGTTCCGATTCAACACATTGTAGTTTCATTTATATACCTGTGATCTTGACTTTTATACCTAGGGGATGAGTACTTAAGGGGGTTAGATTTTGATAAGTTCTTTAGTGGGAATGACACTGATGAAGACTGCACATTGTAGTCGAAATACGTATCTGTCATGGATACCAAAATTAATTAAGTGGAATTAAATGGAAGATAACCTTTTTTTGCTGTTTTATTAAAGCATTCCGCTAACAACCCAATTTCATTACTTCATTATGATGGCTACCAAGCCTTTGGGATTTTCCTTATTAGAGAGTTGAATAGATTTTTCTCCTTTAGCTTACTTAAATCTTTGGTTTTAATTAGTTAGGTAGGTTCCGATTCAACACATTGTAGTTTCATTTATATACCTGTGATCTTGACTTTTATACCTAGGGGATGAGTACTTAAGGGGGTTAGATTTTGATAAGTTCTTTAGTGGGAATGACACTGATGAAGACTGCACATTGTAGTCGAAATACGTATCTGTCATGGATACCAAAATTAATTAAGTGGAATTAAATGGAAGATAACCTTTTTTTGCTGTTTTATTAAAGCATTCCGCTAACAACCCAATTTCATTACTTCATTATGATGGCTACCAAGCCTTTGGGATTTTCCTTATTAGAGAGTTGAATAGATTTTTCTCCTTTAGCTTACTTAAATCTTTGGTTTTAATTAGTTAGGTAGGTTCCGATTCAACACATTGTAGTTTCATTTATATACCTGTGATCTTGACTTTTATACCTAGGGGATGAGTACTTAAGGGGGTTAGATTTTGATAAGTTCTTTAGTGGGAATGACACTGATGAAGACTGCACATTGTAGTCGAAATACGTATCTGTCATGGATACCAAAATTAATTAAGTGGAATTAAATGGAAGATAACCTTTTTTTGCTGTTTTATTAAAGCATTCCGCTAACAACCCAATTTCATTACTTCATTATGATGGCTACCAAGCCTTTGGGATTTTCCTTATTAGAGAGTTGAATAGATTTTTCTCCTTTAGCTTACTTAAATCTTTGGTTTTAATTAGTTAGGTAGGTTCCGATTCAACACATTGTAGTTTCATTTATATACCTGTGATCTTGACTTTTATACCTAGGGGATGAGTACTTAAGGGGGTTAGATTTTGATAAGTTCTTTAGTGGGAATGACACTGATGAAGACTGCACATTGTAGTCGAAATACGTATCTGTCATGGATACCAAAATTAATTAAGTGGAATTAAATGGAAGATAACCTTTTTTTGCTGTTTTATTAAAGCATTCCGCTAACAACCCAATTTCATTACTTCATTATGATGGCTACCAAGCCTTTGGGATTTTCCTTATTAGAGAGTTGAATAGATTTTTCTCCTTTAGCTTACTTAAATCTTTGGTTTTAATTAGTTAGGTAGGTTCCGATTCAACACATTGTAGTGTCATTTATATACCTGTGATCTTGACTTTTATACCTAGGGGATGAGTACTTAAGGGGGTTAGATTTTGATAAGTTCTTTAGTGGGAATGACACTGATGAAGACTGCACATTGTAGTCGAAATACGTATCTGTCATGGATACCAAAATTAATTAAGTGGAATTAAATGGAAGATAACCTTTTTTTGCTGTTTTATTAAAGCATTCCGCTAACAACCCAATTTCATTACTTCATTATGATGGCTACCAAGCCTTTGGGATTTTCCTTATTAGAGAGTTGAATAGATTTTTCTCCTTTAGCTTACTTAAATCTTTGGTTTTAATTAGTTAGGTAGGTTCCGATTCAACACATTGTAGTTTCATTTATATACCTGTGATCTTGACTTTTATACCTAGGGGATGAGTACTTAAGGGGGTTAGATTTTGATAAGTTCTTTAGTGGGAATGACACTGATGAAGACTGCACATTGTAGTCGAAATACGTATCTGTCATGGATACCAACATTAATTAAGTGGAATTAAATGGAAGATAACCTTTTTTTGCTGTTTTATTAAAGCATTCCGCTAACAACCCAATTTCATTACTTCATTATGATGGCTACCAAGCCTTTGGGATTTTCCTTATTAGAGAGTTGAATAGATTTTTCTCCTTTAGCTTACTTAAATCTTTGGTTTTAATTAGTTAGGTAGGTTCCGATTCAACACATTGTAGTTTCATTTATATACCTGTGATCTTGACTTTTATACCTAGGGGATGAGTACTTAAGGGGGTTAGATTTTGATAAGTTCTTTAGTGGGAATGACACTGATGAAGACTGCACATTGTAGTCGAAATACGTATCTGTCATGGATACCAAAATTAATTAAGTGGAATTAAATGGAAGATAACCTTTTTTTGCTGTTTTATTAAAGCATTCCGCTAACAACCCAATTTCATTACTTCATTATGATGGCTACCAAGCCTTTGGGATTTTCCTTATTAGAGAGTTGAATAGATTTTTCTCCTTTAGCTTACTTAAATCTTTGGTTTTAATTAGTTAGGTAGGTTCCGATTCAACACATTGTAGTGTCATTTATATACCTGTGATCTTGACTTTTATACCTAGGGGATGAGTACTTAAGGGGGTTAGATTTTGATAAGTTCTTTAGTGGGAATGACACTGATGAAGACTGCACATTGTAGTCGAAATACGTATCTGTCATGGATACCAAAATTAATTAAGTGGAATTAAATGGAAGATAACCTTTTTTTGCTGTTTTATTAAAGCATTCCGCTAACAACCCAATTTCATTACTTCATTATGATGGCTACCAAGCCTTTGGGATTTTCCTTATTAGAGAGTTGAATAGATTTTTCTCCTTTAGCTTACTTAAATCTTTGGTTTTAATTAGTTAGGTAGGTTCCGATTCAACACATTGTAGTTTCATTTATATACCTGTGATCTTGACTTTTATACCTAGGGGATGAGTACTTAAGGGGGTTAGATTTTGATAAGTTCTTTAGTGGGAATGACACTGATGAAGACTGCACATTGTAGTCGAAATACGTATCTGTCATGGATACCAAAATTAATTAAGTGGAATTAAATGGAAGATAACCTTTTTTTGCTGTTTTATTAAAGCATTCCGCTAACAACCCAATTTCATTACTTCATTATGATGGCTACCAAGCCTTTGGGATTTTCCTTATTAGAGAGTTGAATAGATTTTTCTCCTTTAGCTTACTTAAATCTTTGGTTTTAATTAGTTAGGTAGGTTCCGATTCAACACATTGTAGTTTCATTTATATACCTGTGATCTTGACTTTTATACCTAGGGGATGAGTACTTAAGGGGGTTAGATTTTGATAAGTTCTTTAGTGGGAATGACACTGATGAAGACTGCACATTGTAGTCGAAATACGTATCTGTCATGGATACCAAAATTAATTAAGTGGAATTAAATGGAAGATAACCTTTTTTTGCTGTTTTATTAAAGCATTCCGCTAACAACCCAATTTCATTACTTCATTATGATGGCTACCAAGCCTTTGGGATTTTCCTTATTAGAGAGTTGAATAGATTTTTCTCCTTTAGCTTACTTAAATCTTTGGTTTTAATTAGTTAGGTAGGTTCCGATTCAACACATTGTAGTGTCATTTATATACCTGTGATCTTGACTTTTATACCTAGGGGATGAGTACTTAAGGGGGTTAGATTTTGATAAGTTCTTTAGTGGGAATGACACTGATGAAGACTGCACATTGTAGTCGAAATACGTATCTGTCATGGATACCAAAATTAATTAAGTGGAATTAAATGGAAGATAACCTTTTTTTGCTGTTTTATTAAAGCATTCCGCTAACAACCCAATTTCATTACTTCATTATGATGGCTACCAAGCCTTTGGGATTTTCCTTATTAGAGAGTTGAATAGATTTTTCTCCTTTAGCTTACTTAAATCTTTGGTTTTAATTAGTTAGGTAGGTTCCGATTCAACACATTGTAGTTTCATTTATATACCTGTGATCTTGACTTTTATACCTAGGGGATGAGTACTTAAGGGGGTTAGATTTTGATAAGTTCTTTAGTGGGAATGACACTGATGAAGACTGCACATTGTAGTCGAAATACGTATCTGTCATGGATACCAAAATTAATTAAGTGGAATTAAATGGAAGATAACCTTTTTTTGCTGTTTTATTAAAGCATTCCGCTAACAACCCAATTTCATTACTTCATTATGATGGCTACCAAGCCTTTGGGATTTTCCTTATTAGAGAGTTGAATAGATTTTTCTCCTTTAGCTTACTTAAATCTTTGGTTTTAATTAGTTAGGTAGGTTCCGATTCAACACATTGTAGTTTCATTTATATACCTGTGATCTTGACTTTTATACCTAGGGGATGAGTACTTAAGGGGGTTAGATTTTGATAAGTTCTTTAGTGGGAATGACACTGATGAAGACTGCACATTGTAGTCGAAATACGTATCTGTCATGGATACCAAAATTAATTAAGTGGAATTAAATGGAAGATAACCTTTTTTTGCTGTTTTATTAAAGCATTCCGCTAACAACCCAATTTCATTACTTCATTATGATGGCTACCAAGCCTTTGGGATTTTCCTTATTAGAGAGTTGAATAGATTTTTCTCCTTTAGCTTACTTAAATCTTTGGTTTTAATTAGTTAGGTAGGTTCCGATTCAACACATTGTAGTTTCATTTATATACCTGTGATCTTGACTTTTATACCTAGGGGATGAGTACTTAAGGGGGTTAGATTTTGATAAGTTCTTTAGTGGGAATGACACTGATGAAGACTGCACATTGTAGTCGAAATACGTATCTGTCATGGATACCAAAATTAATTAAGTGGAATTAAATGGAAGATAACCTTTTTTTGCTGTTTTATTAAAGCATTCCGCTAACAACCCAATTTCATTACTTCATAATTTGAAACTATTTTTCAAAATGATGTACCTCGGATTCTATTCATCCATTTTAGTTTTTGTTTATACCGTTGAAAAGGTTGTTTGCGGAACTGTTTATTAATATGTTGGTCATTGTCATGAAGAGGGTAGGATTGATAGTTCGGCTAGAGTACGGCAGTGTGAAAATTGAATAGAAGTTGAAGTTGAACGGAGGGCCATTAATGCGACAATACTCGTCAAATACACACTCCTTTACCTACCTCATATATTAATGGATGAGGTTTTGGTGGAGCGGATCAAATGTATCTACGGATGGAATCTGGAGAAAAGTTCAGGTAATTCAATTTAATAGATATTGTTTACTCATAAGAAATGTTGGCATCATTTATTTAATGTTGCTTTTTTCTCGCTTCTAGGGCCTTCCTATTCTAATTAGTATCGTGGAAACTACGCTAGCTCGACCGAACTTTTTGCTGTTTTTTCAGGTATTATAATAAGATTAATGTATTAAATACTTAAATGCCATAAATAAATTGAAAAGCATTATTGTTCTTTTGAAACTGATGGAAAAAAATCATAAACAAAAAAGGAGTATTATTGTGCCAACAAATTAAATTGTTTATTCAAAGAATACAAATTCTTGATTCAACAAAAAAAAATTGTTATTTCAAAAATTGTTTCACCATTTCAAAGAAAACAATACTACCATATGTATTTTTCCAAGAAAGACTTCATTCTTCTCTATAGCTTTGTCCCGGTTGTCACTTAAAGGGTGATACGGTCAAAATTTGGTCAATATCAACTTGACGTATTTCTTTCAATTTTGCATTTAAAAAACCTGAACACCCCTCATTTTGAAGGTGTGTGTGTGTAGAATGTTGCTCCTATTTTGATTTTGGAATTCACTCTTCAGTTGTCAAAATGCCGTCCAAGCAAGAAGAGCAGCGTATCAAAATTTTGCTCGCGCATCGCGAAAATCCGAGCTACTCGCACGCAAAGTTGGCAAAATCGCTAAAAGTTGCCAAATCAACCGTTACAAATGTAATTAAAGTGTTTGGGGAACGTTTGTCGACAGCCAGGAAGTCTGGATCGGGGGGAAATCGAAAACCGGAAGCCGCTGAGACGACAAAGAGAGTTGCCGGTAGTTTCAAGCGAAACCCTAACCTCTCTCTCCGAGATGCCGCAAATAAGCTGGGTGTATCGTCTACAACCGTGCATCGAGCCAAAAAACGAGCCGGACTATCGACTTACAAGAAGGTAGTGACTCCAAATCGCGATGATAAACAAAATACGACGGCCAAAGCGCGATCGCGGAGGCTGTACACGACGATGCTGACGAAGTTTGACTGCGTGGTAATGGACGACGAAACCTACGTCAAAGCCGACTACAAGCAGCTTCCGGGACAGGAGTTTTATACGGCAAAAGGAAGGGGAAAGGTAGCAGATGTTTTCAAGCACATGAAACTGTCAAAGTTCGCAAAGAAATATCTGGTTTGGCAAGCCATCTGTACCTGTGGCTTAAAAAGCAGCATTTTCATAGCTTCCGGGACTGTCAACCAAGAAATTTACGTGAAAGAGTGTTTGAATAAACGTCTGCTGCCTTTCCTGAAGAAACACGGTTGTTCCGTACTGTTTTGGCCGGATTTGGCATCTTGCCATTACGGTAAAAAGGCCATGGAGTGGTACGCCGCCAACAACGTGCAGGTGGTTCCCAAGGACAAGAACCCTCCCAACACGCCAGAGCTCCGCCCAATTGAGAAATACTGGGCTATTGTCAAGCGGAACCTAAACTGCCGTTCTACGCATATCTGTCCCATGTTACTTTTGGACGTTTTTCACTTTTGTTCATAAAACAGTACTTTTGTAGGTAAACTTTCGAATGAAAATATAAAAACATGTTATTTGTTTTGAGCTTATTTAAAAACAAAATCAAGTCTAATTGTCCCATGTTGAAATTCTACGCATAACTGTCCCACAAAGATTTTTTTACTGAATCTTTTATTAACGCATCGATTTGAGTGCACGAAACAGGATTTATATGATCAAAAGAAACTCAATGAGTCATTTCGGGAAGTAGAAGTTTTATTTTATGATCAAAAATAGAAGTAGAACCTTTATTTTATGATGAAAAATATTAAAAGAAACGGGAATTCATATTGAAACACATAAACATAGTTCAGATTTCAAACTGTGTCAATTGTATGTAGCAACGATGTATAAACATCTTCCAATATTGACATGATTAAAAAAGTACGTATTATTGTCTAAAACAACTCGAAGCAACGCAGTTAACAATGATGGCACTTTCTGTCACTTAATGTATTAATTCATATAGTTGATAGCTGCTACCATATTTTGTAGATAAAATAAGGATCGTGTAGACTGATTCAGAATATCTGTTGTCGTATAGTCCTTTCGTAAATTTAGTCGATGTAATGTTCTCAATATACTATCTTGGATGCATTTGGTTGAATATAATGAAATCCTTACTGTGTATGTTAACTTTTCCAAAGTCTTTCTGTGTAAATTTGTAATTGTAATTGTAATTTATTATCGTAACGTTAGCCTGTCGGTTACACCATTGCTCAGGTCAAGGAAAACACAACATTTGATTTTTAACATCGAAGTCCACATTCTTATTGTGTTCTTCCTAGAGCATTCATTATTTGTTTCTCAAGATGCCCATACTTATAGGCTTTATAGATGTAAAAAAAACGACGATTGCAGCAATGTCAAATCACTTATTGTTGGTTTTAGTTAATGATGCAAACCTATGTAAACTATCCACTTTCAAAACTTCACGGAGAACTCAAGCACGCTCATGTAAACACAACCACAACCACAATAGTAAAGACGTCAAACGCAACGTGGCCATCAAAGCAACACGAAAAGTAATAGTTCTTAGTGGGACTGATATGCGTAGAATTTCCTACTTCATAGCAAATTTCTCGGCATAACAGTCTCACTGAATTGTTTTCGTATAAAAATAGATTTGACTAATTTCATTGAAGGTAATTTCTGTAGTTTTCACTAAAACAAATTGATTCTGTTGAAATGTGAACAATACACTAACTTATTTTAACTTATATTTCTTCCAATGAGCAGAACTGATGCGAAACATTATTCGCGATTTTCTCAGATGTTACTTTTAGAACATGGGACAGATATGCGTAGAACGGCAGTAAAGAAGACCAAAAAAACTGCTAAGGGCGAGCAGCAGTTCAAGGCAAACTGGCTTTCTGCGGCGAAGAAGGTGGACAAGGTGGCTGTACAAAATCTGATGGCAGGGGTCAAGCGTAAGGCCCGGCAATTCGGATTTGGAAAAGCGGAAGCCTAACTGAATATTTTTCCTGAATTTTATACTAATTGAACTTGAAAAAGAAATTTAATTTGATTTTTTAAATAAACGATTTCACCGATTTACACGCGTTTTCCCTTGACCAAATTTTGACCGTATCACCCTTTATATTAGAAGTGACGTTTCCGTGCTAAAATTTAATAAAAAAAATGTCATGGACACCATTTTGACAGTTTTAAATACATCCAAAATGGATGATTACCTTATTACGAACGTACCTATTCATTTAGTTGTTGTCTCCATCCTCGTCGAATGCCGGTGCGATGGTGCGCAGCATAGGTTTAGGTTGTTCACTCCCGTGGCCGTTCAGCGTTCGAGTTAGGTTAATTACGTTAATCACACATTTTGGGTATCGGCCAGCGACTTAGCTGCCTTGAAAGCTTGCACCTTAGTGCGCCTAGTATACGCTTTGTAAAGCGTTAGCAATAGGTGTATCACCACTAATGCACAAAATAATGTTCAATTTTATTTAGTTGTTTTGATGTAGTTCTTCGTGAACCTGAAGTTGGTTCATTGTGTTGACCTGCGGGTCACCAGAATTGTGTACTACTTTTGAATTTGTTTTTCCCATTGTTAAGAAATTAATTGTGTTCTGGTTTGAATTGCACTTTCACTTGCTCTTTGGTCACAAATTGACTGTCACGGTCAGCCATGTCCTGCTCATGCAGGTCGTGTTGGAGCAGGCGATGAGGTGGATGTCATCAAAACGACTTGACTCCACTGTTGACTGATACTGATTGAATGTTTATTCATAAACTCTCTTAATCGATGCTTACATACTGGTTATTACATAAAAGGGAAAAAGACAGAGACAGCTAGAGGTGCCTGGTAACGCGTTTATGTATTTCGACGTTATTGAAGGCGATCACCTATCGTAGGTAAAAGCTGAGGATAGTGTAATTTGAGAAAAGACAAATGTGCCTGGGAACTTGCATCGTTGTCAATTGCTCCACAGGCAATTGAGCTTGGGTATTCTTGTCATCGTTGCAAGACCTTGAGTGTGGAAAATGAAATGATTTAATTGACATCTGTTTGCAAGATGTTTTCTAAATTGTTACGCACTACAAACTGGTCAATTCGTCGGGCGTGGAACTGCTCTTTATGGAAATCTTTGATCATCTGAAGGCCTTCGGAAAAATTCCTGGCAATGCTGCAAAATATCAATATCAACCTACACCTACACTGAGGTAAAAGAACGTAAGAATTCCATAAGAACCACTTATGAATTTCAGCCACAAGAAATCGATATTCAATGGAGCAGACTGTCAGTCCACATCGTGCTCTCTTGCCGTGCGGATCTATTTGCTTTTTGCTGAAGGAAGTGTTACTACTACCTAAAGCTACAACAAATTTAAACAGCACTTTTCAGTGCTCAACCTGTAAAAATTTTCTACCTTGTTCAACTCTTATTCCTCTTCAATCCTTGTTTGGACCCTACCCGAGGTAATCCTTCTTGGATATCGATTTGGAAAATTCCTCTTCGATCCTTCAGATTCTTATAGTAATCTGCTTGGAAGTCGATTTGGATAAAAATTTACTGCCGCCATGGCGCCTAAACGTAAAAGAAAGGGGCAAACTCTTGATCCCCCTTCTGATGAAATTAATTTGAGTAATCAATTTGACTTGCTCACGGATGATAAGAATGATCCATCATCCAAGAAAAATCAAGTAAACTTTCCCGGCTTAAAGCCAAGAAGGAAAAGATTCCCCCTATTGTGATAACCACTTCCGATTTCCATGCTCTTCGCATGGAACTTTTGAATTTCGTGAAAGTTAAGTTTTCACTACAAATTGGACGTCGAGGTGAATGCCGTGTATTGGCTGAAACCTTGGACGGATTTAAATGTCTTCTCAAGTATCTTACTGAGAAGAAGCACAAATTTTTTACTTACGACACCAAAACTGAACGTGTGTTCAAGGTTGTCATGAAAGGACTGCCCAGTGGTGAATCCCTGGATCAGATCAAAGATGAACTGGCAAAATTACTTGGAGTTGTGCCACTCCAAGTAATTAAAATGAAAATGAAATTCCGTCCTGGCGAATCGCGCCACGGGATTTCTAATGATTTTTATTTAGTTCACTTCAAGTCTAGTGAACTAAACAACCTTAAGGCCTTAGAAAAAGCTAGCCTTATGCTCCATATCCGAGTGAAGTGGGAACACTCCAGGAAGACTGGAGGAAATTTCCAAAACCTCACTCAGTGCCGTAAGTGCCAGGGATGAGGTTACGGAACTAAAAATTGCTACATGCCAGCCAAATGCATGAATTGTGGTGATTCCTCTCACGTAAAGGACGACTGTCCTGTGAAGGAAGATCCTAAGAAATTTAAATGTTCAAATTGTGGTGAAAACCACAAATTCAATTTTTGGGAATGTAAGACTCGCAAAGCGATCCTCCAATCTCGTTCTAAGCGACAGGTAGGAAACGCTCCACGTTTCCGATCAGGTACAAATTCCTCTGCTGTTAACAACGGTCAGCGAGGAACAAATTCTACATTCGTACCCGTAGGTACAAATATCACCCCTGCTTCAAATTTTTCATCTGTACCTACTGCTACACTGCTAACAATGTTCAGCGAGTTAATGGAGCTACCTATGCTGCTATTGAAACGGGTAGAAATCAAAATACTAACCAGCGTAATTCTAACGGAAATTTTGACAATTTTGTCTTAGGAAGCATTACTGCCCCTAAACTGGAATTTTTACAGAAATCATTAATTGACATTATTTCAGATATGCTTAAATCTAACTCCATGTTTGATACTATTCAAACTGGAGTAAAATTTGAATACGAGCTATTTAACTTTTTGAGAATTCATAACGTGCATATTGCCGTTATAACTGAAACGTTCCTTAAACCTGACCATAAGGTTAAGAAGGACTCAAATTATTTAATATATAGAAATGATCGTCTTGATGGACCCTGTGGTGGCGTTGTCATCATTGTTCATAGACGAATCAAACATAACATTCTTTCTTCATTTGAAACCAAAGTTTTTGAAACTTTGGGAGTTTCTGTTGAAACAAAATGTGGACAACTTACGTTTATAGCTGCCTATTTGCCATTCCAATGCGTAGGCCAGCAAAAGAATTTTCTCAAGGGTGACCTCCAGAAACTTACCCGTCATAGGTCTAAATTCTTCATTATTGGTGATTTTAATGCAAAACACCGCTCATGGAATAATGCTCAAAGCAATTCCAATGGTAATATTCTGTTTGATGATTGTTCTGCAGGTTATTGCACTATTCAATATCCAAACAGCCCAACATGATTTTCTTCTGCAAGAAATCCCTCAACTATTGATTTGGTCTTAACTGATTCATGTCAACTTTGTAGCCAATTGGTTACCCATGCTGACTTCGGTTCTGATCACCTTCCAGTAACTTTTGAAATATCCCAAGAAATAATTTGTAATCCCAACAGCTCTACTTTCAATTACCATAGAGCTGATTGGGAGCAGTTTCGAACATTTATGGAATATAACTTCGATCCAAACATTCCTTTGCAAACCAAAGATTAAATTAATTATGCTCTTGAATCTCTGACTACTTCTATAGTTGAAGCAAGAGCTGCCTCAGTTCCAAAATTCGAGGTTAAATTGGATTCAATTATAATAGACGACGATCTTCAGCTCTTGATCCGTCTTAAAAATGTCCGCAGGAGACAATATCAAAGAACACGCGATCCTGCCATGAAAGTTATCTGGCGGGATTTTCAAAAACAAATTAAAAAGCGATTATCTGCCCTGAGGAACAAAACTTTTGAAAATAATGTTTCTAAATTAGACCCGAGTTCCAAACCCTTTTGGAAACTCACAAAAAATTTGAAAAAACCTCAAAAGCCTATTCCAGCGCTTAACGAAGGTGGTGAAATTTTGATCACGAATTTGGAAAAAGCTCAGAAACTTGCTAAGCAATTCGAGAGTTCCCATAATTTCAGTTTGGGTCTTACTAGTCCTATTGAGAATCAGGTTGCTCGGGATTATCTGAATATTGGGGAACTGATTTGGTCGAAGTAAGGTCTATAACTAAAAAGTTTCATAAAATGAAAGCTCCAGGTGATGATGGAATTTTCTATATCCTCATCAAAAAACTCTTAGAGAGTACCTTGTTTTTCTTGGTAAATATATTTAACAGATGTTTCCATTTGGCATACTTTCCTGATAAATGGAAAAATGCTTAAGTTGTTGCAATTTTGAAGCCGGATAAAAATCCAGCTGAAGCTTCTAGCTACCGTCCAATAAGTTTGCTTTCTTCAATATGTAAACTTTTTGAAAAGATAATTTTAAATAAAATGATGCTTCACATCAATACGAACTCAATTTTTGCAGATGAGCAGTTTGGATCTCGCCATGGGCATTCAACTACTCATCAACTCTTAAGAGTTACCAATTTAATTCGTTCAAACAAATCTGAAGGCCACTCAACTGGAGTTGCTCTTCTAGACATACAAAAAGCATTCGACAGTGTTTGGCATGAAGGTTTGATTGCTAAATTGAAAAAGTTTAATTTTCCACTTTACATTATGAAATTAGTTCAGAATTATTTAACTGACAGAACTCTGCAGGTAAATTATCAAAATTCCAAATCCAATCGACTACCTGTTAGTGCAGGAGTTCCTCAGGGTAGCATTCTTGGGCCTATATTGTATAACATTTTCACTTCGGACCTCCCTGATTTGCCTCAGGGTTGCCACAAATCTTTGTTCGCTGATGACACAGGCATTTCCGCTAAAGGTAGAAGTCTTCGTGTTATTTGCAGCAGACTGCAGAAAAGTTTAGATATTTTCTCTTCTTATTTACAAAAATGGAAGATTTCTCCCAACGCTTCCAAAACTCAACTTATAATATTTCCACATAAGCCTAGAGCTTCATTTTTGAAACCTAGTAGTAGTCACATAGTCACTATGAACGGAGTTCCAATTTCCTGGTCAAACCAAGTGAAATATCTTGGATTAATACTTGACCAAAAATTAACTTTTAAAGATCACATTGAGGGCATTCCAGACAAATGTAACAAATATATAAAATGTTTGTATCCTAAACAGGAAATCCAAACTTTGCCTGACGAATAAACTTCTAATATTTAAACAAGTTTTTAGATCAGCCATGCTTTACGCTGTGCCAATATGGTCTAGTTGTTGCACTACCAGGAAAAAAGCACTTCAAAGGATTCTGAAGATGATTTTGAAGTTACCTCCTTGGTACAGTACTACCGAGGTACATTGAATTTTGAATGTTAAGACTTTATAACAAATGTCCAACAAAATAATTAATAATTTCAGGCAAAAATCGTTGCAATCCTCAATTTCAACGATTAATTCCCTTTATACTTAGATAAGATTTAGTTTTAGTTTTTAGTTTTAAGATTCCAATTGTTATACTGACATGCAGGTTTAAAAAAACCTGTTTAAAATACTGAATTGCCAAGGCAGGAACAATGTAAAAACACTTAGATATATATCATAACAATTAAGGCTGGTAAGTTACTGTACTAACTGGAACACCTAGGTTAAAATGAAATGTAATTTATTTTGAATTTGGAACAAATAAAGTTTTAAAAAAAAGGCGCATCTATCGATCTCAATGAGCTTTTTCGAGCACAGGTTGTCATGTTTTATTCAGCATTGTACATTGTTATACAGCATTTATTCAATATGTATGCTTATTTGTGACTTTGAATGGTTTGTTGGGTTGGCCTAGATCATGAGTGTACTTTGAACAAAATCCTTCACAATTCCTTGTTTATCTGGCCAGTATTCTTCATAATCGCGATCCCATGATACCCTATTCATCACTTTTCAGCTCAAACTTCCACATTGTCCAAACTCCTTCGGCAATCACTGCGCACTGTGTGCCCAATTGTGCGTATCGAGGAGCAAGAGTTTATTCTTTCACTATCCAACCGCCACCGTCGCCGCCCGCTTGCTGCGTGCATAGGCAAATAAATTGCTTATCGTGGTGGGGCATGTGGTGGCATTGAAAATTGCACTTTGCGCTCGCATGGCACATGATCCTAGAAGATTTTGAACCGGATACATGGTTTCCTTCTGTGATAGAGTTCCGGCGTCACCCACCGGATTGGATTTTGCTAGACTCCACCGGTGCCAATGGAGCACGTTTAATGCGATTAAATGAGCAACAGAGAGGAGCGAGCGGTAGACCATCCGGGAAATAAGGCGGACGATATGTGCGTGCGCGGAGCGTGAATTTTCGAGATTGCGATGCCATTTTCCAGGCTGTCTCGTCGTATTACGGAACCCGTCTGCCAACCAACCAATCCCTGCGGGTGGTCACATGCGAGATCGTAAAAACGGGTCCTCGAGTGGAATTAGTTTGTTATGGCGGAAAGCAATCGGTTGGATTCGTGGTATTTGCATAAGAATCGCGTCAATGCCGTTGTGCGAGGGTTTCTCCGATGGAGCGGTTAAGCACCAGTGAAGCGACTGAGTGATGGAAGACTCAGGGAACGGATTGAAGTGGATTTTCTTTTGATTGTTCTCGCTGGGAAATATATATCGTTGATCTATTGTTGAATTGTTGTGGAATATTTTCAAATGTTGAATGGTAAAGGCATTTTAAGAATTGTACAGGCTATATGCATCATTAAAGTTAAGAAATATCCCAAATATTTCAAATATTTGGTTTCAATTTTGTCCGACTGTAATATCATAGAGGTAACTCTAAGACCAGAAGGTCCCGAAAAAACGTGCTCAACTTTTTGGCTCAGCTCTGGTACTCTATTCGGTCCCAAGCTAATCGATGCACCCCTCGAAACATAGGAAAATCCACGAACCCCTCATTTTATCTGTTAAACTTTCATAGCGAATCAAAACAAACATAGTTTAGTACTAGAATTTAGACTAGAATGGGGTACGCTTATAGATTTACTTGGGACCAATAGGCTAGTCAAGTAGTGAGCCAATTTAAAACCGTTAGTTTCCACCGTTTGGTAATATTAAAAACTTTTTTCTGCTCACTATTTCATGTATGGTAGGTGAAATAATTTCCCATAATTCCATACTTTATCCACCCGCATTTTTACTTTGAGCTTCAAATAATTATTGTTCATTAACTTAATGAATCAAATGCTTTTACAGAGCAACATCCAATAATCAAACCACACTAGTTCACCTCCCCCAGAGGCATGATAACACCACCCCATAGAAGCACATTCTACACGCGTAAATTGACCCACTTAAACCGCACCAGACATTATTAATAATGTTCCCATTCGTCCTTCATACTTGCCTGCACTGGTTGGTTGCACGGTTATTAATCTGCGAATATTATTCAAGTGTGATCAACAGCAGCGTGGTAGCCGATTATATTTTTTCCTCCCGCTTCTCATAAACATAGACCACAATCGAACACCCGGGTGACGGACGAATGGACGACAACCTCGAACTGACTGAACTGCAATTCATGTGGCAAAGTTCAATATTTGTGTGTTTGCTTTGTGGTTACGTGAACCATTGGCCGTTGGTTGCGTTGCTGTCACACCTGCTCCATTTTTTTTAACCCTATGCATCGGTCGTTACAGTATTTTGTTTTCATTCAATAAATTTCTCAAACAAATATTCGCTTATAGGACTGATCCCCACCCTCTCGCCAAATGTCCAATAACGACCGAAACGCAAGCAGTGGCTTTTGTCCGGACGCTAACCCGTTCCGACTCTGAAAATGGCGGCAGGAAGGGAAGGTGGAAAAGCTGACACAATTCGCGATTAAAAGTTGGCCCTCGTGGCGAACATACGAACTATCGACAGGATGATGGTTTCAATATTCTTTCTCGGTGAGGTATGGGAGAGACTTTTTTAAATGCTTGAGTTTGGTTAAATTTGGTTTTCACTGCGGGGCTTAGCAAGTTGAAATCTATATACCGTCCCCCCCCCCTTCCGTAGTGACAACCAAATTTAATTAAAATGCTTAGTTATAAAAAATACAACTATTTACAAAATTCGCGCCCCTAAATTCGCCGTGAAAGAATTTTGAAACCATCATCATGTCGATACTTCTTGCTGTCGCCACTAGGGCCAACTTTTAAACTCCAACAGGGGGAAATGGTTGCGGAAAAACGTGCACCTGTCGGTCGAGACTTTCGAATTGATTAAAAGTAAACACATTTGAAATATACAAAACAACACAACGCAACTGCGGTGGGACTGCAGCACACAGATCAACTACAAGAAGGATATGTTTTGGTGTGGACCAGTAACACCAGAAACAAAAAAAAAAAAATCAAACTCGACATTTTATGAGGGAAGTGGTTTGACGGGCTGGGATGCAAGAGGGACGTTCAGAAAGCTGTTCGATTTGGCTAGTATCTGTTTCTTTTGATGCGCTTTGTTCCGGTGTGGCTTTGTTTGGAATAATCAATTTGAGCAAAACCAGGTTTTACAAACAACAACGGAAGAAGGTTGGAAGCAGATGTTGGGTTTTTTCTCCGGCTACGGAACTGGCTCAATTGGAATTGAAAACATTGTGGCATCACAGATCAGGCTGCATGATGCATTTGAAGTTTTAAGCACTAGGTAAACGTTGATGATGTAATCATTACGAAAGCATTTGTCGGTTTTGAATCATTTCAACCCCCGCAACCCGATTGTAAGATTTTATCAAATTGAAGATAATCCCCCCTACTCCCATTGTAAGATTTTTTATCGTTTAAGAAGAGGATGCTAAAAGCCCTCCAGAATAAGTATGGACGATTGTCAAAATCAGTTCACCGTTTCAATTTGTTTGGAACAAATTGGATGCTGGCAGTTAGAATGGTAACAGTCGTTTATAATTTTATTAGAGGGCTTTAAAAGAATACAAATACATAGGGGAAATGGCTCTAATGTTGGCCTATGGATCTAAGATTGGGCCCATCGCTAAAAATCTGCTATTTATCAATTTTATTTAAGTGAACGCGTCATTGGGACGGTACTAATGGTTATTTTTGGTCTCTATTGAAAATTTAGTCGATTGCTGAATTTATGTATGGGCCCAAATAAGGGCATTTAGGCCGACATTACATCCATTTCCCCTATAACCTCAATTCCAGAGAAAAAAGTCAGAGTGGATCATTGAATTTCGTAACTTTTGCTAATTTTGTTCTTTATCAAAAAATATTATTGCACCGTTTCAAAAATTCGTGTAAATTTCTGAGAAATATAGCGCACATAAAATTAACGCTTTATTTGGCGTCAATTTAGACAATATTTCGTGTAAATTTAAGCGAAATAACGCTTAAATTAGAAATATTGCATGCAAGCTTGTCAACGATTTCGTTGTTTATGCCAACTTTAGCTCAAAATAAAACGAGGGGAGATTTTACGCGATAGTTAAAATTCATAATTTTTTTCTGTGTGGTTTCAGAAACAATTTAAAAATTTCGGAGACAGTAGGTGGTTGCCCTAAGGTCTCCTATTCCCTTGATGGGGCTGCTTTCATAACATATGAGGAAACATACGATCGCGCAATTTGAAATTCAAACTTCGAAAGCAGATAATATGATGGCCCCCCTAATACCATAGAGGTAACTCCAAGACCAGAAGGTCCCGAAGAAACGAGCTCAACTTTTTGGCTCAGCTCTGGTACTATCTTCGGTCCTAAGCTAATCGATTCACCCCTCGAAACAAAGGAAAATCCACTAACCCCTCATTTTGTCTGTTAAACTTTCATAGCGAATCAAAACAAACATAGTGTAGTACTGGAATTTATACTAGAATGGGGTACGTTAGTCGATTTGCTTCGGACCAATAGGCTAGTCAAGTAGTGAGCCAATTTGAAATCGTTAGTTTCGTATTGATTGTTGCTAATACCCCTTACAAGCTATGGCTTATATCATGTAATACAGGCTATTTTGCAATGAGCACTCATACATAGGATTTCCAGTGAAAACCAGATGTATGAGTGATCATTGCAAGATAGCCTATATTACATGATATAAGCCATAGTCTGTACGGGGTTTAAGGATAGCAGCATGGCAAACAACAATCACAGGCAAAACGTTACACTCGCTGCTGATGATGAAAAGCACAATAAAAACAGTGAGACTTCTCCATGTTCACCTCGGCACGCGCGACTGTGTGAGTTACAAACAGGCAACATCAAAGCTGGGTTTTGACAGGGCAAGTCAATTGATCAAGTCAGTTGAATTCAACTGACTTGAGCGCGAATTGAACGTGTAAACTATGCAATTCAATTGACTTGATCAACTCACTTGAATTGAAAAAGTTGAACCACGCTCAACTTCAACTGAGTTGATCATTTGACTTGCCCAGTCTAAACTTAGCTTAAACGAAAGCTATTGGGCTCACTCACCAACGCACTCACATAAGCAAGCAACATAACAACCCAAGTAACAATTCAAGCTGAACAGTAAGACCAGAAGCTGATTATTGGTTGATTTAAGGTGTAAAAAGCTGAATAACGTCAGGCTGAATATATAGTTGGTAAGTAGTGCGTGAAGCTAATTGTATCCCCATAATTCAACCTCAATAGGTAAGCTGATCTAAAGATTGAACAAGCCTTATTTTAGCTTAATACTACTCCACAAATCAGCAATGCACTGCAAATATTGTGATAGCCTGATTTGTTAAATGTAGTCAGTTGCACTCGTTGCATTTCCGGCATTTTAGTTCTTCTATATTCACTGCCTACCTTTCTAATCCCAAGCAGCGGCAGCAGTAGAGACAAGGTAGATGAGCTTTTTAGGAATAGCTCCTGGTAGAAGTGGGCTGCGACGACGTCGGAAGCTTTAAAATTTGTATTTCTGTGTTTAAACTGCTACATTGCACTGAATTTTCAGACAGATATCAAAAAATATAACTCAATTATGGCACTAAAACAGCTTCCACATGACGATCGAAATAAATCGCGCACTTGTGTGCACATTGTGGTAGCTGCACTTGAAAATGAGAGGAATGGTTTACTGTCACCAGTTGTTGTTTACAATTCTGCATTGCTGTATAATACTCTTCCGGTTGCTGTTATTCAACTTAAATTTGACGTGTTTCTTGTCAATGATTATACCTTTTACCACACATGTGCTCAAGTGGTCCAGTAGGTATGATTGATGCCTGTGAATCAGCGACTGCCGGTTCGAATCCCGAAATGCAAAGGTAATTTTTAGACTTATAATAACAATACAAATATGTAAATCCAATTAGTTAGTCAGCACCTTGTTGAAGTCCCATAGAAATATATAAGATATGATGCAGTCTTCAATTATTTTTTTTTTAAATAAAACTAGAAGGCTGAACAAGGGTTGGAAAAGACTGTTATTTAATGCCTTGAAAAGCTTATAATTTATATAACTGTTAAGCTTTTGGCTGATTAAAATCACCAGATTTAGATGTTTGAAAGCTGAACAAAGGTTAATGTGGTCTATGTACAACAATTATTCAAACTAAGGCTGAATTAAAATCGATTGTACAACACTTGTTAAGCATCAAATTGTTACCTGGGAACTGCTTCAAAACGAGCACATATGAGTGTCGTGATTGTCGGGAATGACCAGATCGGTGATGGATCACCACCGAAGATGACATTCACTAGTTACTTTTTACTTATTTCGTCAACTTGATGGATGGTCATGGAGAGCTTCGACGAGCACATTGATAGGAATGTAAAAAGCGTTACTACCATCAGTTGTTTGACGATCGTGATTGTGATAGGTCGCAATTCTGAAAATAAATATAACTTTTGGAACAGAAGTTAAAACGATCTTTGGGCTTGGACAAAGTTGTTCTGCATGGTTTGCTCAATCGAAGTCCCAGTTTTCTTCAAATTCGAGGAATTTGTTCATTTTAACAAACAAATGAATAGATCATAACCGAATTCGTTTAAAATTATCTCAAAGCGGTGGGGAGCATACAAAGTTGACCCACCCTAGTATACATAGAAGGAGCATTTTCATAATAAGTTAAATAAATTACCTATGAAGCTAACAAATGACGGAAAATTGCAATTTATGTCTAAATATGTGTTGTTCGGAACATAAAGAGTTTGACTTATAAGATGATTGTAAATGCAGAGGAAGATGCACATAATAAACATTCAATGCTTCACGGTATTTATATAGCCTGGTTGGTAAAACTAGAGTATATCATACCACGAGCGACGAATTCGACTCTCGAGCTCAAAAAAGGCCTTTTTTTAAGGGTTTCATATTTTTCGATTTATCATTGATTTTACCGCACAACAAACGAATGCCAAAATAGAGCATTGAACGCATTGAGTTCAAAATGACCAACTGTGGAAGTAGTAACAAATGGTAAATTGAGGGTAGTTGAGAACATTCAAATGCAAATTTAACTGAAATAAGTATCAATCATGCATATATCCGTACAGATCAACCAGAACAATGCACATGTAATTTTTAACTATTCTATGACTAGACTTAATAACTCAGACATATACTTAATAAGTCAGTTAAACAAATGTTTCTTGTCATACCACGACAAGCAAAGATGTTAGATGCTTCATTCGTAGAACTCAACAATAGCGGAGAAAAGTCGTCTGTAAACCTAGTCATGAAAAAAATGATGGTAGGATGTCTGTCGAGAAATATTAATGAACAACCCATCACGCAGCTTGAGGTTCCTGATATTGGAACTATATTTATGCACTCAACTTGATCTTGAATCACTTCCACAATTTTCAATTGAGATCTGTCTAATGATTATAACTTTTTTTTTTCTTTGATTTGTTCTCCATCGATCTTGTTTTCCGTGCTGAGCACCAATGCTACCAACGCCAGGGAGGCACTCCCACACCTGGACCCTACCGAGTCGACTCATCAACTCATGAACCGGGGACCAACGGCTTGACTTCCCTTCCAAAGGAAGGCGTGATCAGAGATGTTATGCCTGAGAATATCCCGGCGGCGCCAACTGGTATTGAACCCAGGCCTGCTGGGGTGAGAGGTAATCACGCTTACCACTACACCACCGGTACCGCTGACGATGCCAGCTCTGAGGACCGGAGTTGGAAGTGGTTTCTCTAAATCAAAGCAAATAGATTTTACGGATTGGCTATTGCAATATGCTTTGCTTGGTTCTTAGATGATTTGGCCTTTTCTGCTTCAAGCAAATGTTCTTTCTACAATGTGCTTTTTTGTACAATTTGGAGATTTTCATTATTCTGTATATGGTTCGCTAGGGCAGCACACATGGGTTTGAGGTCTCTTAAATTTTAAGTTGAATTTGGTGTTGAGCACATATCTGTAGTAACTTTCTTTCACGTGGTCACGTTAAATATTGTCATACCGTTTCTGACTAATATTTAACGTTTTCATGATAAGCATCTTGCATACCCTCTTGACTTTCATTTTAAGACGGACACTAACTATTTTCCTCAACGCAGCAGTATGAGACATCCTTTTTCGAGTAAACGTCTCTATACAACCCGTCAGACCTGAGGTTTGCAAATCCCATGATCTTAGTTCCCAATATTTATCGAAAAGATCCTTTCTGTCTTCATCCGTGAAACCTACACAAGAGTAGCTATAGACTTGATTTTCAAGAGGCTGGACAGCCTTGGCCTCTTTTTCCATTCCGGTAAATAAAATCGAATCTCTTATTCAAATCCTATAAAAATGCTTTTGGTTTACATGGGTTGAGTTATTTCCATACTGTATGTAATAATAATGCTTCTCAAATGCACGCATTTTGAACATTGCTTGAAAACCACGAAGTCCTCTTTAATATGCAAAGATTTGAAACAACCACAACAGGTAATGAATAAAATATGCGTACCTGTTAAGCGATGAGCAATTCTTTAG
Source organism: Ochlerotatus camptorhynchus (assembly GCF_037179485.1). NCBI lineage: Eukaryota > Metazoa > Arthropoda > Insecta > Diptera > Culicidae > Ochlerotatus > Ochlerotatus camptorhynchus. The sequence goes on from NW_027040849.1 coordinate 7,521,212, forward strand.
TCAATGAATCATAACACTTAAAAAGCTTTTATATCCTTATCATACCTTTCTTGCTCAAATATTGCAATCCTCGATTTCTCAGTTGTTTTGATTGATTCCGTTTCCAGTTGCCCGTTTTTCTAAGACGCGTCCTCATCCGTAGCGGTAAATTATCTCGAATCTCCAATGTACTACTGACTGTTCTTTTCGGTCCAGATTCTGCTATATGCTGGTCCTGTAAATCTTGTTCGTTTTTCAGCGTCCCGTTTGATGAGAAATCTTCAGTTACTAGTGAACTTGTGGATTTTGGCGAAGTGGTCATCCTTGCTGTTCCGGATCCTGGTACTAAGCAGTGGTTCTCCTTATCATTTTATTTTTGTTTTGTTTTGGATCTCATTGGTAGCCTTCAGAGCTTCTTGTAGGATCTTGGACGCAGTGGTTCAACTCCCCCCAACAAAAAAAAAATCTTGGTATGGAATAAGCTCTGGATCCAAGTCACAAGCAAACTCGAAGCGCGGTAGAAGTTTTTACGCAGCATAAAATAACAGAAAAACAATTTACCTACCTCATTGAGTTCCCCACTATGTAAAGTGTAAGTGAGTGCACTACAACATAGCCGGCTTTTCAAATTTAGACGTGTGCCACCAATTAGTGCGTTGGGTACACGGAGAAAAAAATATTGTCCTGTTAGTCACAATTCCACTACAATCAACTATATTTTTGCATTGATTTGTTGACAAACCATGTGCATGGTTGTAGTAATCATAATTCAAGTTGAACTAAAAAGTATGATTGAATCAACTGCAGTAAATACGGTTGCCGGTTACCAATAACGAAACAATAATTAATCGATGAATGTAGAACGGGATTTCCATATCTCATTCTAATTGTGTAATGATTCATAACAATACACTTATTTTTTTTTTGCCGAATCTCGGTAAAACAAACTAAGTGTGTACTATGCATTGATTTGTCTAATAGCTATTGGCCCATTGTCTCGGCAAAACTTAACTTATGTCATCAATTTTATACATTTCCATGTGCTATTCCACTAGATTTTTAGTACTAGGGGAAATGGCTCTAATGTTGGCCTATGGATCTAAGATTGGGCCCATCGCTAATAATTTGCTGTTTATCAATTTTGCCTAGATAAACGCGTCATTGGGACGGCACTAATGGATATTTTTGGTCGCTATTGCTGATTTTATGTATGGGCCCAAATTAGAGGCATTTAGGCCGACATTACATCCATTTCCCCTCTTTTCGACGTGAACGAATCAATCATACTTTTAGTCTATTCAAACGCATAATATAAATATTTACATCCATTCTGCTCAGAACCAAAATAAAAAAAGCGTTCCTAGCTAATCATTTTTTTTCTTTCTACCTGCACCCGTATGCCGAAGTGAATCCAATGTCGTTTCAATCTGTTTTAATGTAATTGAAACTCGCATAACGGAATTGGAATCGAAAAACACGAACAACTAGGTATTGTCGTTACAAGAAATCTAATCTATATCTATGGATGTATACTATTCGCAATTGGGTACAAGGATAGAGAAAAGTACCCAACGGCTAGTTCACTTTTACCTACTTTTAACTAGTTTGTCTCCTTTTCTCCTTCTAATGTTGTCAAAACCGGAGAAGCAAAACCACACAATAGGGGCAGGGCTGTCATCTGATCACTCAATGCGCATAATGTACTGATTTTTTTTTTAAATAAACAAAGTGAGAATCAAGCAAACACAAAGTGTGCTTGCCTTTCATTCTGCGTAAGTGTAAAGCAGCGAAAAAGAGAAGAGAGACACACATCCAGAAATAAAGCTGGGTTTAGACAGGGCAAGTCAATTGATCAAGTCAGTTGAATTCAACTGACTTGAACGCGAATTGAACGTGTAAACTATGAAATTCAATTGACTTGATCAACTCACTTGAATTGAAAAAAAGTTGAACCACGCTCAACTGTTCAAGCCAATTGAATTCAACTGAGATGATCATTTGACTTGCTTAGTCTAAGCCCAGCTACAACTCAATGTGTAGTAAGTGTTGCCAGTATTACAGATATATCTGGATTTCCAGATTTTCAGTCGTCTAGCCAGATACACAGACAGATCACGTTTATATCCAGATTTTTGAAATATGTTTCAGATTTTCCCAGATTTTTAAAATGTTTTGCTTTGTAAACATCACTGCAATTAATTGACTCTCTCATCAAAAAATAAAAAGCCAAACTTACTACTTCAATCACTAAAGGCCATCAACGTTGGACATAATTGCAACATCATACATCGAATTGTTACATCAAGTTTGCAATGGGTTGCAGAATCATGAAAATTGAGACATTTTGCAAACATCATTGGCTGTAAAAAATCTTCAAATTTTTAAAAATATCGGGCCAAGATTTTTTTGTGTGTTCTTGTTTAGATTTTGGCTGTTTTTTTTTTGTTGAATCCTGGATTTATAAAAATCAATTTTTCAATATAGAGGAATTTTCCTAATTTTGGAATTGAGAAAAATCGAAACCTGTTCAGGATTGAAAACAATAAATTGAGCTATGGAAAATAAGCAAGACTTCTGAATCTAGACAACCACCAGGACTTTGAAGTACGGTCGAGATATTTTTGAGGATAATTAATTACATTTTTAAATAGAATTTTAAAGTACCTGTGAATATTTAGTTGTCTGAAATACTTTAGAATTCTGAATTGCCCTAGATTTCAGAATTTTAAGGTAATTCTGAAAATAGTTTACAGTAAAGTGTAAGTATGCAGTCTGTGCAACCTTTGATTGAAGTGAAGACGGTATAAATTGTCTTTTGCAAACTCTGATGACAATTGCATGGAGATTTTGAAAGGAAATAGTTAGATTCGGAAGAGAAATCATAGAAAATTCTTAAGATGAAACTTAAGGAGAATGCTGAAATGAATCGTGAGAATAATTTCAATGGAGTTCTGTCAAATGTTTCTATGGAGATTAGGTTTTATCAAGTTTTAAGAAATCTGGCAATTTCTGGGAGACTTTCAAGGCGATTTTGGCAAAGTACTTGAGTACTTAGAGCATACTGAAGAGGATAAGTCTGAGAAGAATGTGGTGGTCATTCTGAAGAGCGTACCAAGGAAATTATTAAGAATATTCTAAAGAAATTTCATAAAGAAAAATTGAGACAATATTATGCCAATTCTTGGAAATTATTACGAGTTTGAGAGATATGTGGAATCAGGGAACGATTTATAAGACATTAAAAGAGATAATGCTAAGCACTCTTAAAATGTTACTGAAACAGTTTGGATATTATCAAGATTAGTTTAGGGGAATCAAGAATAGAAGTATGATGAAATTCTAGGATGATTCAAATTGAGCTTTGTAAATGAAGTAAATTCAGACTTAAAAAATTATTTCATGATCTGGAACCCAGGGAAAATATAAATCCCAGAGTTTTTTTTTATAATCATTTCAAGATCCTGAGATTTCAAAAATGACGCTTTCAGACTTTCATTTTAGTTATATAATAATACTATTCCTTGGCATAAAATTATTAATAATGGTCATGTGGAGTTAACCGTAGTTTAGATAAACTGTGTGTGAGTACGACGATGTTAGGCTTTGATTCTTACTTCAGCCAGGAGAATTTTAGTTTAAAATAAAATTGCCTACTATCAGCGCCGGTGGTGTAGTGGAAAGCGTGATTACCTCTCACCCCAGCAGGCCTGGGTTCAATCCCAGTCGGCGCCGCCGGGATGTTCTGAGGCATAACATCTCTGATCACGCCTTCCTTCGGAAGGGAAGTAAAGCCGTTGGTCCCCGATTCATGAGTTGATGGGTCGATAGGTCTGCCTCTCTAGCATTGGTAGCATTGGTGCTCAGCACGGAAAACAAGATAGACGGAAAACATATCAAGGAAAAAAATGCCTACTGGTCTTCCGAGTGTTGTGAGTTGTATGATGCCAAGAATGAAATTAGAAGTCTGATTAATCGCAGCGTTATATTATAATTATTTAAGGTTCTACAAAGGGTCAATAATTTGTTTACTTCTTCGTTTTGAAATATTTTTCGATCATCATTTTCTAAATATATGGGTAAAATTCATTGGAAGTGCATGTCCCCACGCCAAAACTACCCATGTTTCATAAATATCAACTGGTATGGTGAGGAAAATTTAACCATCTCTTTTCTTCCTTCATTTCAATACAATAGCAAATGTGATGTCACACTATCTAGTGCATAAGAATGTAGCAGACAAAACGTTCACACTTCCAGACTTCACTGTATGCAAGTTTGTTTACACCCCTGAGCGGGAAAGCAAATACCAGGCTACGTGCACTAGTGCCATCAACCCTGTTAGTGTTGAATTTAATCTTCTGTGGCTTTTTAAATTGGACGGGTAAAATGCCTAAAATGGTCGTTTTTGTTTTATTTACTCAGTTTCTGATATTTATTCACGATTAAATACATCCACTTATCTATATTAATGAGTCAAACTTCACAATTGCTTGTTTTGTGGTTTTCTTGGTGTTCAATTTTGTTCACCAAGAGTTTTGAGTAGCAGTTGTTTTTGATTTTGTGTATTCGATTGTGTGTTATTGTGCTAAGCTTCGAAGAACACAAATAAGTAAATACAGTGAAATTGTTTTACCCAGGAAGTTTTCGTTCTAAAATCATGAAATAAAAGTGTTAATTTTTTGTATTAATAATATGAGAATGTATGTCTAAACCAATGATGATGATTGAGAAATATTTCAAAAAGAAGACGAATACAAATGTAATAACCCTTTGTAGAACCTTAAAACTAATAAAATTTGTTAGACATATTCTGGTACTGCATCAATAATTAAGGGCTAAATCGACTATTAGTTAAAAAAATCATCCTATCAAAGTTGCTTGACTCTTTGCTGCTTCAGAATCCTAAAAATATTTTCTGCAGTATTTTACCAAAAATTTAAATCAATTTTGAAATGCTGCGTAATGGATATTTAAACTTTTTGGGAACAATGTGTCAAAACTTTTCTTAACTTTTGGATGATTTAAGTAATGCTAACAAGCTGGCTTTATATATTTTTTAAACATGGATTTCATAAACAATCTGGTAGACCTGGAATAAATTCCAGATGATCATACTGACCGATTTTTACGAGAGTTTGACACATCACTTTGATTTCAGTAGCATTATGTTAAAAAGAGGATTTTCGGAGCATTCCAGATTTATCCAGATTTTATATTTAGTCTGGTCCAGATTTTTCAGGAAATAGCCTGGCAACGATGTGTGTAGCCGTGCGAGCGCCACTAAGTGTAGGGTTTCAAATGGGAAACCCAGAAAAATGACATTAGAGCTTGTTGTATTATATTCGCTCCCTGCGCCGCGCTGAGTGTACCGCTCATTGTGTGGATCGCTTTCTCATAGATTAGTTGGAAAAGAGTGTGCGAAGTAAATAGGAGAACCACACACTCTTTGTCGAGTGTTGTGAGATGCATGCATAAAGTTGCTTCGCTAACACTCTGAGGCGCTTTCCAGTCCTGAATAGAGAGGTAGTAATGTGTAGGAACCCAACGTTGAGTATAATCATATTTACCTACTTGTGGGTACAACTCACTTTTGGGTAGAAAGCGAGTGGAACATTCCATACGAATTGCCTACAAGTAAATGAAAACTACTTTGACCTGCTCGATAATGGCGGCCTGTTTATATGCATAAATGTATACTTCAATGTGCTTTATGACACTAACTGGAGGGCGTATGTTGTTCCATTTTCTTCTGTTCCTGGGAGAGGGAAAGGGAGTGGTCATAATCCGAACATCCAGATAATGTCAAAAAGCACAGTGAAGGATACATTTATTCATACAAGCAGGCCGCCATTACCGAGCATGGAAAGCTGGATAGTACCGAGATGAGTGAAAAGAACTTACTTTTGGGTACTTTTTTTTCTTACTATGTACGTGAAACTAGGGTTGTCTGTCACCTTGTCAGGAGCTTGCCTAAAACAAATGGTCCACTATACAAAACATTCAAAATAAGTGCTCTAACTATGAGTTTTTGTTTAATTGATTGCTTCTGCCGTACTTCACATTTTCTCCTTGTCTTAAATAGTAGGGTTAACTACCCCATTTTCAGCCTATTAAGCACAACCCGCACTTAGTCTTTCTTAATCTAGCGCAGTTTAGCACCAAACGGAATGTTATTTTTACTGATGGCTTCCCAATTTATTTACCTTTCTGTACGTACCATAAGATTTGATAGAAACCAAACCAAAAAAGATTTGAAGAGAAACCAATCGTTGAGATATTGTCAAAAGTCTAACACTACTTCTTAAGGGGGGAGTACACTTTGATTTAAAAAAAAAATTCATTTTTTTGGCTTAAAATGTTCCTTGGGATGTATACTTTAATTAAGAAAAGACTCCAAGTCGCCAGAATATTTTTTACCGCTTTACGAAGCGATTTCCTAAAACATGTACTGACGCGCTGAGAGAGCATTGAAATCTTTAAACGCGTTTATCTTGAAACGGGGTTTTTCAAACTGGCGTGGGAAATAACTCTAACCAATTATGATCAAATTTGGATATTGCCTAGGTTTTCTTGTTCAGAATTAAATTCTGCTTAAAAATACGTATTCACATTTTCGATTTTGTCAAAAATGGATTTTTAATCTACGATTTTGTAAGCATTTTTAGGGTGAAAAAATTGACTTTTTTTTTTCCTAAGGCCACAACTTTTGAAAAAAATAATTAAAAAAAAATCGGAATACATTTTCTAACCCAAATTTCATTACTAATCAGGATTTTTGTTCGATTTATGTTCCAGGATCACATGGAGAGGAGTATTTTCCCACGCCGTTTTCCGACTTCCGCGCGAGGACGCCTGCGCGACCTGGTGCACCGGCCACGGGGAGACGCCAATCGAGTTCAAAAAATACAAATTGTAGTTCGAAGGATGACTAATAAATGGATCATAACATATTTGCCCTCCCTGAGTGTTTTATTGCTTAAAAAAGTTAACGAAAATGCCTTACTTTTTGGACGTTCAAAGTGTACTACCCCCTTAACGCCAAACTCGGCCTACGGATTCTAAACTCGGCCTAACGCATTGAAACGCCATTGAAACGCAAATGAATTCACTTCGGCCTATCAGATCAAGATAAAAATTGATTCAGTTGGAGTGCTTCTTTTGTTTTTGTGAATTATGGGTGCAAACCTTCATATTACGCGTTCTCATTGACTTCGTTCGGTAGCTTATTAACTAAAGTATCGTACTAAACGCATAATTGACTTGTTAACTCTGAAATAATGGAATTATTTTGTGTTTTCTGCACGATAGACCCAAAATGGGCGATTAGGCCGAAGTAGTTCTCTACCCTACTTGACCAATTTTTCCATGAATCCGATACAGATGTGTAGTAAAAGATGTCTTACCAGCAAATCGCAACCGCAAACTGTTACAAATGTCAAATTATTTAATCTGTAAGTAGCAAATAAAACGCAAATTTTCCCTATATTGGAATCAACTTATCGACGAACTGCTTTTGTCTTATTTGTGCCTAATTTGTGCTATCTAACCCATATCGCACGTCACGTCTGAAATTTTTGTGATGATCCGCCGAATCCCTGCCGAATATGGTCAGATCTCCCCACGTAGCTGTATTTCCTTACATTTTCCCCACTGAGATTTGAATTATGATTACCTACACAGGTAACATTTTTTCCCTTACTCTCAAACCGCCATCGTCTGATACTGAAAAGTATGAAAACTATCATAACTCCATTTCTGAAGGAATGATTTCTGAACAGATATTTTATCTATCCATCTAAGAAAACCGCAAACTCCTCAAGTTTTGATGAGCTGTATGTTTTGCTGAAAATGTTTTGAAATTAAATGGGGTAGGTTTTTGACGTTGGGGTTTGAGAGTTAATGGAGCTCATATTTGTTTTCACTTTGGTATTCCTCCATAGAATCAAAAAGGTTGTGTGCCTTCAAGATGATAAAGTTATATCCACAAAATCCTACTTACTTAGTCCTCCATCATCCGTACATTTCCATTCCTCGAATTTCAGCCGGGCCACAGCTCCAAGTTTACATTGGCAAACGAAACCATCCTCACTTGTTCCACATAATCCAGCGACTGATAAATGCACGTGCAGCAAAATTAATGACTGCAATGTAAAACTTACCCCTTTGCAGTAGCCGGTTCTCATACATCTGTTTTGGGAGATGTTTTTGCCGCTCGGTTTTTGGAATTAAACACATTTCAAATCTAATGAGATGATAATTGTAATATGAATTTAATTAGTGGATGTTCAGTCGTCAGTCATGAATTAATTAAAATGTTGCCCATGGGGATAATCATTCATTTTCAGGTTCTTGTTGAGAACAAACGAAGTCTGGAAAGTCTCTCGTCCTGACTCGAAGGAAATGGGCAAGTAATTTGTTAACTTTGATCAATTTTCGCCGGTGTGAGTGTGTAAAGGAGGTTAATGAGTCGTTGACTTCAAGATGGCACTAAAAGCGTTTTCGGTGCTAGCATTCAGTAAACGGAAAGATTAATTGTACTTGCCTACTAGCTGAGAGCCGCCAAAGGGTCGTGCGAGTGTTACAATTTGTCTCAGTTACAAAGTCATATGGCTTTATTTCTTTGAAGCAAGGAATGAACGACGAAGAGCATGTGGGTCGCTCGGTCGATGCTTGCGACGACGACGACGACGGTGCTTAGTGGTAAGGATTATGAGCGCGATAAAAGTGAATTATAGGCAGCAAATGCAACTGCTATGGAGCGGTATAATTAAGTCGAAGTCGAGAGGAAACGCCGCTCCTGCTGCTGCTGCTGCTGCTGATGTTGGTGGTTTGACTTTGTTCGTTGGGCGATAGCAAAGTGACAGTTTAAATGGAGCCGCGTGGTGATTTATCGAGGCAGTTAGCGGGAGCAGGGAAACTGTGAAGCATTTTAAATAGCTCAAAAGGTGGAAAAATGTGTGGTCGTTTAGAGAACCGCTTGCAAGATTGACACTTTGAAGGAGGTATCACTGATATGTGACACTTGCGAACGGTGATTGATTGATGGTTGAAGGTAAGTTGACGTCTTAGTGTTATCTAAAATTGGTTGATTAATCGCCCTGCTTGAAGAAGTACTCAAGGCGGGATTGAGCTTTAAAAATGCAAACATATTTCAAGTTGCCGATTCCATCCTAAGCTTAAACCTTCCTAAGAGGATGAGCACCCTTAAGTGGAAAACAACTTAATTTTATTCTCGTACACCGGAAAGCCCTTCCCTCCTCGGAATCAAGAATGTTATTAAAATTCAGAACTCATACTTACCAGCATATAAATACCCAAATTTATTCCTCGTTTTCTCGAAGCGGTCACCCCTCTTCCAGTCTCCATATTTCCTCGGTCTAATTCTACTATCCTTTCTGCAAAAAAAAAATCCACACCGTGCCAAGGCAACGAATTAATTCGAGCAGCTTTTCGACTATATCAGCGAAAGTAGTCCAAGCCCTCAGGCATCTCTCTCCCTTTCGTAAGCCGTAACTATGCAGAGCTTTTTGCGTCCTTCTTTAAAACCCCATGCCCCTCCTGCAATGTGTTTGTTCTACCGATTCCGTAACAGGATCACATCGCCCATATAAATTTGAGTTACTTTTCATAATGCGTTTTAATAATGGATAGTGCACTTCTTTTTTACGGTCTCAACAATGGGGTGATGTTCTACCGCTCCGATCCGTTCCGTTGCCGTGTCTTACCATTCTGCTGGCGAGCTTACCCTCCTTTCCACCATCACCGCCAACCGCTCAAGTAGAGTGTAGGTGCTGATATGATCGCTTGATGATGGTAAAAGTAGTTGAGGAGCTTAGTAGTGCACCGACGACTATGATAGTATTGAAGCCCGGTGGAGTAGCGGAGGTGGATGTTCCGAAGCGTTTCGAATCGAAGGAAAGAGGGAAACAAAAAATTTTAAGACGAGATGCTGACTGCTGCTGGCTGTTGGCAAGCTTTCGATGGAACAGGGTTGAATAGGTGGGAGCTGAGCTAGGTTTTTGTTTTTAGTAGTCTGCGTCAAATCTGTAATTCAAATAATTCAAACTCATTAGAAATTTTTTGAAAAATATATACATTAGATATTAGATTTGTAGCAACCATCATATACAGGGGTACACGACGTTAGGCATATGGTCGTTAGTCATAAAGGATGCTAGGCATAATCTACCCGATGAATTCCAGAAGGATGATAATGGGGACCGTCTATTGATTGCTGACATCGATGATGATAATGGGACTCATGAAAACATGCGACGTCTTGGACAGGCAAATTATTGTGTTGCAGATGGTACGTTTGCCACAGTTCCTTTTTTGTTTCGGTAACTCGTCATTGTTCATGGAAGTATCGCTCCCTCACATCAGCAGACGGTTCCACTAGTTTTCATTCTGATGACAACAAAAACAGAATCGATGTATCGAGAAGTATTGGAGCAAATTCCGGAAGTAGCAGGTATGCTTTTTGTTATGAAAACCACAGAATTCACCATTCTTCATTTCATGAGCTGTTCTTTGAGGGAAACCTTTTCTTCTTTGATAATTGAAATATGTGTGTAAGAATAGATTACAATAAATGTGTTATTTTTTTTTTATTTCTAGATGCTATTGATTTCAAGATATAGCTCCAAACTATGCTGAGTTTTTATTGCCAGATTACTTAACCGCTATCGCTACTTATCTTGGATCTAAGTAAATACGTAGCTACGTCACATATGATATGATAAATAAGGGATTCCAAGCTGTGTTTATTAAAAAAAAATAAATGGTTGTTTCCTAGACACGACCGCAGTATGACGTAGAACTACGCAAATTTGGTGTATGTCATGCATTTTTGACTATTATACTTTATCTTAAATTTTTCAAGTATTTCAATGTTTCGGTTTAATGTTGGTTCAAGTATTTTTCCTGGAATGTAATAAATTATTAAAATTTAAATGTGGGGTACTAAACAAGCCGTTATATATATTGGAGTAGCACCCCAGTATAGTTCAAAAAGACGCCATGCATGTTGTGAGATAAAACAATTGCCAAAAAATACGTTAATTTTTTTCAGTAGCTCCATCATTAGTTTTAAATTAGGTCTCTGTCATTATGTAGCGTTCGTAGAATGATGCAAAATAGAATACTGTGACTTTTTATTATCAAATCAAACGTCTGGTTTCTAATTAGTTGGTGTTTAGTACAACATTAATTGAAATTAGGGGGAATCAGTTCTTGAATTTCAAAGTCAGAGCAAAAGCTTGTATACAGGTTCTCCACCTGTTCAATGTTTTGATAGCAAGCATCATAGTTAAGGTACACCGGGGTAAGTTGAAACGTTAAGAGTATCTCTTAGCAAAAATGAATATTCACTGTAATTATTTTTGAAAGGCATTATGTGCTACCGCAAATTACTATATTAGAAATAATTTCAGTGTTTATCCTCTTCCGCTAAGAGATACATCTACCGTTTCAACTTCCCCACGCGTTTCAACTTGCCCTAGTGTAGGGTAATAAATTTTTCATATGCATATATGGACATGAAAAATGTGTGTTTGGTGAAAAAGTCTACCATTCTAGTTTCTAATAATTATCCATTGTGTTCTCTAATAGGATTTTATTGAACGTTTTTATTCAGCAATGAATTTGAATCATGGTTGAACCTAAAAATGCATCATGGTTGGACCTATTATATAAAGTACCATTTGTATGCTTAAGAGCCCGCAGTACCGAGTATCATAAACCAATCAACAGCCGCTAAATAAAAGGTATTATGGTCGCATAGAGCACATATTTTTTGGAATCGGTCAACCAGTTCCGGAAATTTGACCGGATCATGCTGTGGTTTATATAAGGCATGAGGCTCATTGCGACCTCAAACGAATAAAACTTATCATGTGACGCTTCAAATCACATTAGAATTTTAAGTCATTTGGGGGGCCTAGTGCCACATTGGCCATATCTGGCCATGTTTCGATCCCCCGGAGAAGTGGCCAGTTTCTGAATATGGTCAGATACCATTTAGTTTTTTTTTTACCCGCCACTCTCCCCCACACCAAAAAGCTCGATGTGAGCTCCCTGGTAGTGGACGCAACTTTTCTCAGCTCTATTGGCAACACAAAATAAACAAGAACTTTATAGAACGAGCTGAGAAATTTAAATATACTACAAATTAAATAAAATAAATCTAAGAAAAAGAGAGTGAATAATATGAAATAGTTATTTCTATGGATTCCCAGTGGAGTTATTCTCCTTTTAAGGGATCCTTAAAAACACCAAGTTAAATAAACTAATTAACTACTACTACTGTTTATAATGGTTCATACAGTTTACATAAGAAATTAATTGATTTTTCCTTTGAGGTAGTGTTTAACTTTGAGTTTAAATTGATTTCGATTTACGATTTGTTTTAGTTCACTAGGTAAAGCATTATATTTAAATGGACCTATATAAGATATTCGTTTTTGACCTTGACTTGTGGAAGCTCTAATGACTGTTAAGTTTCCGGCTTGCCTGGTACTGTGAGAACGGTTGCCAATATTGATTACAAGATTAGAATGTGTTCTATCATTATGAATAATATCGTGTACCAATAAGAGTGTCTGTAGTTCACATAAACCTAAAATTGGAAGGACATTATGATTTCTGCTTGCATAGAGTTCAAAAGTTGAATATAACGGAGGTAGGTTGAACATTATTTTTAAGCACCTATTTTGCAAAACTTGTAGTTTAACTAATTTTGATTTACATGCAAGGCCCCAAGCTATGATAATATATTGTAATTGAGAATGTATGTGAGCATAGTAAAACTTAAGTAAGACATGTTGCGGAACAAAGCTAGAAACCTTTCTCAAAACGCCACATAAAGCCGCTACTTTTTTCTCTATTTGTTTTACATGTATTTCCCATGAAAACGTAGAATCCAGGTAAACACCCAGATATTTGAAAGAATTCACTTTTTCAATAGCAGTTTGATCAAGTGTAGGTTCCAAATGATTAGGCAATATTTTTCTTGAAGATCTAAAAATCATGTATTTTGTTTTTTGGAGATTGAGGGACAAGAGATTACTAGAAAAATAAATCTTCAACTGGTGCAGATCATGATTAATACTATCAATGATTAAGTGAGGATTAATACTCGGGTAAAATATTGCAGTGTCATCTGCAAATAATCTAGGAGTACCGTTTAATGTCAAATTCACAGTTTTCTACATCACTAGTTATACTATTTCCATTCACAGTCAAGTTTATTTTATTTGCGCTTTTGGAGCGTCCAAAAATTTCATTTATATTTTTCCAAAGTTTATTGGGAGTGGTATTGTTCAAAATGTTTTCATAATATGCTTTTTTACAAGTTCTTTTAGACTTTTCAACTTTTTTAGAGACATGATCCAGTAAAACTTTTGCGTGTTCATCACTAGGGTTCCTTTTGACTTTTTTTAGATATTTATTTTTAATTTTTATAAGTTGCCATAGGCCTAAATTCATCCATGGACATTGAGTACCCTTAATTTTAACATTTTTAGTCACTATGGTTGTATATTTTTCTAACAAAGCATTGTAATTTTGAGTAATATTTTCAAGACATGAATTAACATTGTCTATTCTATCGATACCATTGATATAAGTTTGGAATTCATGGTTTAATCTACTGTGGTTAATTATTTTTTTGGTTAGTTTAACAAGGTTTGCAGGAACGGCTATCTCAAAACATGATATGATGGGAAGGTGATCACTTACTGTGCTGAAAATTGTATCGTTTTGTAATCGAGAAGCATTTTCAAAATTACATACCACATGATCCAGTATATTCATACTGGCAGGTCTTGAAACGAAAGTATTAGTACAGAGATAGCCATATGATTCAATAAGATTTTTATACAGCACAACTATATTGTTGCTTGATAAGTTCATTGGAATATTTAAATCTCCAACGATAAAAAGTGGACGATTAACCGGGGCTTCTGATAACCAATTTTCTAACATGACATGAACATTATTGAAATCATAACAGGGTGGACGGTACACACCATGAACATCATAGTACATTCCATTAATCTTAAGTTGTATATGGATGTGGTGAAATCCTTCATTAGAAAATTTTTCAATAGTACTGTATTGAATTGTGTTACGCACAAATACAGCTAAACCCCCCGAAGATGTTTCCCTACAAGAAAAAAATGAGCTAAACCCTTGAATTTTTATTAAAGAACAATTTGCAGTTTTAAGCCACGTTTCCCCTAGAACAATCACATCAATTTGTACACGTAAACAATCTAAAAATTCTAGGACCTCATCATTTTTTTTTAAATCGTTTAGACCTCTCACATTCCATTGCAGAATTCTTAAATGCCTAGGATTGTTGCCTAAGCAGGTTTAATTGAAATCATCAATATTATCGTGGAAGAAATTCTTTAAATTATCCATTCTTATAATTTAAGACATTTAATAAACAAATTGAATAACTAACGTTGGTTATCAATGAAGGCATGAAAATAACTCATTTACAAAAGAGATCCAGTAAGCGATTAAGATCATTTTTATTTCGAACAATTTCAGGTTTGGAATTTTCATCCTTTTTGATTAAAATTTCCCCACTTCTGCTTGGCCACGCATACTTAAAATTCAACCTTTGCTGCATGCTTCGCACTTCCTTCAAAAGGTCAATTGATGACGGGGTTAGTTCATCACGAATCACAATAGATGTGGGTTTACCATCGATAACAAGAGATTTGTCAACAGAAGTGGACATTAGCTTTCCATGTCCTCTTTTTTTCTCAAATATTAATTCTTTGTCAGCTTTGGATCTAAAAACAACTCTTATTGGTACGATAGCATTCCTTTTCTTACTCGAATACAACCTAGAAGCTGAAATAATCGACATTTTATCTGGAATAACTCCAATACTTGCTGCAGTTTTATGAATTAATTCAATAGCATTCTCTTTTGGAGAGGAAGGCAAACCTAGAAACATCGCATTGTTTGAAATCGCAAGTTTATCAGCTGTGTTAGCATGTTTTTCCATGTTTTGGACTGTTGCCTCCAATGACATTTGGGAGTTTTTAAGAATAGAAAGTTCCTGCTTGAGACTCTCATTTTCAGATCTGAAACAATTTTGTCGAACTTTGATGACAAAAAATCTTGGACCTCCGATCTAACAGCACTTAGTTCAGCACAAACAATTTGAGATATTGTGGTCTTCAACGCAGCACTAACCGAAGAAATAACGGAGGTTTTAAGGTCTCTCATTTCTGTAATCCGTTTGTATATTTCCGCGCATTTTGCGGAACAGAAATAGGGTAGATGAACCAGTTATAGCTATAGTACCAATTATGGCTATAGTGAAGATATTTTATAAATTATCTGGAAAAAAAACTTCACATGATCATTCGATTAATGCTTACCAGTGTATTTTCAGACATGCCTGTACACTTTAATTATATAAAAATATATGTTCAGGGCATTACAACCCGATATAAATGAGTTTGAAAATATGCATGCTTGCAAAAGTATTTTTTGTTATCCGATGGGTACAAACATGCAAATGAAATATTGATTTTTTTCTAAAACAATAAGCCTTTTTTAACATTTTACTAGCGTAGACTTTTCATGCACGTGCTCGTTGTTCATGTTAGCAAGTAAAACATTTGAAATATGTCGAAAAAATATAATTTTCGAGTATCACCATAGTAGGTACATTTTTCATTTGGTGTACCCATTATCGCTACAAGCGAAAGTACCTACTGCGATCTGTCACTTTTGGCCATAGCTCCATATTTTCATGAGCGTTGTACTTAGAAAAGCAAGTGTTTAGTTGATTTCTCAGTGATTTCTACTTTTTGCTCAGGATTTCTCATCTCAGGTATGAATAAACATTGATTTTACACACTAATAAGCATAATTATAGACAATTGTACTTCATGTAGAATGGCGAAAAGATCAGCATGTAAACAATACTCCGAAGAGGCTATCACATCATGCATCCGAAGCATAAAAGCTGGAAAATCAGTTTATGCCGGATGCAAAGAGTTCGGGATACCCATCTCCACCATTTGATACAGACTAAGTGGCCAATGGCAACAAAAATTCAAGCCTGGACCACACTCGGTGCTATCAACAGAGGAAGAAAATAAAGCTGTCACATGGCTTTGTGGGATGCAGGACCACGGATTTTCTGTTACACGTGAAGCGCTGATCTTCAAAATAGCAGAGTTTCTGTCAGCGAATTCACGGGAGAACCCATTCAAGAATAATCGACCAGGTATATTTTTATCTTTTTATTAGAAATTAGACCAATGAATACCAAAATAGGAAAATTTAATTGTCCTAGGACGAAAATGGTTCAAGGCTTTTTTGCGACGTAATCCAGGATTTTCTCTCCGAACACCGGAACAAGTGTCAACCGCAAGTGGGCGAGTCACCGAAAATGATATTCGGGGTTGGTTTGAGACAGTGGACAACTGGTTGATGAAGAATGAATTGCGTGAAGTACTGGAGGATCCGAGTGTTCAATGGGGATGAAACATCGTTTTACCTTCACCCCAGTACAAAGGAGGTTATTGCGCGGACAGGATCCCGCAAAGTTTATGAAATTGAACAGGCAGCTGGAAAGCAAAATGTCACTGTGATGTTTTCCTTCGGAGCATCTGGAGTTGTCGTAAGTCCTCACGTCATTATTCCGGGAAAGCGCATCCGAAAAAAAGTGGCACAAGGTTTTCCATCTGATTGGGGCCTGGGTCAGAGTGAACGTGGATGGATGGACACGCACAACTTCCGTGAATACATCCTAAAAATTTTCCATCCATTCCTCGTGAGACAAGGTGTAAAGTTTCCAATAATTTACTTCGTCGATGGTCATTCTTCACACAAAGCGGTGGAAGTAGCGGATATATGCCAGTCTTTAGGAATCGTGCTTATTTCTCTGCATCCAAACACGACGCATATTACGCAACCAGCTGATGTTGCCGTTTTTAAACCGCTGAAAAGCGAATGGAGAAAAGTGGTTGAAGAATGGAGATTAAAACATCAGGGTGAGTCACTTACATTGCGGCACTTCGGTGGGGTTCTGAACACAACAGTTGAAAGGGCAATCAAAAGCACTACAATTCAGAATGGCTTTCGACCATGTGGTCTGCAGCCCTTTGATGCAAATTCAGTTGACTATACCAAGTGCATAGTGAAAACCCCGTCTTTGCCCAATGGATTGTTATCGAGTTCTGTTCAAGAACCTGTTTTACCACAAGCAACAAACGAACCGCTCCTCTCGCCGCTCCTATCAGAACACCTATCGAATCAAATGGGAAGTCCACAACCGTTGCCGATTTTGACTGAAGCTATGAATCAATTTGCATTATCTTCTAACTATGTGCGCATCCACATTGATAAAATTATTGAAGCTTATGACTTGATTGGTAGCGAAACAATGGGAAAAATTGAAGGCGAGAAGAACGCGTTATTCGTTTTTTCTACGTTAAATTCGATGACTTATCCTCTTTGCAAGGAAATCGTAACTCGTCTTCGATGCAGCTTGATCTTGATGGGACACAGAATATCGAGTTACTTCAAGATCCTAGTTTTTCACCTTCAATACCTGCAGATACTGGTTCTAACGAATGTCAGATTATAAACATTGATAATTTGGACCCCTGCTATGAACGCTATGATGGATCTATTTTGATTGAGTTAAGTGCTGTACCGGCTGAACCCAATGAAGAAGACATGCTTATACCAGAGGTTACAATGGACTGCACAATGCACGATTTTTTGCCCATAATTCAGCATAATTTATTATTCAGTATGATTTATTTCAATGGAAAACCTGAGTATAACCATAATAGGAACATACATATGGCGAAGAAAAGTGACCATATGGCCATAATGGGTGCTCTGCATAAGCATAATTATCTTAATTATAATTAAGTTTTATCAATCAATTCTTTACATTTGATAGGTTTATCTCAATAATTAAACTTTAAGCTTTACTATTTGGTATAATATATGGAGTCATATGAATTCATGTAAACAATTGAACTAAATAATTGATTTCGGCTGACAAACTATAGCCATAATTGGTACATCTACCCTACATGTTTTGCTGTATGCGTTGAACCGCACCACCAACAATATTTTTGCATTTAAAATGCCAACTTGAAAAACAATACATTCAGGTTATACAATTTTTTGAATCTAATTCCACTTTCTTGCAC
Organism: Ochlerotatus camptorhynchus; assembly: GCF_037179485.1. Classification (NCBI taxonomy): domain Eukaryota; kingdom Metazoa; phylum Arthropoda; class Insecta; order Diptera; family Culicidae; genus Ochlerotatus; species Ochlerotatus camptorhynchus. The sequence continues at coordinate 7,539,394 of NW_027040849.1, forward strand.
ACTACACACAGAATATCGGTAACATCCATCCTAAACTCTTATTGTATATAAATAAATAAATAAATAAATAAATAAATAAATCAATAAATAAATAAATAAATCAATAAATAAATACACTGCAAATGAAAAATCAATAAATATAGCATAAACATACAACAACTTGACTAGCAATTTCTGAAAACTTTTTCATGAATTATGGTGAACAACATGCACCGTCACAACACAGACGGAAAAATATGAAAACTATACAATTGACGATAAATTATTGATCTCTAAGTGCTACCGATATTCGAAAAAGGTTGATCCATCTGATCATTCACTACACTGCGGTATGTCAAATCCCCACAGTCGACGATAGCAACATTGATATTATTCATGAGCATACAATTAATGTTTGTTGAGCTAAAGTGTATGATCTGGTCGATCCCCCAAATAAAGGTCCCACGGCAAGCTACTTGTCAAAACAAGTCGCTGTCTCCAACCACTTCACTTTCCATCCAACCGTTAAATCTGTCTCTTTCCGACCACAGCAGTCCCAAACTACATGCAAACTGTCTGAGCACAGCCGAATGCAATGAGAGCTAGCCCTTGCCTGCAAGACAGAACCACAACAAAGTTTCTTTCCCTGTGTACAATCGAGACGTACTAGATCAACAGTCGATTCGAGCAGTATCTCGTATGACGTTCGCACCACGGAACAGAGCAAATTACTCGCGATAAGAGGAAGATTGAACACAACAACAACATCAGCCAACCAACAACAACAGCAAGCAGCACAAAAGAAAGCACTATTACTATCTCAAACACATGAGGCAGACTTCGAGTAGCTACTGAATGACCTGAAGATCACAGTGAAAGTATCAAATTATTTCACTTTTATGACTTTTTTTGAAAAAGTATAACACTTCCAGAGAACAAGAATTGTCTTCACTTCAACGCCACAATAACTGATGGAATTTATAAACACTTGTTCACAATAATTTCATTAATTAAGATAGACAAAATAAAATACTGTGTAAACCATTACCTAAATTAAAAAAAAAAAAGTTACATTAAAATTCAACAACCTGTTCTATGGCAATTATAAGGAATAGCCAGGATCACGCTGGCCACATCCAGTCAATTTCCAGAAACGCCTAGGGAAGTTGCCTGTTTTACACTTTGATCAAAATCCATTGTGCGATGCCTCAAATCACATGAGAATTGATCTATTTCCTCTATGCTCTGTTTACGCAAGTTGTGACTAGAAAAGTATACAGAAAATCATGTTGATGCGCGCATAGGAAATTGTAAACAAACTGAAGTCTTGATAACACCGAACTCTCTCTGCAGCAGTCTTGGGTCGTTTCGGAGAACGGTCTGCTTGACGATTCTTCGCATCCAACTGACTGTAAAACATATCTGGTACCTGTTATATGCAATTAGATTAACATTCGAAGTCCATCCTGTTTACATATTCTGCTCAAAAATACTTACTAAGCTCCGCCCCAGACAGGATTTCCCGCCGTTTTTTATGAATGGGGTGGGCAGAATATGCAAAAAAGGATGAACTTCGGATATTAATCGAATTGCATATATAGAGGTACCAGATATGTTTTACAGTCAGTTGTTGATAAATCACAATCATCATCGTGAGCGAATTTGTTCTCTAATTTTAATGTTTTGGCTCTCTGGGCAGAAGCGGGTAAAACATTAATGGAATTAATTTTACTTAATTGTAATTTGTTTACTTTCAGGTTGTCAGTGTATGGGATGGGGGGGGGGGGAGGAAGAGGGAGGGGGTGTTTTGTTTAAATTATTTCCGCATTTCGATCTAGTTGAAGCCAGTCCCCTTCGACCCCATCGCGGGTTGTCAAGGTGATCATGCCGTGATCCACCTCTAGGGGTGTTTACATCTGTGTGTACTAACATGCTGGTAGACTCTGATGCCCTGCTTACATTATGCTGGCTACTTTTTACACAGTGCTAGGACACTAGCGCTAGAAAATCCACATAGATGTAAACATCACATTAACCGCTAACTTGCTCCTGCTTGCAGGACCCAATGCCACGCCATTCGAAGCGGTAATGAGCAGAAGCAGTAGTAGTAAAATTATGTTTATTTCTGTTGATTATGGTAGTACATTGATTTATAATTTTAATTGATTAGTCTACCTGGCTCTTCATCTTTGTTTAATTTGATATTCTTATTTAATATTTGCGTTTTTCAACTAGTTTACAGAATACCCCTTGGGGATGTGTTTTATTTGAATTGAAAAAAGTGATAACCTACCTAACTACGAGTATAACTTAACCTAACGTGCTAGATCACGTATGATCTGATGATATGATCTCAGACAGGTGTCTCTGAACCTTTCCAGGATGAATACTCTCCGTTCTTCTAATGTCTGAATTCCAGCCAGAAGGTGGATCTCAAAATTTCTAGTCCGCGGGGGACTGTTTAGGACCATCATAAGGATCGTGTTTTGGATCCTTTGGAGTTTAAGGTGATGGCATTTTGCACAGATTGGCATACCGTACTCGATTACAGGAAGGATGATTTGTTTGTAGACAGCAAGCTTATTTTTCAGGGACAGGGTTGACTTCCTGTTGATAAGTGGATACAACGATCTTATCAAGATGTTGCACTTGGTTTTCGTTTTGTCAACGTGCTCCCTGAAAAGAAGCTTGCTGTCTAGTGTTAGCCCGAGGTACACGACCTCTTTGGACCGTTCCACCACTGTGCCGTTCAGGCAGATCTTGTCATTCTCCGACGGAACAAGTCTAGGAGATTTAGAGTGTGGATCTTTGCCACGTTGATACGGATCTTCCAGCTGTTGAAATATTCAGACAGGACGTCCAGACCTCTCTGAAGTTTGGCAGTTAGAGCTCCGATGACCCTACCCTTGTAGACGATGGATGTGTTATCTGCGAACAGAGACAACGCTCCACCATTAGGGAGAGCTGGCATATCGGAGGTGAACAGGTTGAATAGGATGGGGTCAAGGATGCTTCCTTGTGGAACCCCGGCACCGATGTTGAAAGCATCCGATGTGATGCCATTCAGGGAGACTCGGAACGTCCTGTCTGATAGATAGTTGTTTATGATCTTCACTAGGAAGATTGGAAGACCGTACTGCTGCAATTTGAACACCAGGCCATCATGCCAGACATTGTCGAACGCTTTTTCAACGTCCAACAAAGCCATGGCAGATGTTTTCGAAACAGACTTGTTCCGTCTGAGAATGTTCGTTAATCGAGTCAGCTGGTGGACGGTCGAACGACCTTTCCGAAAACCAAACTGTTCCTCGAGTAACAAGTTGTTTTCATCGGCAGATGTTAGGAGCCGGTGGTATACTGCTCTTTCGAACAGTTTTGATAACCCTGAGAGAAGGCTGATTGGTCGATAACTTGAAGGAGAGGACGGATCCTTCCCAGGTTTCCGGATGGGTATGGCTTTAGCTGACTTCCAACACGAGGGGAAGTAGCCAAGTCTGAGGCACTGATTAAAAATCAGTGCCAGATGGTTGTAGAATCTGGAACTCAAGTGTTTGAGTTCCAGATTCAGGATGTTGTCGAAACCTGGGGCCTTCATGTTTTTAGATGATTTGATATAGGCCAACAGTTCGTCAGCCGTAATCTCGGATTCTTCTAGAAAAATGTTAGGAATCTGAAGAAGATTGGTTGCATTTTCAGCAACCTCAGATTCATAAGGGGTGACGATGTTTTGTCCGAGATTATGGGAGCTGACGAAGTGTTGACCTATCGCGGCAGCCTTCTCTTCAGGAGTTATCAGATGAACCACTGGGTCGCCGGGACGATCCAGTGGTGTCAGTGGGGGAATGGGCCTAGGCTTGTTTTAAAGAATTTTTGTAAGTTTCCAGAAGGGCTTAGCACAATCTGAGAGAGAGCGGATCTTACTAACAAAATCGTTATTTCTGAGATCCACTATACTGGCCTGAATGATCTTTGTTAATCGATTACAATTGGTCTTCAAGTTAGGCAGACCAGTACGCTGGTACTGCCTACGAATGGTGTTACGGGGTGTTACGGAGTCTAATGCGATCTTTGGTAGGGCTGTCAAGGTTCAGAGTGTTACTCGCCTGTCTGGAATTTTACTATATATTGGCCCGAATCGGTTTACCGAGGATCCAACTTCGGCCACCACCGGGTAGTGGTCCGAGCTCAGCTCCTGGAATGCCACAGGAAAGGAATGTCGCATGGACCCCAGACCGACTCAACCGCGTGGGCGAGTCCGGGGCCAAGATGGTATAGTGGCCTTCTTGCAGATCTTCATTGAGGATGATGCCGTTTCGATTGCTCCGACCGTTGCCCCAAGCTTGGTGTTTTGCGTTCAGATCGCCAGCGATGATAAAGTTCCCGCTCCTCCGGGTGAGTTTGATGATGTCTTTCCGGAGGGCCACTGACGACCCGTCCCTGATGTTGGTTTGCTTGGGGCAGTATGATGGTGATTGGGCCAAGTGATGTGCTCACCTCCACTTCGATGGCTTCAATTGTTTTCAGCTGGAAGTTTGGTAGCAGCCGGCAACTGATGTTCCGTCTTGAAGCGATAGCCACTCCTCCACCTCCAGAGCACGTGCGATCAAGTCTGACGAGCCAGAAGTCGGTAAGGAATACGTTCAGTTCGGGCTTCAAGTGTGTCTCGGTGATAATAGCAATGTCGACCTCCTTGGTGTTGACGAAATCGAGTAGCTCTCTATGGTTGTTCGTCAGTGAGCAAGCGTTCCAATTTGCAATTTTTATAGCTTCACGGTCCATACTTGGTGACGAGTGACAAGGCAGCATGAAGCTGTTCAGATCGAGTCTTGCAGGTGCGCAGAATGACGATCACCTCTGAAACCAGCGTTACTAGTTCCTCTGATGTTAACGGAGATTCGTCAACTGAGTCACCTGAGGCAACACGGGCATACGATAGTCCAGGCGCCGAGGTAGAAGCTTGATTTGGCAAAGCTGCAGCAGCAGTGAATGAGCAGAAGCACAACAACAGCGCAGTTTTATATATTTTTAGGTTCAAACAGAACGATGTGTAGCCAAATGATACTCGATTATGATGACCGGGTTTGGGGAAAACGTTTATTTCAGAAAACATTGAGAAAATTATCATTTGCACATTTTTCAAAAGTTTTTTTTATGGAAAATTTGAAAACTATTTATTTTAGCAGATTTGTAAAGTAATATCCTATTGATTGGCGTATTTGGATTTTTCTTTTCATCAATAAACGACAAAGTTAGAATCGTTCAAAACCAAACACTATTTCACCATACATATTTTTTGATTTGCACCCCAGTATAGTCGACAAAGACGTAGTTCTACGTCAAAACAATGTTTGTATAATTTGTATCATCTTTTATTCAACGCTTAGCCTAATTTAAGCATTGTTTACCATGGTCGAAACAGGTGTCTAGAGTTTCACAGCAGCAAGGTATGTTATGCCTAACGTATATTATGCTTAACGTCCATTATGCCTAACGTATTTATACCTAATGGGGTACACTCCATATACAGACAGTTTCACTAGGTGCTCTCGAAGTGAAGCCATATTTTTCCGCCCTTAGTGATAAAAACAAACGATTGAAAAAAATTAAAGGGTTGTGTCCTTGACACGACCGCAGTATGACGTAGAACCACGCAAAATTGATGTTTGTTATGCATTTTTGACTATTATACTTATTATTATCAATGGGGCGGGGCAGAACGTATCTTTTGAGCAGAATATGGAAAAAAGGATGTACTTTGGATGTTAATCTAATTGCATATATAGAGGGCTTTTTCATGTAGCTTTGGGAAAGAAAACGAGACTCAGATATTATTTTCTGTGTAAAAATCACATCAAAAATCTTTCTTATCAAACGAAAAACGTCGACCCTGTGTCGAGTGGTGAATAGAATTTTAATGCCACACTTATTTCGTTGGAGGATTTTTTTCTAGTCCGCCTTTAAGCTCAGGAGCATGCGGCGTGCGGTGCGGAGCACCATCACAATAGAGCTCTTTTGGAGGCACGGCACTACCCGCAAAAGCCACCGAAACTATGTAGATATGAGCTGGTACCTACTTTGTGCGCGCGCCAAACTCGTCCCTTTTTGGTCCTTCATGCAGACTCTGAATTTGCAGCATTCAGAGGAATGTACAACATACTTGGAATACCGCATACACGCGCTCGATTACTCGCTTGCTTCTAGCCAGTAGCAGCATGATGATACGAAATCAGATTTGCTGGTAGATTATGAGTAGAATTTATACGAGCAATAATCCACATTTATTTTCCCATGTTGAGGATTTCCTTTCGTTCCCTTCGAAGAATGAGTTCTCATCCTGATCCCAGCCAGCGCGATAGCATGTTGATGGGGAAAAGTGCTCGATTTATTCGAATTTTCCAGTCAAGCGCGGTGATGGTTGAATGGAATAGTTCGTTCGGGTTGGTTTAGTTTGAACCATGTTTTCAAAACTGGTTGCTAGAAGATTTGGCGCAAAATTTACGCTTGTTCGTTGGTCTGAAATGGGAACGAATGTAAATTCTAGGATAATTTCTCTATCGAGTGAAATGAACGTGTCAGCATCGGTTATCATAAATATTTCAGTGGGATAAATTGTCCAATTATTCCCTGCAAGGAGCGATCCTTGTCGTAGCCATCGTCTTCCGACAAGTGGGATGGAAAGCAACTCCCATGCCGGATGTCAATTGAGGTGCTCTTCATTAGGTTCCTGGCATATGCATCTCAAGTGCCGTGGAAGTGATGCCAGTTCACGTATGAAACGCCTTCGCTCTGGGAAGAGCAACGCTGAAAGTCTACTTAGCAACCCGGACCCATCCGAATGTCGCTTTACAGCTAGAATCACCAACTGGATGTGTGCATATGCGAATTGGTCCTGAAAGTACGCGCCTGCCATACCATAAATAAAACATGTGATACATCCCAGTTAACAAGATTCATGAGAAAGCGCTGCTACATCGAAATGGGGGCAATAAATATCCGTTCGTTTTCCCTTCCCAGTTTGGTTGGCCTGCTCCGGGAAGGTGGATGATCACTTCAAGACATTCTCCGAGCTGCCGGTCGTGGAGGAATGCTTCTTAGCCAAGTGCAAAAGCACAGAAGCTAGCACCACCTAGCTACTAAATTGGATTGTGAAAGACAGATAAACTATCGAAGGACACGCCGTAACCAAAGCACGGAAGAGGGGGAGGGAACGGTGACAGGGGAGTTAGGCACTTTGAGAAGGAGATATGTGCTGTATTGGAGACTCCAACTGCGATGCGATGGTTGTATTTCGCACTGGCTCGTGCAGGCTGTTACACCGGTCCTTCCTTGACTAGGCAACCAGAACCAGTCAGTGGCATGAGCATAACTTTTCCCATTTAAGTGAGAGAAATGGATTTGAAGAAGATAAACTTAAATATTGAATCATGGGATGAGTTGGATCGGAATTCAACCTCTTGACTGTCGTCGATGGGAAAACTATGGCATTTGAGCCGGGAAGGGAAAGACCGATGGGTGAAGGATAACTGGCTTCTTTGGTTTAATATTTTAGGTTAATGTACTGCCGTAGAAGTCCGGAGTGCGTTATGGGTTACTCTGCGGAGCAGTTTGGTAGATTAATAGAGATTGCTTGGATGGAATGCGTGGAATCCGGAAACGGACATATTGGTTGTTCAGGTCGATGGCAGTTAGAGATAATTGCTTTGTCGGAATGTTTCAAGCTTAGGTTTTATGGTTAGGATGCTCTGTTTATCTTCAATGCTGCCTTCTTGCGTAGTTGATATTTATACACTTCCTGTTGGATATTTTCACAGGACCAGGCTTTCCAGGCATCAACTTTTTGATGTTCAATTAAAAGTCAAAAACCACTAGGGGGTATGGCTCTATGATCATCCAATCCAGGGCTGCAGAGTCTGTGCAAAATATTCTGACTTCGACTCCGACTTTGACTCCTCAAAAATGTGTCGGCCGCCTCCAAGACAGTTAATTTATGGAATATTTTGATTATTTTCTTTGATCAAACGTAATGAATACATGTTTCTCATAATTTGCTCTTGGTCCAAAATACACTTGTGCTGTTAATAAGCGATTTCCGCTTAATTTCACTGCCTTAACCATTTCAGTCCCAAATTTAATCTGAGGCGTATTTTAAGGAAATATTATCACCATTTGATAGAATTCTGCTATAGAAGTACAACTTTCAAGAAGTTTTAGGATATATTTTTTATGGATCATTAGAACTTTCAAATTATTGTAGTATTTTGATTCTCATATTTTGAAGTTCTCCCTGAGCATTTGCAGGCCAAATAACAAAACAAAATTGATTTCTGACTCGACCTTCTCCGATTTGCTTGAAACCTACCTTTGGTTAATCATTCATATTTGAGCTGAAATTCGGCCATTTTGAATCTTACAAAAATATTCAAAATGCAGTATACGATATTTTTCAACAAATCATATCTTGTAAAGGTCATTTCGAATAGAAATGACGTCTGAAACAAAATTTTAGGAAAAACTTGTTCCTTTTCAAAAATTAAAATACACCGTTAAGTTTTTTTTTCAAAAAAATAGTGAAAAAAAAACAAAGGGTGTTTGAAATTTAAGTAACTTAAAATTGTCCCTTCTAATATACTCTGAATATTTTTTAATTCAAATATCATAAAATATGCTGACTTCTATTTTTAATTCAAACAAGACACTTAAAAATTTACTAAAATTACAGAACACCAACTTTTGGAAACATTTGTAAACTTCTTGATTATATATATTTTTGTAAATTTTTACTCAATAAACAATTGCTAATACTTACCGAATAGCTTTTTGTGTAATAGTTTCAGCAACAATTGTATAAAGAAAAAACCTTAAAATTTGACCGAAAGCGGTTGCTCTCGGATTTTTGCCAACTAATGAAAGCCTATTTTTAAAAGTTCACAAAAGTTATCGTTTCTCATAAGTTTTTTAATAAAACATGATTTTGTATTTTTAGCTCATAATTGCTTAATTTTTTGTATCATGAATATTTTTTTCTGATAAGGAATTAGTTTTTCCCACAACTTGTCTCAGGTGTCAGTTTAGCTGGAAATGACGTTTTCAAGTTATGGTTTATTGAAAAATATCGATTACGCCATTTTGAATTTTTGTTTGCATGAGTCAAAATGGAGCAATTCCCTACAAATTCGCAATTCGGTTTATTTTTTGTATTTTTGATTTGGTTGAAAATTTGCAGAAACGTTCCTTATGACCGACAATGCCATTTTGCATCTTCATATCGCCATTTAGAATCCAGCCTTATTTTTGAAAAGGGCATATAGAAAAATATCAAGCTTATCTTCAGAAAATGTTTGCTCGAAAACTGTTTGTCCGATCGGTTTGGTGTCTTGGGCAATATTGCAGGTAATAGATGAGACTATTTGAAAAAATATGCACTCCTAAAAACTTTACCCAACTTTTTTTTTATATTTCAAATAAAGTCTTAAAAACAGAGTTGGTTGGAAATGCTAACATGAAGCTTTTTTAGTGTGATGATTTATTAGCTAGAGAGTGATCTTTAGAAGAGGGTAGGTGGATAGTTCCGTTAGAATACGGCAGTATGAAAATTGAATAGAAGTTGAAAATGAGCGAAGGGCCATTAATGCGACAGTTTTTGAAGATAGACGCACATTTTTGCCTAACCCGTACGATGTACGCGGAGACTTGAAGTATGTCTCCAAGTCTACAGGCAAAAAATGTGCGTCCTTCTTTTGGTCATAAACTGACTGCGGCTGTGGAATAGTTCTAGCGACGTTTTCATCACTACCTAAAGCCCCACGTTGCGAGAGCATTTCCAGTCGATGGTGTGTTATAATGCAGTTCTTCTTTACCCAACTATTGTGTTGCTCCTCTCGTCATTACCAACGTGATCATCTCAGAGAGAAAGCAGTATGGTGGTTGTTGCGTGCTGTACTGCCGTACTCTAACGGAACTATCCACCTACCCTCTTCTAAAGATCACTCTGTAGCTAATAAATCATCACACTAAAAAAGCTTCATGTTAGCATTTCCAACCAACTCTGAAAATCGTTAACTTCGCGTATGAAGTAACATAAAAACACTTTGAATGTCTTAAAAACAATTTTTCTCATAAAAAGATTTTTGGATATTTTTTTATTTGGGGACAAAAAATAACATCTATTGCACATTAGGTCAAGATGTAAAAATGATAGACAAAAAAGTTATGATATTTAAAAAGAATCAAGTTTTTGAAAAAATATCCAAAACTTGGTCCAATTACTTTTTCGAGTTTATGTAATGAAAATACATAAAATTTACAATAAAAGAGCACTCAAGTAAATTTATTCTAAGTGGATCCGTTTTCGAGATGTAGCGGTTTGAAAGTAGATATTTTTGAAAAGTTGGTAGTTTTTGGCACAGTGTGCCAGGAATTAAAGCAAGCCGAAAAAAACAAACAAAAACGCTCTGGGTTTGCATCCATTTGAGTTGAGGTCTTCAGTGAAGTTTCTTGTATTAATTAGGACCACAATTTGGTGGATAAACGGCAAAGATGGCACAGCGATACAAACTTTTTTGTTTCGCAAGATAAAGGTTTGCTGTCTTTGGAAAAGTTGTAGAACGTAGAATTTTATGAAAAGTTGACGAAGATTTGAAAGCTGTACATCTTTTAAAAAAATAAGATGAACGAAGTTTTATAAAATGTGCCTGAGATCATGCTTGGCACACACAGTTTTGCTCATTTGCTAATAACTTTGCACAGAGTTGACAAAACATAGTTCTGTTTGAAGAAGTCGATAGAATAGAGCTTAAGCTTGTTATAGATACGTAAAAACAAGGAGATTTTAATTCTAGTAATAAACTGTATTTGATTTTGCGTTGCAAAAGTGAAGTGAGAAATGCTCGATGCACATCTCGGATTTTAAGTGTAAACATTCATTGGTGTTGATTCAAATAATAAGATTGACCTACTCTTTGGATGTCTACAGTTAACTATGATGCTAATCTATCAGTTACTTTAAAGAAAACAAAGTTTCAACAACTGAGTGAAAAGTTATTAACAAATGAGTAGTTGGTGTGTACAACTGTGCATGCCAAGCATGCCTGAGATTCACGTTAATTCGAACAATCGTTCAAAATATTACCTTTATCTTTTTTCCTCGATTGGTATTGATCAATCCAATCTTTTCCAGATCAATGCTTTTATTTTTATAGTAATGAAAAAACAAAATATTCCATGAAATTTGGAAAAAAATACTTGATTTTCTGAAAAACTAGTAAGTGAACGCAAAATGTCAAAAATTATTCCAAATTTACATCAAATAGACTTTAATTCCTCAACATGTCTCAGAGGTTCGTTGAGATATATTTTGCTCATATTGTTCTGTTACGTACATTAAGGTGGGTCAAGTTTGGATAGTTCTTCTGATCTGTATTGAAGTCCTCACCAACTGTACCAAATTTGAATGAATCAGGTTATGATCTTCATTTTTGGGAGATATTTAAAATTATTTTAGACAAATGTATGGAAAACGAATCTTAACTATTCATATGCTTGTCAAAAAACCAAATCGATTAGACATTTGCTCAAAATGTTATTAATTTTCAACTTCAGGTCAAGTGCGCCGCGCATACCTATAAGCTCATACACAGGCCTGTAGGTATGCGTGGTGCAGTAGGCCAAAAGCAAATGGTTTATAACTTTTTCCACAGAAGTCCAATCAATTTGCAGTCTTGAACAACGTTGTTATGCATAGTTTTTCCAATCTCAATTTCAAGTTTGATCAACATTGAGTATGTTTTTAATTTGGAAAAGTAGCAGAATAGGTTTCCTGTATTTGTTTAAATTAAATTTATTGTTTGAGTTAATTACAAATATCTTAAATATATCTCAATATACCTCTGAGAGGATAGGTTATCTTTATTAACGAGACTTTCAGCCATATGCTAGTTCATCTCTTGACGAATATTGGGGACTCCTCCCCTTGTGACAGAGATTTAAATGACGGTGAGGAGCCAGAAGGGACCCCCTAGTTAAGAGAAGTGGACAGTCCGAAAGGGACCTTTCTAGTAACAGAGTATTTGTTTATCAGAGTTGGATGTACAGGTGCTGTTAGTAGATGTTCCTGTTTTGGTGCATTTGGTCGGCAAATTGTCATGGTGGTTTATTCAGAGTTCGTTATAGAGGTTGGTCCTTGTTCGATGCAGTGGGTCGGTTATGGTTGGTTCTTTCAGTGTGGTAGGTCAGATGTTCTTATACATGTTGGAGTCCTCAAATGGAAGCTTACGGGCCTGAAAAAAAATCGGTACGTTTGTATTTTTCCAAAAATATTGGGAAAAATTACAAAAATCTAAAAGAATCAGTTTCTTTCTTTGATTTTTGTCAAAAATTACATGTAAAAATATTGTTTCTATCTCATCATGAAAAAAAAAATAAACCCTCAGAAAAACTGAAAAGTCGATGTTTTGTGGTGTTTTGAGTAAAACTTTATGCCATGATGATTCATAAAAAATGTTTTTGCACGTGAATTTTCTTCGAAAAATTAGAAAAATGTGATGTTTTTAGATTTTTGATACCTTTTATCAATGTTTTTTAGAAAAATCAAAACGTGAATATTTTTTTCGGAGCGGTGAACTTCCCCTTCATGAAGCATATCGGGATCCCTTAATGCTCCCTGGGAATTTCCTGGAAATCTGGACTGTTTACCAAGAGGTGCTCTATCGTCATCGTTGTGTTGCAATACAAATATCGCAATGTTTTCGGAACGAAGTCGCACTCCCCACATTATGGGTCGTCCGAGTAAGGCCTGGGCGGAGACGAGAAATAATCAGTTGGTCCTGATGGTTTAGGGAATCCTGCCATTTGGCGGTTTCCCCTTTGATTTTGCGGAGCCCTGGGCCCAAGCGTTCCGAAGTTTCAATTTCACCCAAACCTTAATATCAGGTCCAGGAACGGTTTTAGTAGCGAGCCGTCCAGATCGACCCGTAGCCGCTAGATGGTCTGCTTCACAATTCCCCCGGATGTCGCAATGCTCGGGGATCCATATTATGGTAATGTTCGACGGAGCTTCGAATTGAATCCCTTGGATCCAAGGATGTCTGGATATCTGGAAGCTGATAGAACACTTGCAGAGTCCGAAAGAATACAAGAATACTTTCCGCAGAGAACACGGAGCACTGGTCCAGGAGTTAGAAGAAAAAACTAGTAGCGGGATCTGCAATCCGAGGCCGACTCCTCCCGTGGCCTTAGAGCCATTTCCCGCGAATTGTTACCAGCCTGGAATCGTTTAGCAACTGAGAGGTCATCGTGGAGGTTTGGTTCTGCCCATCCCCTAGTTCCAGTCCAGTGTAGTCTCGACACTGGGGGAGCTCCTGATGGGCCAGATTCCTTAGAGCTCTGTTCCCCTCTCTGTGGAAACAGACTTCTTCGTTCCCAGCAGTCTTCTCTAGATAGCTTATTGTTCTGCTTATCAGGGTCTCGGCTACTTGGTACCGGAAAGGAAGAACACCGAATTCAACACATGCCGATTCCGCAGGAGGTGATGGTAGGAGCTCAACTACAATACCGATGGCTGTGGGACCTAGCCGCGCAGTGAAGAGGTCGCTAGTCGTACATAGCTCTGAGATATTTAGAGAAATTAAAGTGAATTTGGTGTACATTGTGAATAATTGATAACTTTTTTCGTTACTTGCATATTTTTTAGAAAATTATTCAGAAAATCATGTATTTTATATTTGTTTTCCGTGCTGAGCACCAATGCTACCGATGCCAGGGAGGCAGCTCCCACACCTGGATTCTACCTATCGACCCATCAACTCATGGACCGGGGACCAACGGCATTACTTCCCTCTCCCAAGGGAAGGCGTGATCAGAGATGTTATGCCTCAAAACATTCCGGCGGCGACGACTGGGATTGAACCAGACCTTTTGGGGTGAGATTTAATTACGCTTACCACTACACCACCGGCGTCGCTGTATCTCAGTTGTTTGAAGATGCACAGCTTTTTAGTCTTCGAAAACTTTCCATAAAATTCTATGATCTATAACTTTGTCGAACACAGCAAACATTTATCTTGTAAATTAAAAAAAGTTTGTATCGCTGCGCCATCTTTGCGGCCAAAACTTGAACCATTTTAATCCTTCAAATTGTAGTCCTAATTAATCCATGAAACTTCACTCCAGACGTCAACTCAGTTGGATGCAATCCCAAAGCGTTATAATTTTTTTCCTGCTAGATTTAATTCCTGGCCCATTGTGCAAGGGGCTAAAAAAATGTGACCGAATGTAACAAACGGGGGAGTTAATGGTTAATTGTAACGCCACATCAGCATATTTCTTTAGTTTTAATTTGTGAGATTTTATAGCAAGAGTGAGCACATTGCAATGAGTCAAATTTGCTAAAAAGCACATCGATGCTTTGTGAATCATTTATCCTCTTTCAAAATGCACAGATGACTCACTTGATTTAAAACTGCTAAGCGTAATTATTCTTAAAAAGTCGACAATTTGAAATAACAAATACGGAAGTTCCTTAAATTAGTTGAAAAGAAAACCTTAGAAGCATTGCGAGTTTCGTGAACTAGTAATTAGTAAAAACACTGTAAAACAATTGTAAGATCCATTAGTTAGCCAGAACTTCCGTTGAAACATATTGGAGGTTCCGTGTACGTCGTAAAATCGGTGAACGTGTCGGAAGAACATATTGGAAGATCTTTGATTTGTTCAGAAGTTTCTGTGAACAATAGAAATAATCAAAATTTTCTTGTCATATGTTTTAAGTTGTTCCTGGAACGTTTGAGGAATTGGGGACTTTGTTTTGAAACTTGAGCAACCTGATGAAAATTGGAGAAGTCCGTAGAACTTCCAGGAAGCCTGAAGAATATCCGTGGTGTTCGTAGAATATCCGAAAAATCCGAACAATTTCTAAGAAGTGCATACAATTTCCAAATAGTCCATAGATTTTACGAGAAGTCCGTAGATCTTATGAGAAGTCTGTTGAATTTTCGAAATGTCCGTAGAATATCCATGACGTCCATAGAACTTCCGAAAAGTCTATAGAGCTTCCAAAAAGTCCATTATAAGTTCGTATAACATCCGAGCAGACCGTAGAATTTCCAAAATGTTTGAAAATTTAAAATTTATTTTTCCTTATGAAGAGCTTTGAGAGCAAATTTACTCACGAAAAGAGAGAGACGGCAAACTCCCTTTCTTAGATCTTCTCATCATCAGGGAAACGTCTTCGTTCAATTTCGTAATCTATAGGAAACCAACAAACACAAAGAGAGTAATACCAAGCACTTCAAACCATTCCCATCAACATAAAATGGCCGCTTTTCACCACATGGTTCACAGGATGCAAACTCTTCCTCTTAGCGATACAGGCAAATCAAAGGAAATAGCTCACATTTTTGAAATCGCTAGACTTAATGGGTATCAAGAAAAAACAATTCAAGCAGTAATCGATGAAAGAACAAGGGTTCATTTTAGGCGTATTTCGACAACTCTTACACCAGTAACTGAGGGTTTAAAACGGGTAGCGGAGAATTTCGACAAAAACATTACCAAACCATT
The DNA here is from genome assembly GCF_037179485.1 of Ochlerotatus camptorhynchus. Lineage (NCBI taxonomy): Eukaryota > Metazoa > Arthropoda > Insecta > Diptera > Culicidae > Ochlerotatus > Ochlerotatus camptorhynchus. The sequence continues at coordinate 7,554,928 of NW_027040849.1, forward strand.
GATTTCAAAGTTTAGACATTTTGGCCTAGATTTAATATTCAGCAGTAGGATAAATCAGCAGAAGTCACTGTTAGGATCAACTAAAGATTCAATAAATGTCTTAGGGAAAGCCGGAGTCTACAAAATCTCTTGTCCAGATTGCAATAAAATCTACATTGGTCAGACGAAAAGGACTTTGGAAACAAGGTTTAAGGAACACATCGCAGAGGTAAAAAAGGCTAACAAAGAGATGGATAAAGGACTTCATTATGAATTTAAATCCAAGGTTGCAGAACATATCGTTAAAAAGGGGCACAATTTGACTAAGGAAAACATTAATATCCTTGGGACTGTATCTTCACCTTGGAAACTAGACGTAGCCGAAAGTCTAGAAATATTTAAACATAATCCATCAACATTGCTTAATAGCAAGGTTGCAAAGACTCATTTCAGCTAAAACAATGTTTTTCTAAATTATGAAATAATTAGATGCCATGATCAAATTTTGAATTGGTAGGATACAAGAAGAGGTTGCAAAGAATGTGTTTGACATATTAAACCTGTTTATTTCACTTCATGAGAGTCACAATCAGCGATTTTTCACAAACTCACTCACTCACTCACTCACTCACTCAGCGATCAGCAAATCGCTGATTGTGACTCATAGAAAGCAAAATTTACAGGTTTTATGTTTCCAACGCATACTTTGTAACCTCTTCTTGTAAGTTACAAGTAAAACATTCCATCATACCATCTTTTGGTTTTATTATTCCGAAAAACATTATTTTAGCTGAAATGAGTCTTTGCAACCTTGCTTAATAGAGATCAAGGAAACGGACACTCGAGACTCTTTAGCATGCTACCTAAAACAACACATCGTAGCATGTCTCTACCTGTTGGAGACTGAATTTAGGTACCTGTTTAGGTAAATTTTTACATGGCAGTGGATACCTGCTGATTTTTAGTACCTATTGATAAGTATATAACTCGTAGATAAAAGATGGATTCTTCAGTGGTGTTGAGTACTTGGCACTGATGAAGTCTGCAAGTAGTAGACGGAATACGCGTATCTGTCAAAAGATAAGCAATTATAACGGAATTTAAAGGAAATAAACCAACCCACTCAAAGCTGGGGTACATAAAGGGATTCCGTTAAGAGGTTCGACAAATTTAAAGGATTATTTTTCTCTATTTTTTTTTTAAATCTGACAGACTATTTATCTACCAATTGTTCATACATCCCAGGTTGGGCACTTTCAAAGGAAAAAAAGTTTTGTTTTTATGATGCGTTTATTTTTCTAGGCTCATTTACCGTCACTTTGTGGAGCCGATATTCATTGTTTAGATTACAAACTTACTTAAAACTAACGTAAGCAAAGCGGGGGCCGATTACTCGTGGCTATCTCGAGGTTAGGGGTAACAAATTGAAACAAATGGATGGCAGGGAAGAGATTGAAAACACAAGGTTTGGAGAGCAATGTGCTCTTGATCTCGAACTAAGTGACAAACTGATGAAAAAGACAAACATGGTGGTAAACCGATGGGCAGCTAACAACTTGGGGGAACACAAGATGACACTAACTACTAAAGCCTCAGAACTTTCCTTTTTAAAAACACATAAATTAAATTGCAATAGTCGAGATCTCGGCTCGCCAAGATGTCTCTAACGAACCGCAAAAGGAAAAAAAGTTGTTCGTCATTTTTGTTGTAATTTACAATTCTCACACCAACTTGAGTATGAGGTTGGAAGCACCTTCTCAGATGTCAATTACATTTAGAGGATGTAACGAACTTCCGAAAACTCCGTAAAATTTCCAAGAAGTCCATAGAAGTTTCAAGAAGTCTGTTGTGCTTCCGAAAAAAACCGTGAAGTCTGCAGAACTTTTGAGAAGTTCGTAGAACTTCCAAAAGCCATTAAAATATCTGAAAGGACCGTAGATCTTCCGAGAAGTTCGTTGGATGTCTATGAAGCCCGTAGCACTTTTGAGAAGTTCGTGGAAATTCAAAGAAGTCCATACAACTTCCGAGAGGTGCGAGGATCTTCTGAAAAAAATCCTTGAACTTCCGAGAAATCCGTTGAACTTCCGTGTAGGCCATAGAATATCCAAGATGTCCAAAGCACTTCCAAGAAGGCCGTATAACATCAATGAAGTCTATTCAACTTCAGTCGTTTTGTTTGGTTCAATCCACGATTTTTTTTAGCGGCGCCGGTGGTGTAGTGGTAAGCGTGATTGCCTCTCACCCCAGCAGGCCTGGGTTCAATCCCATTCGGCGCCGTCGGGATGTTCTCAGGCATAACATCTCTGATCACGGGAAGTAAAGCCGTTGGTCTCCGGTTCATGAATTGATGGGTCGATTGGTAGGGTCCAGGTGTGGGAGTTGCCTTCCTGGCGTCGGTAGCATTGGTGCCCAGCACGGAAATCAAGATCGACGGAAAACAAATCAAGGAAAAAAAAAACGATTAATTTTACATCGTTGATCGAAGAGGGAGAAGGGGGCGTGACGTAATCGTGTGGAGGGGGGTCGAGGAAAATGTTACGTAACTAATGGATGCTCCCATATGAATGATTGACTATAACAAAGAATCATGTAAAGTTTCATGCAGATTGGAGAATGTCGAGTCTGATCAATTCGTCATTAGGCGTGGAACTGCTGACCTGTTGAATGAAATGTTGCTCGATGTCGTCCCGACTAAATAAACGAATTCGTATTCCGTCGTAGGACTCATATCATTATGAAAGATCTATATGTGTGTTAACAAAATATCTTGGATTCTCCAAATCATTCTGCAGTGCAGATCTTGATGTTCTATACTCTATATACTCATCAAAGTATTCTATGAGGACCCGAATAAATTTTTAAACCCTTACAGCTTCGTAGAGCCCATAACATCAAGTGAGATGTATTGTTGTTCACTTTCGCTATTAACTTTCACTAGATTAGTGAAAGTGATACAATAGTAGTAGAATTAAAAGGAAAAACAACGAAATAAGGTTTGCAATTATTCTACAGTAACGCTCATCAATCAATTTAGATTGAATTTGTTGGTGAGATGAGTCAAGGAGTGGATGCTTTTTATTTGGTTTTTATAGCCATGATCCATCAAGCTTAGCTGGACTAACTTGTTAGGTATGCACCTCTGGATTCCATGTCCTTGGTTCGAATCTTGGTTGCAACCTTTTTTTTAACGAAGATTTTTCTAACATTACCTTATGCTACTTTATATGTAGTAATTAATAGAATTACATGATATTTCTGAAACAAATTGCAAGAGGATTGTGAGGAAATGTCCAGGAGACTTTCAAAAATTCTTTTGGAAGAGCTTAAAATGAATACAGAAGATAATTCCAAAAATATCCAGATCTCCAAGTGAACTCTGACGTGGGTCCCAAATAAATGCTGATAGAAACTTTTAAGGAATTCTGATATAAATTTCAAAAGAAATGTGATAAGAATTCGAAAGAAATCTGAATCTGACGTTGATTCCATTCCGAAGGAATTCTAGGGAGAATTTCATATTCTCTATAGCATCAATGTGAGGTTTTTTGACGTAGGGCTATGTCTGTGATTTCTATATGAGGGTACACTTTGTGAAAACCGAAAATGGAACATGTAACACAATTATGAAAGATTTTGAACGTTAATAACGCAGCTGCCCTTGAACCAATTTCAATAATTTTATCACCATTCGATCAAAAATATTCCCACGCATCTGTTAACGTTAAGACTTTCAAATTTTTCAAAATGTCTGTATTGAAAGTTTCAAGAATGTACAACTGTTGCTATGATAATTGAAATAACCGATTGCCTTCGAAAAGCAATTTCCCTAACACAGATTTCAAAGTTGAATTCCATCCGGCCTCACCAAACGATGTTTATTCAATCACCGTGTGGTGAGCGGTGGTGTCCTCCAGTTCACAACAAAAGCCTGCCTGCAAGGAGCGAGCTGCAGCCCACATGACCATCCATAGAAGGAGGAAGAAGCCGCACAGCTATTGATCGGAATCAGTAGCTCTTCGTGAGTCGCTGTGGGCCATCTATGTTAACCACGTCGTACTAAAGAGTATAATCAGAGAGAAGCCCACTCAAATTCCTATTCCTACACAAAACACAAGCTTCTGCTGCAGTTAACAAATAAGATTTATTTAATAAGACCACTTAGTCCTACGTCACCATTGCGTTCAACCTCATAGGGCAGTTCTTTGAAGTTTTTTCCTTGATTTGTTTTCCGTCGATCTTGTTTTCCGTGCTGAGCACCAATGCTACCGACGCCAGGGAGGCAGCTCCCACACCTCAACTCATCAACCGGGGTCCAACGGCTTTACTTCCGAAGGAAGGCGTGATCAGAGATGTTATGCCTCAGAACATCCCAGCGGCGCCGACTGGGATCGAACCCAAGCCTGCTGGGGTGAGAGGTAATCACGCCTTCCACTTCACCACCGGCGCCGCTATCAATGTGAGGTTATTTAGCGGGAATTTGGAGTTGAATTTCATGGAAATTCAAACTCACAACATCTGAGGATAGTGTCATGGGAGTTGAGAAAAATTCAACAAAATAAAAATATTTTTTTTTATCCGGACTTCTGAGAAAATTCAAATAAAGGAATTTTGAAAAAAAGATAAAATTCTGAAAATAATGCTCAGAATGGAAAAGAAAAAAGTTTCTGTTGAGAATTCCATGGAAAAATCCAAAAGCATCATGACAAGAGTTCCAAAAAAATTCTGATAAGAAACCGAAGGGAATCTCAATCTGATAATAGTTGCAAAGGAGTTCTAAGGCGAATTCTATTTGGGAGGATGGCTTCTTACAATAGACTTTATGTATAATATAACAACATTCCAGGGATACTTTTGAAAAGAGCCTGAGATTTTTTTAATGAGAGTTTCAACCGAATTTTTCAGAATACTTAAGGCAAAGCGAGGTGTGTTCGTAGGCAATCAATAGAAAAAAATTGTGGACAATTCAAGTTAATTCTGGACATAATTACTAATGTCTTTGTAATGTTTGTTCTGTTTGGAAGCATTCCATGGGGCATATGTGACTCACGGGCCTTTGAATGTGCACCACTAGCACACAGCTGTCAATGAGCACCAACGTCACCAAAACCAAATCGTTCGATGTCAACTCGGACAACCCTTCCAACTTGACGGTAGTGGATCGTTTCCAATATCTCCATCAAAATCAAACCTGTTTTAGTTTTAGGAACAATATTTAAACAATTGCCCTCTTGGAGTATTCCGTTCATCAAGAGCCAATTAGCGCCCAGCTCAGAATTTCCACTTGCTTCTCCGTTCCACTTTGAAAACTAAATTATTGAAAAGTTACACAACCGTATTGGGAGCAGCATCTGCCATCTCGTGAAGCAAATAATATTCCCCGATCGGAGTGACAAAACTTTCTCCCCTTCTTTATGCATCCCTCTCAATCCACCCATCCTCCCCCCCCCCCCCTATACCGAAATCCCATCGTAATAAAATTTGATAGTGCGAACCCTCACCCCGGACTGACAAGCTGTAATCAAATTCCGAAAGAGCAATGCCGGAAAGTCAAAGTTTAGTGACGGAACTTTACTTCCATTCATGCTCAACCAGAACCGACGAACGTTTGCGAGCATTTTGATGATGATCCTTTTCGGCCGGGCCCTGTTTGTGAACATTCGCTTATCTAAATTTAATAAAGTTTATTTGAGCAAATGGCACACTCCTCCTATTCTTCAGCAGGCCGGGATGGGTAAGTTTTGCTTTACCCCAGGGTAATGGATGCAACATTAAAAGGACCGATCCAAGAGTGCAAGAAAAATATTTATAGTTTTCTAACAGCATTTCCGGGATATGTCTTCCTCGTACAGTACAGTAAGTGGAGACTTTTCAACTCGCCAAAAGGATGAAAGATCTGTACTGCGATGCACATACGTTCTCCTGCTTCGGATACCGAGAGGTTAAGGTGAAGTTGTGTGGCCCAGTTCAAGCGACATTTTCCACTCTCAGACTGGCGCATGGAACGGATTCGGTTACAGCGTTCGTAACGGTTGCCCAGGTGCGCTGAACTTTTGGGAACACTCGTCGGACGAAAGGTGTACCTGGTGCATATCTCGATGCCGTAAATTTGCATTCCAGACAGGAAAGTTGCTTGTAGAGGACCAGGCTTATGATGATGACGGAAAGTTGCTGTGTAGAAGATAAATCATAAAGTTTGTTTCGGTATCACTCCCGCATGTGCAAACGGTCGTGTGGTGCTGACTGCAAGGATCAGAGGAATGTCATATCTGGACCAATATTGACTTGTCGACTCGGGTTATGTTTCCGGGAATATTTTAATTTGCGAAAGTTTCTGAGATGCTGTTATCATTATGTTTTGGATAGGATCACCCATTAAATGGCTAAAAAACATGTTTTGCGGAAAATGATGTTATTAGATGTTATAATGATATTGGGCACTTGTAAGTTACAAGTATAGGTTTTTGGCACATGCCAGTCAAGTTCTCTTCCAGAGAGTCATAAATTATGATCGGTAAATATTCACCCCCACTGGTCATCAGTAAATGGTCAACGGTAATACAAATACCTATTGCACGTTCAGAAACAAATATTGTGAAATGATACCGTTTTACGGTATACAGTGGCGGGTCTCCATACAAAAGACGGACGAATCTTAATATGTTGCTCAATCTTTCTGAAAATCACAAATTACACAATTCGAAATTCAGAATTTTTTGCTGTGTAGTTTATTCAGAGTATTACTCAATAACAGTAATTTCAAACTCAGCATTAGCCCAAATTACTGTCCAAATCCACGGATAACCTTCATCCCATTTACTGCTATCCGTGAGTTCAACCGGTGCTAAAACCCAATCCTTCATGTATGAAATCCATCTGCCTGACAGATCCCACCGCTTTCGCTGCGGTCGGGAAAGCCCCATTTCACCACAAACGCCGGGAGATCTCGATAGGAACCGCTCTGTAGGCACCATCACAGCCAGCAGGTTTCAATTAATTTAAAATTCAAAGCACACACAAACAGGACATCAGCCCACCACCAGTGCCACCAACTCTGCTAGCAGATTCAAGTTGCAACAACAGAATACAGGCATAGGTATGTGCATCTATTACCCACCGCCATTGCTGATATGTCCCAGCCATTGTGTGTCATTCGATTTTAATAGAGTTCAAAGGAATAAATATTCGCACGTAAATCTACATGAAATTAATTTAAAACGTATTTGTGTGCTTACGCGCCGCTGCTGTGTAGGAATGACTCCAACGACGCCGATGTGCACAGTAAGGGGATCAATGTGACATTTCAGCACCATTGCAATGTTGGTACCTATAGGTTGCAAGCAACGCACAGTGCCCGGAATCTGGACAAAACCTCAAAAATCAACTTTAATATTTTTGTGTCAATTAATATCGCAGAAAGAAAATCAAAATTTCACTGGTGATGTTAACATCCAATGATGATGTAAATCGGCCTTGGAATTTTATGCTCAGCTCAACTTTTTCTATGATTCTATCAAATTACCCTAGCGGCACGCTTGATCTGAACAATTGTGGTCACTTGCGTGCAACTTATTCCAGTCACAATCAAGTTGCAGCAACTTATTTCGAAGGAAATGTGCTGCTTGGGTAGGGTTCTATGAAATATCCTTGATGAAAGCGGTTTTATATTCAGAAATGGGTTTCTTGCGTCTCAAAACAATCAAAACCATCTGGACGGGAGAGGGTTTGCTGATTACTGACTAAATAAGCAAAATTACGAAACCTGAGAACGTCCAAATAGTTACGGATAGGAAGGATAGGTTTAGGGCAAGGCAGAATATTACTAGAGACAGCCGAAGTTCACGGCAAAAAGAGACAAATTTTACGGTCGAGAAATGTGATAAGCTTGAAATTTCGCGGTGATTTCGAGACAATATTGAAAATGGCATAACATCTTAATGGAGCACTTTGCCAAGCAGACCCAAAGCTGGCCCACCCCATAGAATTTAAGAAATAAATACCAGAGCAATCTATTTTTGCATTGCATGGAGGAATTGCGATATTTTTCCGGATTATCTAAAAAAAACTCTGTTGTGAATTTGAATTTCTTAATGAATGGCCTGTTCACGGCTTCATTGGTCTTCATATTTTATCAACTTTTCTGCATACTTTATCAACGTCCCATGTTGTTGAATATCTTCATTCGAAAACATGTTGTCTACATTTTGAAAACATTTGAAATTCTGTGATGAAGTGTTTTTGAGCTACTTAATAAACCTTTTCATTTTTCAAGACTTTGAAAAATGTCATGAAGACTTTATTGAAATCATAATCAATGCCCATGAATATTAACTAAGTTATATAAAACTTATACGAAGGTTGCTGTGCTTCTACAAAGTTTCTTGAAACCAATTCCATGAACTCAAATAATACTCCCTGAACTTCTTCCTAATCCAATTAAAATGTCCCTGAGCGGCTATGAAGTTCACTAAATTTGTGGAAAGTTCTGTCACTGGAAAGTTGCTTGCACTTATACCAAGTTTTCAGATATTTTACGATTTGATTATAGTTTTTTTTTTAAATTTTATTATAGAGATTTTTAGCCAAAGGCTAGTTCATCTCTTTTGAATACTAGATGGGATGAAAAGTAAGCTCCTTGGGAATGATTTTTTTTTTCTTTTTTTATTATTTAGTCCCCTTTAAGCTCGATACACTTACTGCAGCGATTTTCCAACTTCATGATCCCGTCCGAAAAGTAATTTTCCGGAAGGTCTGCAAAATACTCCTCTGCGGCGTCGATGATTTCCTCAAAAGAGCTGATTTTTTTTATTGATGAGCCATCTTTTGAGGTTTGGGAAGAGATAATAGTCTGAGGAAGCCAAATCGGGCGAATACGGTGGATGCGTAAGTCATTGATTTTAGTCGTTGTTGCGATGCCCTTGTGCGCATTGTCTTGTAAAAACAATTTTTTTTTCGCTTCATCTGAGGCCGTTTTGCAGCGACTTTGGCATTCAATCGCTCCAATAATGCACAGTAATACTCCCTGTTGATGGTTTTTCCTTTTTCGAGGTAGTATGCCATGAGAATCCCAAAAAAATCGACACCATAACCTTTCCGACCCATGGAGCCTCCCTCGTGCCGGCTCAGTCCATTGCCGGGCACTCATTCTATTCTTTAGGGTGTAATTTCTCCTTTTCTTTATTTAACGTCGGTCTCTGTTCCGCAATCTAGTGCCAATCACCGACGGACATCGATTGTCATCCATTGACGGCAATCTAATGTGCAGGAAGGCAGCTTCCACACCTGCGTAGGATATCGCACCCATTCAACACACATGGGCCGGGACCAACGGCTTAACTTTCCTTCCGAAGGAAGACGTGACTAGAGATTTTTATGCCTCAGAAAAATCCCACCGACCTCGGCTGGGATTGAACCCAGACCCATCGGGTGTTAGAAAGCAGTCACGCTTACCACTACACCACCGGCGCCGGCTTTGGGGTGTAATAGTGCTGTGAAATTGATCGGTAGTGGATTTGCGGCCACCACGAAACTCTCAAAACGGTGTAATCTGACGGAGCATTAGCCCCATAATATTTATAGAACTTTTCTTTTGTTTCCTTCGTCGTTTTGCCTCCCAAAAAATAATTTTTTATGAGAGAACGAAAATCGTTTTTATCCATACTCAACATGATGCCAAACACATGGGGGAGAGGTAGCTCATCGATTCTTCCGGTTCGCCTCCTAGCATCGTGCTATAAGGTACTAGGCGATAGCCAGGGTAGTTGATCGATAGCTCGATGATGTCATTTCGTTGACGTCTGCAATGGGAAATTCTCATAGCAGGCGCTGACGATGGGACGTTGTCGAGTTGTTGAATAGCAACTATCGTGGTAACTCACCGATTACCTGTCGATCTGCCAAATTTGGAAAGACGTCTGCATTGAATTGTCTCATATAATAATATTTCGCCCACTATATCACAAGAAATTGCGAGTAGCTGAGTGGAATGGAGATAAGTTAAGCATTGGGTACAGGACCAAGTCTCCCCTGGGTGGTGCCAAAAGATGAGCGCAATAGAATTATCAAGTTGCCATAAGGCAAGGCACGGAATGAGACTATTGCATGGCTGGGTAGTCAAAGTCTTCTATTCGTTAGTCATTTCAGGTGGATTAGAACAGGTTTAGGTGGGCGTTGGCCAGATTTGGATTTTTCAGATGTAATCCTGGATAGGACTCTGTCATTGAACGTCGCGTGAAAGTGGAACTTAATGAAGGCCTAAGTACTTTTTCGTAGTTTTTAGTTTTCGGATTTGAAAGATCGTCGGTTACAGTGGCCTGCTTACTGAGCAGAAAAACGCGGTCCCAGGTCCTTACATATCAAAGAGATTTATGGTAAAATCGCTTGTGTATCGTGTATTTTGCGAAACTCGTTGTTGTCGTTGGTTCCGGGTTTGAATGGATACACACATTTGAGCAACGGTATTATGTGATATGAGGGGCTCGGTGGCCTTAGAGCAACCGTTTTTGCTTACTGAGCAGAACATCATGAGTCTAATATCAGGCCCATCCACATTCAAGATTCGTTAATCGTTTTATTTGTTAATATGACTACATGGTAATAACAGCAACTCGGTGATTAAAAAGGTGCTCGTCTGCCTAGTGGCAAACGTTTTTGCTTACTGAGCAGAAGACCGTGGGCTTAGTCCCAAGCGTTAGGACATCAATTCAGCTTATCGTTTACCAAAACGAACCCTGCTGCAAACCCAACCCTCTTATCCAACATCCCAGTGATTCCTCGTGGAAGTGCAGAGGTGTTCTCGGCTTCCATCAAAGCGAATGTCATGTCAACACAATCCTTCTCATTCCTTTCTTGACCTGTGTTCGGGCGCGGCCGGCGCTAGTATTGCCTAATTTAAGATCACCAGTTTTTACACATTGAGGATGATTGCTAGTCCCAAGCATCGTCTATTGGTTCTCTGTGTAATTACAGCTGATCTGGCAGTAACAGAGTAGCGACCGTGGGCGGTTAATCAAGCTCAAGCTCAACATGATGCCAAACACGTCAACAACAATCAACTGTCAAAACAAAACTAAAAACAGTATCGCACTGAAATTTGGCATGCCTGCCTAAATATGAACGGACTACCAGAGTCGATGTTATAATAAGAGTCCGGCCAAGAGAAAATGCTGCGAACAATCAGCACTGTTTGTGATTTATTTTTCGTCAGAGTAAACGGCAACCTGATTTTTTGCATTAGCATCGGATGACTTTTACTCAGAGGTGAAAAATTTCATGTCGATAACGGAGCTTCTGGGAGTCAAAAATAATTTTAGAACCTGAAAAATGTTCAAACAAGTGCTTGGTATAACTTATAAATACCAAAATGTACTAAATAAAACGATTTAATGTTTTTCATCTAAAATAACTAAAATATTGTCAGTAATGAATGCAATATTTGTAGTTCACTGGCTGTGGGAGCAATAATGTTTATTTACTTTGCTTGTTTGGTACCCCGCTTGACAGTTCGATTGGTACTTCTGGCTTCACTCTTGGCGGGACTCTTATTATAACATTGACTCTGCGGACTACAAGGCACCATTACCTTTTTTGCAGTAGCAGCGCATTCTGGCGGTCAAAGAAGTTACTTTTCACCCCACCTAGGCTTACACAAACTATAACTAATTTTTTTTACCAAGATTGCTGAACTTGTTAATATTGTCTATGCCTCAAACACAGCTCCCGGAAATTCGGCCAAGATCTCAGAACATCATGTTGAATTTTTACAATATTCCCATCGTCAAAAGTCCTTGAATTCCACCACATTTTTGATCATACCATCATATCGGCAAAGCAAATTGCCAGTGAAATCTTGTTCAACCAATGATTCATTCGCTCAATAATCAAATCCGCCTGCTAATCAACCGGCACTCACTCAACGTTCAAGTTTTGTCTGTACCCATTTAAGTTTGTTTATTTCCTATAATGAACGGATAAAACCGCGAAAGCAAAAAGCACTCTTTTGATCTTCTGTTGTAGAACAGTAATTCAGTTCAGTAATCAACAACACTGCTTGTATGATATGTGACGTTCCATTTTTGTGCATCATATTGTAGAGAAATTTACACTACTTTAATGAACTGTGCATTTTTGTGCCATCTAAATTGCAATGTTTGGCGAGAATTTAACCTCATATATGATAGGTTGAAAATAACATGCAATATTATGCCTTTCAATAAATTTTTCTCAGTGTTCACTCGGCTGTCGACAAAAGCAGGCCCCTCTCGATGTGTGCTACGCGATCGTCTGTTTTCTCGGCAGCAACCATTGTGTGGTCCTCCTCACTGTTCTTCATCAGCAGTTCTTTCGGTCGATGCGTCGTCGACTTTGGAAAGCAACCGTTTCGTGATGAGTGTGTGAGTGCTGACCACGTTTTGCGTCCATTGCTGCAATGGACGCGCTCTGACCCTCGTTGGCGTACAACAATTTGCCATACAATGAAACTACTGGAAGCGGCTCCAGTTCTGATGGAGGAGGCTTTTTGGATAGCGGAAGATAAAGTGTTTATTGTGTTATACCTTTTGACTATAGTTTTAAAATGTATTGTATAGTGACCAAGAATCCTCGGCTCTGTAGAGTTAATTCGGTTGAGCCTTATCAAATAAATTAATAAACAAAAAAAAAAAAATTCACGGAAAATGTGGTATTAAGTAAGGAAAAACAAATTAAGGCAAAAAAACTTAACCAGTCCTTATACGTAATTTTCAACGATCTTACAGTGGCTGAAATCTGTCTACTTTCTTTCCCATAGTTGTTCAAGAGAATCAAGAAGCTTGTGAATCTAATACGCCCATAACATTATTTTTTATGCTGCAATATGTATCTTATCTTTTTTCAACTCGAATTCTAACATGTCAAAACAGCGAAAAATCTTATGGTAAGTATTGGGTTCAACATTTTCTAGACCACTCCGGAAATCGAGTCCGCCGCCTTCAGATAGGCTACTGTCTAAGACCCTAAAAGTTTGAACGGAGCTTCCTGAGGGCCATCTGGTGACCATTCGGAGTCAATGACCAGCTAATATATTAAAAATCACAATTTCACTACATTCCATATAATCAAGACCTTCTTTGATCAAATTTACGAACAGTCAGTTTTACGGATGTTACGAACCTTCCGGTGGACCTTCTGGTGACCATTTGGAGCCAATGACCAGCTAATATATCAAAAATCACCATTTTACTACATTCAACAAGGGGTAATCAATTCTGCACACTGTGCCGAAACACGTCATGGCACACTGCTCGGCACGCACAAATTGACAAGAATGACAGAATTTATTATAAAACGGCATCACTGTTTTTTTGCTGACGATAGTTGCTAAGGTTTCGCACTTTGTTGACAGTCTCTGATCTTCGCTTCAAGATGAATTTAATAAATCCATCGGACTATACGATCGTATCCCGGATTAGAAGTCAAACCTAAAGGACTTTGCTCGATCTCTCCTGTAGCCGTACTTCGTCTAATTTCCTGTAAGAATTGTTAAAGTGTGGTGATAGCCACACACTTAGAAGAATTGATGTAAATTTAGGTGCTCTGAGACTGACATATACGAGCGTCAGTTTTGACATAAAATTAAGTCATAATGGACGTGAAATTCAGCTCAATCAAACGTACTTTCGACGTTTTCAGTCTCGAAGCACTTAATTTTACTTGACATGTTTGTTTACGCTTCATCCATTATGTCACAAATGAATTCCGTCACGTGTAAGATAAGGTATTTCGAATTGTGCAGCAACACCAATAACTAGATCACTGTCAGGGTCATGCACTTTTCCAACCAACGTGATTACAACAAATGCTTGTCGTTTCCGGTAGCGACAATATTGGAAATCACGGTTTACATGGGTCCATTCCACAGGCACGGTGGTCAAATACATAGAGTTTGACAGAAGAATACATAGCTATTCTTTAAACATAGTGTTATACTTTGTTCGTCTAACAATTCAGTTATACTTCAACATAAAGATACTGTTACTTTTGACTTCCATTGTCGATATCTCACAAATAACAGTTCAATTCTTCGGTACAAACAATGTAAATATTTACCTTTTTTTTTTGGCAAAACTCAGGTAATCATGACGTTTAATTATTGAAAACAATTTGAATGAAGAAAAGAGTCCCACTGCTGTCATGAATACCTGAGATTTGTCAAATAATGTAAATGTTTACATCGATTGCATCGAAGAATTATTCAAATTTGATTGAACAATAGATGGAGGATTGTCTCATATATTCGATGGTGTTATTACATTGCTTGATTTAATAGTTGTTAGCTCGAAATCAGCGATGGAAGTCAAAAGTGACTGTTACGTTCCATCAAGGTAAACCTGAATACATTTCAACAACCTAAATCCGATCTTTAACCCCTTCGAATCTTTCCCCTTGGCATACAAAAGAAACACATTCGACAGTTCGAAGTTGTTCACCTCGAGGAAATCGATAAACTTTATTTATTTTTTTCAAAATCCCCGCTAATCTTCATGTAGCCATCCTCCGCTTGCAGACGATTGAACAGTTCCACCTCCTCTTCGCAGTTGTTATCGTTGTTGTATTGTTCCACAGTGAACGCCACGGATGAAGAACCACATCCAGCTTTCCGGAATCCATGCGATGGAGTATAGCTAAGGAACCGGCATGTACCAGGGCTACAATCAGTCTTCTTGGAACCGATTTGGTTTGGTTTGCTTATTCTGGTGAAATTTCAATGCTGCAGTAGTTTTTATCACGCTTCGTTTTCTTACAAAATCACAAATAAAAAATCACAATGGTCATTAAATCTCCAGGGTTGCCAAACTTATGGGATACTTGATTGACACGCTTCGGCACAGCGATTGACATTGCTTTCGGCACAGCGAAAATTATCGGCACAGATTGAGGTGTGCAGAGTTGATTCTCCCATGACATTCCATTTAGTGTCAGAACAAATCAAGGCATACTTTAATCAAATTTTCACAACAATTAATTTTACGGATGTTCGGGATCTTCCGGTGGACCATCTGGTGACCACTCGGATCCAATGACCTGTTAATATACTAGCAAACACCATTTTCCTACATCACATATAAATGCAGAGAACAATCAAGGCCTACTTTGACCACGTAGATATATAATATATATAAAAAATCACTATTTCCCTACGCTTCAAATGGTTGCCGATAAAAATCATGACCTAAATTTTGCGGATGTTCCGAACCTTCCTTCTGGTGACCATTTTAAGTTTTTTTTTAGGTGACCTGCCTATATATCAAAAATCACCATTTAACTACATTCCATATAGCTGCAGACATAAATCAAGGTATACTTTGATCAAATTTACACAGCAATCAATTTTACGGATGTTCGGGATCTTTCTTCGGACCATCTGGTGATCACTTGGAGCCAATGACCAGCTAACATATCAGAAAATACCATTTTCCCACATTACACATAAATGCAGAGAAAAATCAAGGCCTACTTTTATCCAATTTACGGATGTTCCGAGTTTTTCGTCGTGTCATCTGATGATCACTCGGAGCCAATGACCATCTAATAAATCAAAAATCACCTTTCACTTCATAGAGTTGCAGAGAACAATCAAGGCATACTTTGATCAAAAATACATAATTATCAAGATTAAGGTTGATCCGGGTCACCGGATGGCCTTCCGGTGGACACTCAGTATTTTGAACCAGGTTGTGGGTTGTTTTGTTAAAATATTAATCAGCACTACCCATAAATGCCTGTTGTTGTGGATTTCCAGCATCACCTTGTTTAAAACGACTGGTACCTTTTCTCTCCCTGATGGTCTCTCGGAAACCCGGAATAAAACCAGAACCACTTGGCGAATCTGTTCCAATTTTCAGTAGACTATAATTTCAAACATTTTTCTACCTACTGTGCAAATTTCAGCCAATTTCATGGAGACACAAGAATGTTATACCCATGCAAAAATTGCTATTCGTATGCCTGTTCGGTAAAATAAAAACCGCACAAAGTGCGTTAGGCCCTCTCCAAAACCAAGCCAGGTAGAGTTCATTTGAATCGGTAATTACTTTTCGGGGTTAACTCGGATTCACATCTGGTTTTCAGCCAAGATGTGCCCAATACTCCAAAGGTTCTATATTTTGTACACGAAGAAAATCGACTAGAACCACGAATGTGAAAGTGGCGCGTTCCTTCAAACATTTTTTTCGATTTTCCCCCACACAAACTTCAAGCCGATTGAGCGAACCAAATTACTTCAAACTTTGGCAGGGTGCTTCTGACCCCTTAAACTACCATTTCTGGTGGCAGCGTTTGAAATAAAAGACTTTGACTCTTTCCATATAACGCTGAATCACTCTAACCGACATATGAAATGCACTCATGCACTCATGCTGCATGCACTCATCGTTGATTTTTGCGACGATGAATTTTGGAAGGCAAAACTCATTGGTGCATAAACTCACGCATGAGATTTAAGTTTTTGAGCTTTTCCGCGAACTGGTGTTGTGGAAGCTAACATTTGTGCATTTGAATTGTCACGCTAAAGATTTTTTGAGTATCACCATAAGAACTGTAAACTAAGTTGAAGATTTGTCAGCTTCTGTAAAGGTCATTTCTAAATTTAACGGAACAGTTCATTAAATTTTTCGGAGATTTATGGAACTGCTCTGAAACGATCGGAGCCTAATACTTAGGATCTTTAAAACCTCGTAGCTCTGGACAATGTGCTTGGAACCTCTGTAAAAGTTCCTAAATTTTTTTCAGAAGTTGATCGATCTTATCAGAAGTCGAAGTTCTGGTGAAGTTCCTGAAATATTCATGAAGTTAATGGAACTGTCATAAAGTGGTCTTTATCATGTTTACGAAATTTTCTGAAACTTTATCGAACTGCCCTGAAGCTCTTGGAATTTGTTCTTAAAGATCTTTTATCTTACCCGAAAGTCTGCCCTTTTCTGTAGTCCACGGAACTTTCCTTGAGTTTTTTGATACTTATCTGCAGAGATCGAAATTTTCGCCTACTTGAGAAGAGAAACGCCATTTTTCACCTGCTAGGAGAAATAGATGAGAATGTGAGAAGCGAGAGAATATTATACGTTCACAGCAGTTTTCGCGAGAAAAGCAATAGCGATTTCTTTTTTTTTCCGGCGAATTCTTGATGCCGATAATGGTTTTTCACTTATTTCATACACCTGAAAATGTTGCTTTATGCAGGCTGTGTTCCATTTGATGAATTTTCAATTAAATTTGAACGATGGAAAAATTTCAAATAAACCTGCTTTTGTACCAGATTTAGGGGCTGTTCATTTAGTGCATAGAAACTTTCAAAATTTGAATTGATGATGATTTCACTTTCCGCACGCAAACGATGATCCGAAATTAAGAACCAAAACATCAGTTAGGGCACATCCATAAATTACGTAAAATCTGAGGAGTAATGGAGAGGGAGTTTCAACATTTGTAACGAATCATGCATAAGGTATAGAAAAAACGCCACGAACGGGGAGGGGAAGGTCTAAAATTAGTAAGAAAATTGCATCGTCATTTATGGATGACCCTTATGATTTGACAGAAGGTATAAAAGGGAAATAAAAAAAAATCTGCCGGACTGGTTGAAAACAATGAAATGCAAAAAGGTGAGGCTATGTGAAATCGTTGACCCTTTCGTCCTGCCGCTGTTTAAATGGATAACACAGTATGACGTCACACTCCGTCAACCATTTAATCAGCGGAAGAACAAAAAGACGGTGAATTCCCAAGCCTCAACTGTTTACATCACTTTGGGTTGGAACCGATCAATTTGGGTTGGTATTTTTTTTTGCTCTTGGTAGTTTTCAGAGCCAAGTGGGTGATGAAAAAGTATTTTCGTTGGTTTTTGAAATGAGATATTTTCGAATTATGTATGAGAGAGGATAATGAATTATCGGCGAAAAAAGAGAGATGAAAATATGAACGTTTCACAACTCACCGAAAAGTAGCTTGAGTGAGGAAATGCTTATCTTGCAGCTGTTTTATGCCATTTTGGTAGCTTACTCTCACATGAAGCTCTGATATTGTTGAATTCACTCTTTGCTTTGCCAAATTCGAACTCATGGGCTTTGTGGTTGACCTCTTTGATTAAGTTTTGCACAACAATTGTTAAATTAAGTAATTTGCAATGTACGCCGTTTTGGTTTGATTTCTTGTTTCGTATTATCAACTTATTGTGGTCCCCTGTTGAGAATTTATCTACATGATTGTTCAATATTAAAAAAAAGCCAAAGTAGGGGAAATGGCTCCAATGTTGGCCTATGGATGTAAGATTGGGCCGATCGCTGAGAATTTGCTATTTATCATCGGTACTAATGGATATTTTTGGTCGCTATTGAAAATTTACTCGATTGCTGAATTTATGTATGGGCCCAAATAAGGGTAATTTAGGCCAACATTACATCCATTTCCCCTATAATTAATTTAGCGGGCTTTAGTTTTTGGCTACAAAAAGGTAATACACATTTGTTCAAACACTTATTCACGTAAATATTCTGGATGATGATGCCAGCTGTCACAAAGATAATTGCGGCCAAATAGTTTTGTTAAAAATTTAGACAGATATTTGTTTTTTGCTTATGTCGTCTTGAATGGAAGGGAATGGAATGCAGTATAAAATCCTTGAACTGGAAGCTGATTAAAATCAACATTCACAAATAATGATTTGAATTTAACGAATGCACGTGCAGAATTTCAAAATGCTGGTTCTCTTGTTTGGTAGCTTATCTTAAAAACTGGAGTCAAATTCCATTACAAAAAATGGCAAAAGATTTCGTAGACACACATCTTCGGAAAATCAACGTTTGCAGAGAAATGCACTAAATTTGAATTGATTCCTTTTTGAACGTTCCACCCTTTATGTTGGCTTATCCCTAAAGTTCTTGGTGCATCCTTAAAGTTTTGAAAACTTTGGTGAAGTTGTTGAAATTGCTCTACACAGTTCTGAACGTGTCTGTTTTTATGAACTTCCCTGACCTTCTTTAAAGTTCCAGAGTTTCTTTGCAATTTTTTTTAAATTTATGTCCGTTGAATTTTTGCAATTGTTTGTTTTTATCACTAGGAGTGGAGCAATACTTCATCACATTGAGAAGTGGAAAAAAAAAATCCTTACTGCAGTTGGAGATGTTGTTACCTGTTTCAACATAGAGGAACAAGTGAGCTTTCATAAAACTTCCCAAATAGTATCAAACTGTTTGTATCTTATGGGCCCAATCAATTTTATATTTGAAGAGTGCAGATCATTTATCATAGCGCATTAGTAGGCTGAATATTTTGCAAACGTTTGATTTTGAATTTGTAATATATTAATTCCACATGGTAATGGTTAGTGGCGCCGGTGGTGTAGTGGTAAGCGTGATTACCTCTCACCCCAGCAGCCCTGAGCTCAATTCCAGTCGGCGCCGCCGGGTGTTCTGAGGCATAACATCTCTGATCTTCCTTCCTTCGGGGGAAGTAAAGCCGTTGGTCCCCCGTTCATGAGTTGATGGGTCGATAGGTAGGGTCCAGGTGTGGGAGCTGTCTCCCTGGCGTCGGTAGCATTGGTGCTCAGCACGGAAAAATATGGCGCTGGTTGAATCTGAATGAAGTTAGAACATAATTTAACTCATGATTTTTGTTTGAAACGCAATGTTTCTCATAAAAGCGCACACTAATGATTTGGCGTCCAAAAACTTTTATGAATGAAACGCATTTCCACTTCCACTTATTTAATGAGTTCAAGTATAGGTAAATTTTTTCATCAAAAATTAAATCAGTATACCAAAATTAGCTTAAACAATCAATTTATTACAATTGAAGACAGTGTCATTTATCATTAACTTTAAAATTACTAGATATTGATGCTTTTAGAAGCACCCTACAAGTGATAATACACAGTTAACATAAATTTCATTATAAAAAAAATGAATACAGCATGTCAAAATTACCTGATCCTATGAATTTCAGCAATTTTAGACAATGCTTGAGGTTTTGTCCGACTGTGTGACGACGTGATGGTGAACACGGCCATGCGGAGCATTGTTTTGCGTTGACAGTAATACTGCTCCCGGCTTTCCTAAGCCAGCGCTTTGAATTCGATATAAATTCCAATTTCATATTGTTCGAGACGTGGGATCAAACTAAAGTGATATCCGATTTCCAATCAATTAGAGCTGGGAATGCCGCGTTGCTGCACAAATGGAGATGAATTTTGATATTTTTTGCGCTATTTTCGGAAAATGTCAGCGTAGTTGATTGAAATAGATTGGATGCCTACTTTGATATAGACGGGATATTAAATTTCGAGAGTATGAAAATAAAACAAAATTAATGTGCAAATCTGCACTTCCGAAAAAAAAATAATCATAGCCATACGTCCTGAAATTTTTCTGATTCAGGAAACTAATTATCCGAGCTGAAGTCAACCAGATTCCTTAAGAATCGCTGCAGGTGTGAGTAATTTTTCGTTCTTAACTTGTCTCCGGAGGGCGATCCGCAAACATAAGATCTTAATTTCGAGAACCCGACTGTGGAAAATCTTCGAAATTAATTTCAATACGGTAAAAATATAAACGATACCTAAAGAATTCATGCATTGCACTCAAAATGATCATACTTTCCAATAAATATGCAAATGTTGAAACAGTAAACTGTAGAAAATAAGCATTAGAAATATTAGAAACATATGTTTGAGCAATGATATATCTTGAATGTTGTAAACATAATTGAAGAAATTCCTAGATACGAACCAGCTTAATCCGAGTAAAAGAGAGTATCAACCCAATGGCAAGTTTTATCAAAAAAAAAAGGAATATCAGAACATCTAAACTTTTTATTGGTTTGATCGAAATAAGAGTTAATATTTCGAAAATAATAACTGTAAATTCACAGACAACCAGACGTAACACTTCATTGTGTATCTTCGTTCACGCATTTAACGGTTGATTTGAATTTTTATCAGTTCCGCGAACTACTTGCCGCAGCGCTGGCATCGGATCACTTTGACGTTTCTATACATTCTATAGAACTTTTATGCAATATTGTTTGCGAGTTAGCGATCAAGCTTGTTTTCCGCGAGAAGCCAGAGATGTCTTTACTGAGGTCCTATGTTTTGAAATACTGATTGATAGATGTTTTCAAGAAAAACTATTTCAAAGAGTTACTTCTTTTTGTCTGTAATAAAACTATGGGACAGTAACTGAATAATAGCAAAATAAGTTGTTGTAATATCATGCCAACAACAAAATTCTTTGAGCTGTGTTGTTCATTCAGTGATAAAAATCATTTCATGACGTATTTTTTAATTTTATTAAGTTTCTATATGGTCATGATTTTTTTTTTTCAAATTCTACAATCTATGAACTGACCAAAAAAGGTATTTTACAAGATGGAAGTTTTTATTGAATTCAGTCAACACAGGTATTTGAAGGAAAATAATTACTTTTATCACAAGATATGTTTGCAATAAACAAAACCAAATAACTTATTGAAAACATATAAAGAAAAGCAGTAAACAGATTGGCGTGCTCGATAACGAAAATATAATTCAAATTGTGAATTGTTTTTCTTTCTATAGTAACGACGTTAACAAAGTCTGCCTTTCTAAATAATTATATACTTATCATAGGGGAATTTACGTATTCTCGGCAACCTAAGCAGCGACCTTCTTTCTATAGCCTTTTTCTCTAAGAAACGCACACATATGCAGTATTGGTTTGTTTACAATCTTTTGCTGCCAGCTGCTCTAACAATTTCAGTCGAAAGAATTGTCAAAAATTGTTTTGAAACGCTTTTACAAACCTCCAATCTTCTCTAGTGAGAGCGAGTATTGTCAGCAACCAGTTTTTCTTCGGCAACCGTTCCATTTGAACTGCATGTAAATCTGCTGTTCTTTTATCGGCAACTCGAAATCAGCTACAATTTGTAGTGCGTGTGTTTCATTTCAAGAAAACCTTGCTAGATTGCTTTTTCTCAGTGGTAAAAATATAGTCAAATTGAAACTGAAAGCATAAAGAATCGTTTGCATGCATTCAGCGAAGTATTTTCGTAAGAAAATCCAGTGAAAATAGTGTCTCAATTTGGGTTGCCGAAAATAGTCTGGCATGCCGAAGCCGTCATTTCCCCTATAACATAATTTAAAACTTAACTT
The DNA here is from genome assembly GCF_037179485.1 of Ochlerotatus camptorhynchus. Lineage (NCBI taxonomy): Eukaryota > Metazoa > Arthropoda > Insecta > Diptera > Culicidae > Ochlerotatus > Ochlerotatus camptorhynchus. Next base: position 7,577,060 of record NW_027040849.1, read on the forward strand.
AAGTGCTCAATTTTTTTAACTTACTTAAACTTTCACAAACTTTGCTGTAAAAAAAGTGTTTATTAATGACATATCGAGCAGTTTTGTGTGTATAGCTTTTGATTTATCACGCGAATAAACTCAACACATTTTATTACAGAATAGCGTTAATAAAATCCACTTTATTTTAAAACCAAAAACTTCATGAAAATATTTTCTTCAAATGATTAAATCATGGTTTTGGATGATTAATAAGGCTAGGATTTTTGATTTTGCGCGCATAGTTTGCCCTGATTCGGTTCCGGTTCGAAATAACACTCGCGATACGCGTCGGTGGAAAAGAATAACATGGACTCCCCGTTATCGATGCTTGAATTCTCAATTGCTCTTCTTTCATGCAACAAGTCGGCTCCAGGAATGGATCGAATCAAGTTCAACTTGCTCTAGAACCTCCCGGACGTCACTAAGAGGCGCTTGTTGAACTTGTTCAATCAATTCCTGGAGCACAATGTTGTTTCGGACGATTGGAGACAAGTGAGAGTTATAGCCATTCAGAAACCCGGTAAACCCGCGTCGGACCATAACTCGTACCGTCCCATCGCGATGCTGTCGTGCAATTGGAAATTGTTGGAGAAAATGATTCTTTTTCGTTTGGACAAGTGGGTCGACGCGAATAGCTTACTCTCAGATACGCAATTTGGATTTCGAAAGGGCAACGGAACGAATTACTGCCTTGCGTTGCTTTCAACTGAAATCCAATTAGCCTACGCTGAAAAACAGCAGACGGGTTCAGTTTTCTTGGACATTAAAGGGGCTTTTGATTCTGTTTGCATCGACATCCTTTCGGACAAACTCCATACCAGTGGGCTTTCACCAATTATCAATAATTTTTTGTACAATTTATTGTCAGAGAAACAAATGAGCTTCTCTCATGGCAACTCGGCAATTTCACGAATTAGCTACATGGGCCTCCCTCAGGGCTCACGTCTGAGTCCCCTTCTGTACAATTTCTATGTTAAAGACATTGACGATTGTCTTGCCGAAAATTTCACGCTAAGGCAGCTTGCAGATGACGGCGTGATCTCCGTTGTTGGGCCAAAAGCACCGGACCTGCAAGGACCATTGCAAGGTACCTTGGACAATTTGTCTACATGGGCAATGAATCTGGGTATCGAATTCTCTCCGGAGAAAACTGAGATGGTTGTTTTTTCTAGGAAGCTTTATCCAGCACAGTTGCAGTTTCAACTTATGGGTAAAACAATCACTCACAGCATGTCTTTCAAGTATTTAGGTGTCTGGTTCGATTCCAAATGCACTTGGGGAAAACACGTTGCGTATCTGAGCCAGAGGTGCCAACAATGAATCAATTTTCTTCGTTGTATTACCGGCACTTCGTGGGGAGCCAATCCGGAAGATCTGATAAGACTTTACAAAACCACAATTCTATCGGTTTTGGAGTATGGTAGCTTTTGCTTCCAATCGGCAGCGAACACCCACATCTTGCAGAGCTGCAACGGATTCAATATCGTTGTATACGAATCGCACTAGGTTGTATGCATTCGACGCATTCAATGAGTCTGGAAGTACTTGCGGGCGTACTTCCCTTACCATATCGGTTCGCGGAATTGTCGTTTCGGTTCCTTATCCGCTGTGAAGTAATGAACTCTGGAAATTATCCCCTCCCCGTTCAATACCAATGAAGTATCCCACGATTTCAGTTGCTATTCCGTAAGATTCGATTTCTCAATGAGGGAGGAAATTCAAGGAATACCAGAGCCTCATCGCCCCCTGATTGTACCAGCCATCTTCGCGAACAAATACCGCCACTTCAATGCCGAGAAGAGATTTTTCACTGATGGATCCAAAATACACCACTGGTTTTGGTGTATACAATGATCTCCATAGTGCCTCATATCAGCTTAAAAAACCATGTTCGGTATACGTTGCAGAACAAGCAGCTATATTGTATGCGTTAGAGCAGATCTCCTCACGTCCCCTAGATCACTATTTCATTTTTTCGGATAGCCTAAGTTCTCTGGAGGCTATGCGTTCTATGAGGCCGATGAAGCACTCGACGTATTTCCTGAACGAGATACGATCGTCACTGAGTGCTTTATCAAGCAGCTCACATATCATCACCTTAGTATGGGTCCCTTCTCATTGCTCTATCCCGGGCAATGAGAAAGCAGACTCGCTGGCTAAGGTGGGCGCTATGGAAGGTGACATTTACGAGCGACAAATCGCCTACAATGAATTTTTCACAATTGCTCGTCAGCAAGTCCTCATCAACTGGCAACAAAAGTGGAATGATGGTGAACTGGGAAGATGGTTACATTCGATCCTCCCACAGGTGTCGATCAAACCCTGGTTGATCGCGATTTTATCTGGGTAATGTCCAGGCTCATGTCCAATCACTACTCGTTAAACGCACACCTCTACCGCATAGGGCTTGTAGACAGCAGTTTGTGTGCCTGTGTGAAACGGCTATCACGACATTGAGCATGTTGTCTGGTCCTGCACCTCACATCATGTGGCGAGATCCGAACTAATTGATTCCCTCAGGGCCCGAGGGAAACAACCTTATACACACCAATTAGAGACGTTCTGGCTTGCCGTGATCTCGATGTTATGAGATTAATTTACGTATTTTTAAAAAGTGCTGATTTGTGTATGTAGTAGTGCTTTGTGTTTTAATTCTTGCATTCTTTCATCACTATCCCAACCCAAGTCCCCTCTTGTATAATTTCAGCTGTGCTTTCAATGCTTCGATATCCACAGCACATGCCCGCCAATACAGTGCAGTGACACTCATCCGTCGAATGAAGCAGAAAGAAGATTTACCAATATCCCTTTCCCCCTTCCAATCCTCTAAATAAATGTATTTATTAATCTCGAGTAAACCGCGAGTATTCGGCCCCCATTCTACTAACTTTAGTTGTAAAACAAATTATAAAAAATTACATTTAAATTGATTTGGCTCCGCAAAGCTACCGCATTTGAGCCTTTACAAATAAATTGATTAAAAAAAATTTTACAAGGCTTAAGACAATGTTAACATCAATTATAAATCCTATTATGGTAAACTGGTAATGCTGGTCTTTTTTCTTCAAAACCTTAATAGCTGATGAATGTGCAATACTCTGCCAAGAAAAAAAAATTATTGGTTGGTTAATTAGACAAAACATTCTAAACGTGTTTGAAATGCATGGTTCTAAGAATATATTTTTTGTCCAAAAATTTTATACATACATGTAGCTGCATTAATCGTTCTGGGAAATAAAACTCCCGAAATTGACAAGATGAAAAGTGAAACTCGCAAAAAAATTACTTATAACTAACATCCTGGATAAACGCAATTTGCCTTATTTGTAAATGCCAAGGAAATTATACAAATAATTCAACCAAATTACAGTGAAAGCAGAAGAAAAAATATTTTGGAGACTGCTGATAAACAGAACTATACGGCTTCGTCAGGGAGTAAAATGAAGTCTTAGAGCGTTTTTTTAGAAAATTATTTTCTGGAGCATGATGCACCTTCATGTAAAAGCAGCACTCAAGAGCTTCATTTACCACCTGCTGATAATAGGTAACGAAGTGCCGTCTTTTCCCCTAGGAGTAGATTGAAGCTACATCCCATTACTCTTTACAATTAGTTAGGTATACCAGCTTAAATGTATACGATCAATTTAAATCGCATATTAAATAATAATATATCGTACGCTGGCAAGAATATCTTATCCATAGCCAAACGAGTTATTCTTGAACAAATAGCAGAACACCCTACTCCTGCATGAAGCTATAATGTCAACGTCTGTTCAAGATTCTCAAGATGCTTTTCAAATATATTTTTGGATTTTTAAAAACAATTTTGAGCTATCAAAATATCATAATAAAGGGTGATACGGTCAAAATTTGGTCAAGGGAAAACGCGTGTAAATCGGTGAAATCGTTTATTTAAAAAATCAAATTAAATTTCTTTTTCAAGTTCAATTAGTATAAAATTCAGGAAAAATATTCAGTTAGGCTTCCGCTTTTCCAAATCCGAATTGCCGGGCTTTACGCTTGACCCCTGCCATCAGATTTTGTACAGCCACCTTGTCCACCTTCTTCGCCGCAGAAAGCCAGTTTGCCTTGAACTGCTGCTCGCCCTTAGCAGTTTTTTTGGTCTTCTTTAGGTTCCGCTTGACAATAGCCCAGTATTTCTCAATTGGGCGGAGCTCTGGCGTGTTGGGAGGGTTCTTGTCCTTGGGAACCACCTGCACGTTGTTGGCGGCGTACCACTCCATGGCCTTTTTACCGTAATGGCAAGATGCCAAATCCGGCCAAAACAGTACGGAACAACCGTGTTTCTTCAAGAAAGGCAGCAGACGTTTATTCAAACACTCTTTCACGTAAATTTCTTGGTTGACAGTCCCGGAAGCTATGAAAATGCTGCTTTTCAAGCCACAGGTACAGATGGCTTGCCAAAACAGATATTTCTTTGCGAACTTTGACAGTTTAATGTGATTGAAAACATCTGTTACCTTTCCCCTTCCTTTTGCCGTATAAAACTCCTGTCCCGGAAGCTGCTTGTAGTCGGCTTTGACGTAGGTTTCGTCGTCCATTACCACGCAGTCAAACTTCGTCAGCATCGTCGTGTACAGCCTCCGGGATCGCGTTTTGGCCGTCGTGTTTTGTTTATCATCGCGATTTGGAGTCACTACCTTCTTGTAAGTCGATAGTCCGGCTCGTTTTTTGGCTCGATGCACGGTTGTAGACGATACACCCAGCTTATTTGCGGCATCTCGGAGAGAGAGGTTAGGGTTTCGCTTGAAACTACCGGCAACTCTCTTTGTCGTCTCAGCGGCTTCCGGTTTTCGATTTCTCCCCGATCCAGACTTCCTGGCTGTCGACAAACGTTCCCCAAACACTTTAATTACATTTGTAACGGTTGATTTGGCAACTTTTAGCGATTTTGCCAACTTTGCGTGCGAGTAGCTCGGATTTTCGCGATGCGCGAGCAAAATTTTGATACGCTGCTCTTCTTGCTTGGACGGCATTTTGACAACTGAAGAGTGAATTCCAAAATCAAAATAAGAGCAACATTCTACACACACACACACCTTCAAAATGAGGGGTGTTCAGATTTTTTAAATGCAAAATTGAAAGAAATACGTCAAGTTGATATTGACCAAATTTTGACCGTATAACCCTTTATTAGCAAATTATGACCTAATTGCAAAAAAAGCTTATGAAAAGTTATCGAGTTGATTTATTGAAAAACATACCAATAGCTTAATAAGATATGATAGCAAAATATGATATTGTTTTGCTATGATTGTGCTATTTACCTCTACTCGGGAAGGCTTAAATCTATTCCATTAATTTAATGAATAAAAATAAATTGATGAAATTGTAATAAAATGAATGAAAATTGCATTAATAAAAATGAGCACTAAAAAATTAAACTGAAAAATGAGCACCAAAAAATAAAAAATAAAAAATCAAACAGGGCTAAATAAAAAATGTACTATAGAAATTTTAAAAATCAATTTAAATCCTCAAAAAACAATAACAATGTGCTTTTTTCTGGATGATTTTGATTATTTTATTGGACTATTTTATTTTTTTATTGCTGAGCAATCAGTTTTATTCGTATTTTCCGCACTCATCGATGGAAGTTTTTCTTTCTTTCAGTGAACATTTATTAGGCTGCCTTTCAATATTGGCTTATTTCCACCCTTCGTCCCTTCTTTGGCATCTTACCACTTAATGAGGTATTTATATTCAGCTTTGATGATGGCCATATTTCTTCCACCGTCGTCGTCGGCAGCTGCAGCATACCTTAACAGCAGTATGGCTACTCGGAACTTGCTTAATTTATGTTGGCCTCATTTTTCATCACGTTTCCGCATTTCCTCTCAGGAGCCACCAACTAACAGGTTGATTTCATCAACCAGTCACCCGTGTGCGTATATCAGTCTTATTCTAACAGCCACAGCTGCACACATACAAACACATGACAGGAATAATTAATAAAATACTTATCATTCTCGAGGGGTCCATATTAAGGATGCTGCCTAACTTTTTTGATGAGTTTTGGTCGTTTCTAGAGCCGAAGTGGCTTGAGCCTGCTTTCAATGGGATTGAGCGTAGGAGTTGCCATTGGTTGGCTAGTGACAACGATGGAATTAATTTGCTAAATTTCGTGCGTGATTCGCAAGGGGAAATATGATATGGCCTTTGATTATTATGGTCCAGTTGAGTTATTAGTTTTCGGTGCGGTGAACGGCAGATGATTGTCCTTGACCTTTGGAGGCAGGTCATTGCTAAGGGGAGAGATTTCCCTAAAGACCACCTCATTGTTATTGTTTATTCGGTTTTAAATTGTTATGGCGAGCGATGAAGCATGAAGATAATCAATAACGGATTAGTTACGATCTGTGCTCTCGCGAATAACAAAACCTAATAAATTACAATGATGTACAGTACGATCGCTTCACATCTACATATTACGAGAGGTTAAAATTTCTGACAGGCAAAGTAGTTAGTTTGTTATCTTTATTAAAGAGATTTTCAGCCGAACGCTGGTTCGTCTCCGGCACAGACAGACGTAGTATTTTTTAAGTGCTTTCTACAATTTGACTCTTTTCTGCTCTAAGATCATTGAATTCTTAACTTGCTGAAAAATGTAGCGCCAACTTACGGTTCGTGGTTGCCTATCTCCATTTCCTCAAGTGGCGGACACTGTCTGATCCCTATTTTTAATCAACCCTTATTGTCTTGTGGAGCCCACCGATATAAATTCTTCATATTTCTCTGCTGCTGCTATTTTTGCAATTATCATTCTCCATACTCAAATTAATAATAATGTTAGATAGTTATAGTATCCAGGAAAGGACGAACAGACAAGGTAGAATAAATTCCTTCAATATTTATGAAAAACCACTTGTTTACACTTTGCTGGGAAAGTCAAGTAAGAGACCAGCCCTTAGGCCTTGTATTTTCGTATACCTTTTTTGGGATGCTACAAGCATTATAGATTTCAGCGGCGCCGGTGGAGTATTGGTAAGTGTGATTACCTCTCACTACAGCAAGCCTGGGTTCAATCCCAGTCGGCGCCGCCGGGATGTTCTGAGGCATAACATCTCTGATCACGCCTTTCTTCGGAAGGGAAGTAAAGCCGTTGGTCCCCGATTCATGAGTTGATGGATCGATAGGTAGGATCCAGGTGTGGGAGCTGCCTACCTGGCGTCGGTAGCATTGGTGCTCAGCACGGAAAACAAGATCGACGGGAAACAAATCAAGGAAAAAAATATATATATTTAATGTTCTAGATGCTGTTACCCAACGGTAACTTAATTTAGTTTTAGCATATGGTATGGTATTGTAGGAAGACCAGATTGTAGATATCCAACGGTCAATTTGAATAAAACTGCAGTCGGCTCAAACACAGTACGCGTTTATTGGTGGGGAATATTAGCAAAGTAGTGAAGCTGGTGTCGATCGTGGGCGGAACAGGAGCGAGGGGAAACAACGGAGAATGGATTGGACGAGAGGAGAAGAGGAGAGGATTTATGGGTGGAAGGATGATTCGATCATCCGATGTGCCAACCTCATTGCGAACAGAAGTGGAAACCACCATTCGGGAATTCAGAAGTGATTGTAGAGAGTGATCCACGCGTTTTTTTCGGATGAGATAAGCCGTTGGTGACAGTGCGAGATAGCGGCAAGCTCGTTGGTGAACCAGAGTAGACTCGTACCTGTACAACGACCGGTCCAGGTCACCGGTTTGCCCAACCGGGTACTCTTCAGCCCGTAGGGTCTACGAGACCACGTGCTACATCGTAGCTCTGCGAAGTCGTTGGCCTACGTCGATTTTCTTGCATTACCATGATCATCTGGGAGGAGGTTCGCATCTAGTGCTTTTCCCAAGATCAATTCGCGGCCACCAACTGCCACCCGTCCAGCCTTGGGCGTATCCAGCGAGGCATTTTTCATATTGCTCGCAATCTCCGACACCGGTGAGAGACCAGCAGCCGAGCACTTTTGCGAGCGGAAAACTTACTAATTCACGGCAACGTCGGCCACCGAATCACCAACAAAACTTGCGATGGACACATTATCAATACGTTCCCGGGCTAATTCACCAACCGGACCGATATCTCAATAGAACTACACGCCGAACTCGAACTGAACTCGGAGAACCGGGCCCCCGGGAGGCAATGAAAGTCGTTTAATTCGCTAACGAAAAATACGCAGTAAAAGAAAAACACGTCAGCTTTCAAGCGCGGTCTACTGCGATCGTTCAGACAACAGACTTATAAGGTGTTATAATATCAAGATAGACTTATACAGAGGTGTTAGTATTGATGTGACACAATAGCAGTAACCGTTGGAAACAAGCGATTTTAAATTCATCCTGAAGTTCATGAAATTATCCTTAGGTTATCAAACTAATTCATCAACATCTTAAAATTTCCCCTCAATTCTAGACTTTCCAGATGTTTTACGTGCTTTCTTGATATAATTGAAACTACCCGAAAGATTTCTGAACTTTTTAAAGTTCTCTAGACTTCCCAGAATGCTTCAGCGAACTTCTTTAAGAAGTTTAATGAACATCTTGGTGAAGTTCAACGAACGTCAGGAAATTGGAAAAGTGCAGAGAACTTTTCGGAGAAGCTCAAGGAACTTATTGAGGAAGTCCAGAGAACTTCATGGGAGAGATGTGAGACGGTCTTGGATAAGTTCTAGGAACTTCTTGAATAAGTTCAGGGAAGCTTTTGAAGAAGATCAGAGATCTGATCTGAGACGATCAAACAACGTCTCGGAGAAGATCAGAGAAAGTATCAGAGAAGATCAGGGAACTTTCATTAAAAGCTCCCGCGATTTTATTAAAGTTTGTTGAAAACACCTTCTGTGTCACTTGAGAATTCAAGCATGCAAGAAATAAAGATCGTTTAAATAAAAAAAATGACTAATCGGAAGTTAATTGTGATCAGGGGAACTTCAAGGAAAATTTCAAGAAATTCATAAAACTATAATGTTCCTGAAGTTTTCGGAACATTCCTGATATTCACGGAATATTCCATATTTCTTTGGAACACCTTCAAGGTTCCTGCATGATTCCCGAAGCTAATGGGACTGCTCTGAAGTTCTCTGTTCATTTTGGAAGTAATCGATACTGCCCTGAATATGAAGAAACTTCTTTATTTTTTTTATTTTCTTCGAAGTTTTCTGGATTTAATTGCAGAATTCGAAATTTACGGGGAAGCTCAGATACTTCTTGGAGAAATTCATAGAACTTCTTGGGAAAGTTCAGAGAACTTCATGGGAGGACTTGAGATCAGAGAACTTCTTGGAGAAATTTAGGGAACTTTTTGGAAAAGTTCCAGAAAGTTTGGGGGAATTATTGGAGAAGCTTAGGAAACTGCTTGAAGAGAGATGTTCAGAGAACTTTTTGAGGTTGTTCTGAGAACTTCTCGGAGATGTTCAGGGATCATCTTAGAAAAGTTCAGGAAACTTTATGGAGAAGTTGGGAAATTAAAAGAAACTTCTAAAGAAATTCAGGGAACATATTGGAGCAGTTCAGAATTTCGTGGAGATATTCAAAGAGCTTCTTTGGGCCATTCATAGAACATCTTCGTGAAGTTCAGAAAACTTCTTCGAAAAGATCGGGGAACTTCTAGGAGATGCGCAAGGTAATGCTTCGAGAAGATCAGGGAATTTCTCGGAGAATTTCAGCGTACTTCTTGGAGAACTCCTTGAAGAAGTTAAACGAACTTCTTCTTTTCAGCAAACCTCAGGATACTGAAGAAGTGCAGAGAACTTCTTGAAGAAGTTCAGGGTACTTCTTGGGGAAGTACTGAAAAAATCATGGGAAAGATCTGAGATCTTCTTGGAGGAGTTCAGAGAAATTCGCGGAGATGTTCAGATAAACTCTTGAAGATGTTCAGAGAACTTCTAAGGGATGTTCAAATCACATTTTGAGGATATACAGAGATCTTCTTGGAGAAGTTCAGTGAACATCTTGAAGACAAAAGAAACTTTTTGGAGGTGATAAGAGAACTTCCCTGAGAAGAAGAGGGAAATTCTCAGAGAAGTTGAAGGAACTTCTCAGAAAAGGTCGACGAATTTCAGGAAATTAGAGAAGTGTTGATAACTTCTTGGAGAAGCTCAAGGAACGTGTTGGGGATGTTCAGAGAAACTCATAGGAAAGATCCGAGATCTTCTTGGAGAAGTTCAGGTATATGGGGAAATTGTGGGAACTTCTTGGAAAAGCTCAGGTAAATTTTTTGAGAAGATCAAAAAACTTCTCCGAAATTATCTGGGAACTTATCGAGGAAGATTAGGGAAATTAACAAAGTAGATCAGGGAACGTCTTGAACATGTTTAACTAACTTCTAGGAGAAGTTAAGTGAACTTCAGGAAATTGGAGATGTGCAGAGAACTGTTAGACTCAGGGTACTTCTTAGGGAAGTTT